>NC_136429.1:211133456-211733456 GCF_052849685.1 Lactuca virosa
TCTTTAGCCAAATATATCATGCCAATGAAGTAAGACTTCAAAACATGGTCTCATTGCCATTGAACTACCTTTAATATTATAAACATTTGATTCTTCAATCATACATTGAAAAACTAAATACGCATACATAAGCAAAAGCTTAAAAACATACATAGAAATAAATAGCTTAACCTAAGACAACGCGAGTGGCTAAAAAATCAAAACGATCGCATATACAAATGTTTATAGGCATACAATGCATCTAATCCTTCTGAAGGAAATTCAAACTTAACCAACTTTGGTGTGATTTTCCTATATTTTAGTATTAAGTTGTTATATTTTTTATTATGATGTTTATGTGACAACAACTGTTTATGTTCCAAATTTGGCTATGTCACCATTAAATTTACAAACAAAGAAATCAGCACCATGCAACAGGCAAAATCAGATGTGAGTAAGATGAAGGAATCAATCGGATATGAATAAGATGAATGTATGTTGAATGAGAATATAAAAAACAAAACTAGAAAAAACAAAACAAATATATGATATAGTAAGAAAAACCTCCATTATTTTGCTTTGTGACGATCAAATCACCCATTCTTTATTCTATGCGAGGATTGATTCATAGGAAGAATGTAGGATGTGATAAGGACGATGACGGTGACAAGAGGGAAAAAACAGGGACGCTCGGTTTTTCTAAAGAAAAGAGAAGAAGATAAATTGGGTTAAGGAGAAAAATAAGGCAATTATCCATAATTAAGTGGATAAATATTTTATTTAATTAATTAATATTAGTAATTAAACTTAAGATTACTATTATACCTCTATTTATGTTTTTGAAATGATTGGCCTACATTGATTCCTACATCCACACATTAGATAGAATACATGAACCTCTTTCTTTCTCTCTCTCTCTCTCTCTCTATCTATCTATCTATCTATATATATATATATATATATATATATATATATATATATATATATATATAATCGTCAAAACATTTTTCGGGCCACGGATCATTCTTAATCATTGGACTAGGAGTCGAAGAGTGTTTTCCGTTTTAAAAAATGATGTGCTGATCAGGAGTTCTTAAGTTTTCATAAATTTGTAAGTTTTCAAAAAGAACTTTCCCATATATATATATATATATATATATATATATATATATATATATATATATATATATATATATATACTACCACCCAGATTGTATCGTAACCACATGGTGTTCTGGGTAACTTGGTAATGAAGTCCATAGTGATTAGTTCCCACTTCCATTCAGGTATCTCCAGTTGTTGCAGCAAACCCGAAGGCTTTTGATGTTCTGCCTTAACTTTAGAACAGGTTAGACACTTGCTCACGAAAGTGGCAATCACAGCTTTCATGTTTGGCTACCAGTACAACATCTTTATGTCGTGATACATCTTATCGGAACCTGGGTGAACGGAGTATTGTTGGATTTGGTGTCTAAGCCCATAACTATAATTGGTATGTACATGACCCGATTGTAGCATGGTCCTTTTGGGTTGCCTTCACCAGTGCAATTTGATAGGATGATTTTTGAGAATAAGGTTATTTATGGTTTATTAATATATTACAAGTATAATATATTAATACAGAATTATTTAATGAGTATTGATCAAGAATTAATTTATTAATTTTGTGGTCAAAAGAGACTAATTAAATATATGGGGGTTGATTATGTAAATCAATCATTCTTGTAGTGTGGGCTAATGATCCATGATTATGGGCTAAACTAATCCATGGATAGTCCATGGAGGTTAAACCCATGGAGCATGAGAATGTGGAAAGTCATGGGTTATTAGGGTTTACCAAGTGTAACCCTAGCATGTCCAACACTATAAATAGAACCCTCCATAGAACAAAATCGGTTGCCTCTTCTATTTGAGATAAATAGATTATTCTCTTAAATCATCCTCTTGCATATTGGTGTTTGTGAACCATTAGAGGCATCACACTGGAGGTGCTCAAGCTTTCAAAGGTCAAGAACTACAAGTCCTTCTAAAAGGTATGTCATCTAACTAGTTGTATTGTTCATTTGACAATTTGTATGCTAGTTAGGAGAATGCTTTGGAAAATTGTGAATGCCTGTATAATTAGAGAAAACATAGATCCAAAGCATTTAGGGTTGCATGTGCACTTAGGAAGTGTTATAGTGCTCAAAACCCAATAGTGGTATCAGAGCCTAGGGTTGTTTTCCATTATATTTGATGCTTACTGGTTTTACAAAGTTGGAAAAGTCGAAAATTTTGCCTCTGACTGGTGAATTTGTCGAGTACATGAACAGACTCGACGAGTCCACTTAGTAAACAAGGCAACTCGGTGAGTCAGTTCTTGCACTTGACGAGTTGAAGGCCATGTTTGTAGAGTTTCGAGTTTCTTGGCCTGTTTTAGATTAGGAACATTACCACAAACTGTTTTTGGTTCATAAAATTGTTTTTAATGACATGGTAATGTTAATCCCCATCCAATAACATGATATTTATCAAATTCTAAGATAACTACTTATTTTATGAAATACTAGTTATTTGCACAATTTGAAGTTATCATGAAATATGAATCAAATTTGGTCTAATTGGTAAATGATCATCCTATCATAATTGGATTAGTTAATTTGATTTATAATTGTTTCTTAAATAGTTCCATAACTTGTCCTCAAGTTATGGAATGTGAAAAATCACACCATTCATGAAATATTAATTTTCATAAGTTATGAAATACCAAGAGTCATGAAAAGTTCATAACTTGTCCTCAAGTTATGGAATTGGAAAGGTCTCATTTATGCAACTTTAAAATCCATGAGTTATGAATTTCAAAAGTCTTGACAAGTTACAAAACTTGCCCTCAAGTTTTGGAACTTGAAAAGTTACATTAATGAAACTTTAATTCCAAACCCTAGAGTTTTAAAAGTTAAAATTCAACCCTTATACTATTATAATATTAAAAGTTAATACTATATATATATATATATATATATATATATATATATATATATATATATATATATATATATATATATATATGTATAAGAGAAATCGCTCTTACCGTTAGTAGGCCTCATTCACGAAGCCAGTCTACAAGGGGGGTATAAGGTTACTGCCTATAAAATGGTAGTTTAATGGGTGTCCATTCTCACCCACCGCTTCCTTGACTGGTGGAGGGTCGTTAGCCTAACGGGTAGGATAGGACACTAATTCTCCCTCATTAAAAGTATAATCATAAAAATATAAAGTAACTAAACTTTTATTAAAATTCTCAATCTTAGTTACTTTAGGAAAATGTGAAATGGTGCTAATCCATGAAATTAAACTTTGCACCCTGTTAAGTCGTTAGTGCAGCGTGTGTGGTTAACCAGCACACTAATCTGGGACTGACAATGTGTGGCAAAGGGTGACTTGGTGTTAATCATAGATCAATGGAGCGTGTGTGGTTAACCGGCACATTGATTAGGTGATTTTTAACATTGGGTGTATCCTGATCTCAAATCAATCTTGGAAAACCAAGATGCACCCTGCAGCTGATCGAAAAGATCGTCTATCCTCGGGAGCGGATAATGGTTCTTCACCGTTAACTTGTTCAGCTCCCTATAGTCAATGCACATCCTGTGCGAACCGTCCTTCTTCCTGACGAAAAGGATCGGTGCTCCCCAGGGTGAACTACTCGGACGAATAAACTGCTTACCCAGCAGCTCCTGCAACTGAGATGATAGCTCCTGCATCTCAGGCGGTGCCAAACGGTACGACGCCTTAGCGATAGGGGCCGCATCTGACACTAGATCAATCCTGAACTCAACCTGCCTCACCGGAGGCACTCCGGGTAACTCCTCCGGAAACACATCAGCAAACTCTCTAACCACCGGGACCTCTGAAACGGAGAGCTGCTCTCTAACCCGCGTATCTACCACATACGCCAAATAACCGGCACACCCGTGCTGAATATACTGTCGAGCCCTGGTTGCCGAACAAAACCCTGATCCTGACCTGGTGCCCTCACCATATACTACCAGTTCTCCCCCACTTGGGGTTCGAACCACCACCCGCTGTCCCTCACAGTCGATCATGGCGCCAAAACGGCTAAGCCAATTCATCCCCCATGGGGATAGGAATCAAATCTATCGGGAAGGACACCCCGAAAATCTCCAACTCGCATCCCCGGTAGACCGAAAAAGCAGAAACCCCGTGCTCGTTGGCGATCGAAACTCGCAACGGACACTCAAGATCATCTATCGGCACACTAAACCCTCTACTGAAAGTCCGAGATACGAATGACCGACTCGCCCCCGAGTCAAATAAAACCAAAGCAGGCAAAGAATTTACTAGAAACGTACCTAATCACAGGTACAATCCATAAGCATAACACAAATACAATAATTGAGGCAGAGAATAGAAACGTACCAGCAACCACATCCGGTGCTGCCTTGGCCTCCTCGGTCGTGAGCTGGAAGGCGCGACCCTGAGCCTTCGGAGGCTCCACCTTGACTGGCCTCCCATCTCCAATCCTCACAGTAGCTGGCACGGAACCCTGCGCCGACTTGGCGGCGAGCTGCGGACAGTTGGTCTTCACATGACCAACCTGATGACAATGGTAACAAATCCTCATATCTGTGGGAGGGGCGGACTGACGGCAGTCCCTGGCATATTGCCCCTCCTTTCCACATTTGTGGCACCCACCACCTGCTCTACAAACTCCCGAATGAACCCTGCCACACTTTCCACAAGTGCGGATCTGCTGACCCCCAGACCATGTATCAGCGGTCTTAGACCGCTTAGGCGCCGGCTGAGACTGTGCTGGTGCCTGACGCTGCTCCTTCAGCTGCAGCTCTATCTCCAACTCACGTCGTCTCGCGGCTTCCTGTAGATCCAGGAGGGTATCACAACGCTGTGTAGCCACAAACTGCCGTATATCCGTCTTGAGCATACTCAGATAACGAGTCATCTGAGACTGCTCTGACGCAAAATCCGAGCAAAACATAGCCCTCTCGGTGAACATCCGGTTAATCTCCATCACAGACTCCCCATCCTGCCTCAACGTCAAAAACTCCTGAGCAAGCCGCTCCCGTTCCACGCGCGGAACGTAGCGGGTGCGAAACATATCCCGGAACTGCTCCCAAGTAATAGCAGCCCGCTGATCATCAGAATATGAACCTGTCGTCAATCTCCACCAGTCCTTTGCCCCGAGCCTAAGCAGGTTCAGATCACACCTGACCTTTTGGTCAGCAAGACATGGACACATGAGGAAACAGCCATCCACGTCAGACAACCACCGCATAGCTCTGATCGTATCCTGTGTACCATCAAATGTCGGGGGCTTCGTATTATCGAAGTCCCGGTACCGGAAAGCCCTGTCGGCTCCTCCTCCAACCCCTGCCGCAGTTACAGCCGAAGTGGCTGCAGCGGCTGCTGTCTCTGCCAGAGCTGCATATCGCTCATCAAAATACTCAACCATCGCGGTCTTGATCGACCCAAACATCTCTGGTAGCTGCGCTCGGAAAGCCGCAGCGACCTCATCGTGCAGAATCTCCCGGATCCTGGCATCCAGCTCCTCATTCCCTATCTGAACCACTGGCTCAGGTGCTACCGGCACCTCTGACCCTCCGTCTCCCGACCCTGACCTTGATCCGGATCCCGATCCGGATCCGGTCCCAGCAGCAAAACGTCTCGTCACCACCATACTGAAAGGTACACTCAAGACATCAGATAAACAACATAATATCGGGAGACCAAAACCCACAAATCCTAGGGGTTGTGACTTCCTTGCTACGCGTATGGGTCCTGCGCTTCCAGTAGTACGGGCCCATACTACCTTCCACACCTACCCATATTTGTCTCAAGTATCACCACAACGCCCTAATACTATACTCAACATAATGTGCGTTCAACCCTCACTACTAGGGGACATCGCCTATCTCACAACTGATCCCAAAGCTCTGCACAACTCACACCACCATGGAACTTCCATCAGCCCCTACAGCGCTAGTGTATTCTAGCCGCACATAACGCTGGACCCGATAGACTTTCGAATATCCAATCCTACCCAAAGGTCGAATCAGACATTCTCAGGCTATAAGATCTTGACTATACACAGCCGTGATGCATACACTAAACATCTACAGTTATGATGTCAATTCCATCTACAAGAGACCCTAGGCTAATGGGCATCATATAATCAGGCAAGTCTATCATGCGATTCTTGAAGATCCCTAGCCTAGCACTAGCATGTTGTTCTAACATATCAAAATATCAAATAACTGTATGGTATTTTGGGGTTTACTTACAGGCTCCGGCTGATCGTACTCTCTGCATCCTCCATCCTTTACTTTGAAAACCATTTTAAAAATTTTACTTTCCAAAAATCTCCTTGATTTGAGACTGGATTCACACGAGTGTTCCTCCAATTCGCTCAAACCAAGGCTCTGATACCAACTTGTAACATCCATAAATTTCATGCCAAATTTAAACTTTTCCAATCATAATTAAAACCCCAAAAGTATTTGTTTACAAATTGTTTTCAAAACATTATTCATCAGAGTGTCCCAAAACAGATCATAAGGATGAGGAGCGGTACGGTCACGCCTTTGCCTTGCCACGATCTCCTGAAGTACCTGAAACAAACAACTGAAAACTGTAAGCCCAAGGGCTTAGTGAGCAACCCCCAAAATACCAATACCACACTGAAATACCATATCCGTAATAATCAATCAATCCATCCATCAACATGCATACTGGGCCATCGGCCTGACTAGACCGCCCTACCGGGCCTACAGTCCAACTGAATCTATACTGAGCCTTCGGCATGACTGGACCGCCACGTGGGCCTACAGTCTTCCCGGACCGCTCATAGAGTGTGTTGGCCTTCAGCACAAAGCAGGACCGCCTCAACCCCAAGCAACAAGCAGATAACCATGTGCACATAACTAACATATACTGACATATACAACATCAAACATATCTACCTCACTGAGCACCAAACATAGCAATCTCTCATAACTAGAGCACTGACCTAGCGGGTCACTAACATATAAATCCCTACGGATCATAAGAGCATAACATACTGTCTATCCTGACTCTGATCTAACAGATCATATCCACATGTAGCATATCATAACAATAACAACTAAAAGGGCCGGCCTTGGTGCCGTAGACCCTATCGATATAGTGAGGACAACTCACCTTGCAGATGCCGACTCGGAAGATAAATTCCAACTCTCGTATCACTTGACATAGGCTCCACCACCCATGATCATAGTACAATATACTCATAAGTCCTTAACCTTATAAGGTACTCCATAACCCACCAGTCAACCCCTGGTCAAAGTCAAAGTCCTCAGTCAAGGTCAACAGTCCATGTTGACCCCAACTCGTCGAGTACCCTCGACTACTCGCCGAGTTCCTTGAAGCACATTCCAACTCGCCGAGTCATCGGGGTGACTCGTCGAGTTCCTTCGATTCTCGATCAAACTTTAAGGCCACCCGTCGAGTTCCCTCCTTGCAACTCGACGGATACACACGCATACATATCCTAGGGAAAACTCATCCGACTCGCCGAGTTGTTCATCAACTCGTCGAGTCTTATGGTAATCTTCATCGGACTCGCCGAGTTGTTCGTCCAACTCGTCGAGTTCACGGCCATCTTCATATGACTCGCCGAGTCAACCCTGCGACTCGTCGAGTCCATTCAGTCCTTTTTCCATACAGACTTGATTTGAGCCATGCAGCGGCTCCAAATCACAGATCCAAGCTTCTAGGGCATGCTTATCACATAAAGTTGCAAACTTTACGTGCATGCATGGCTATAAAGGCTCTAAATGCCTATTTTAAGTTCTTAATGGAGCTTCATGCTCAAGAGGGACCTCAATCATGACCAACACTGTAACTTTATGCTTCTAGAATCCAAGGAGGGTCCAGATCTGAAGTTACAACCTCGGATCTAGCCCATAGCTCATCTTTCCAACTTAACATCTCACCAAAAACCCTAAAACTCAACCAATAGAAGAGATTCACAAGGAAAAAGGCGATTTGGTTACCTCCAGAAGATGATAACTGAGATAAGTGTTGATTCCCACACTCTACTTGCTCCAATCTCCTTCTCCTCCAAGCCTTCTCCCTCCAAAGATCCTCTTTTCAAGATTCCAACATACAATGGGCACACACACACGCGTATTAGGGTTTTAAGGAGCTCTCAAAGACTGCAAAGAGGCCAAAGGAGGCTGAGGCTCCTTTAAATAGAGGTGCCAACCCCGGGATTTAGGGTTTCATCTGCCAGCTCCTACTCGCCGAGTCCCAATATGGACTCGTCGAGTAGGTCACTTAACACGCGATCCCACCCTGCTGCTACTCGACGAGTAGGTCAACCAACTCGTCGAGTAGAGCTTCACCCAATAAATCTTATTTAAACAATACCTGAGAATCGGGGCGTTACAACAAGATTAAGTATAATACTGAGTCATTGAAAAGTCTCAATGTATAGCAGAACGAATAAGAAGAATCAAAGTCGGCAGAAAGATAAAAGTTTCTCCAATCTGAAAAGATAGGAGAGTACTAGAATGTCGTGTTTTATGATCATCTTAATGATTATGAAAACCATATCACAATTTGATCATCTAAGGACGCCTTAGTGCATTTATTTGGCTAAGAAGAGGAATCAGGAATTGTTGAAATGGTTAAATCAATAAAGATGAATCATATTGCGTTCCAAAATCAAATCTTAGAGTCATCCTCCAAGATTGTATGTTGAGTGACATATCAGCGAATGTAGAGTAAAATGTTTTCTACTCTTGTACATTTGAAATTGGTAAGTTGTAATGTTTTGGATAAAACAAAGATCAACTAAGACCGATTGTCAATAGTGTTTGTCTTGATAAGAAATCGCACTAACTCTTGAATATTTTTTGTCAAGAAATGTTCTTGACAGAGAGAAACTTATATGTCAAGAGGTCAGTGGGAGTCTTAAAGATCTTGAAAAGTTTCAAGAACTAATCAAGAGAAAACCTATTGTTAATCACTAGCACACGACCTGAGGTTTATAACCTATCGTATTGACATATTCTTGTTTCTATGCCCATTCCAGTTAAAGTTGACTATGCATGTGAGTTCTATGAGTTCTCAGTTGTTTGCATAACAACCTGGAAGCAATGGTAAGCCCTTGTGCTGCCAGGTGGCAAGAAATTAAGGTTGAACAAGTACAGTCCATATGAGTTTGGATTTGTCACTAGCCTTGTCTTAAGATTATGGTTATGACAAATTCACATGGATAGGAACACATACATCATAAAAAAATCTAAGTGTCATAAGGTTTCTCTCCAATTCATGAAAATGATTGTGAGGAAACGCTTTCATTAAGTAGAATTTAAGGAGATAGCAATTGTGTTATTTGCATTCTCAAATTCGATTATGACTATGGCATCCCTCCTTATAATTCGAATTGTGAAGAATGGCAAAAGGTCTAAACATTTGAGACTTATTGCTATAAGTTCTAAAAAATTTAAGACACACATGTGAGCTATCTAAGGAAAGGTGTATGATTTTTAGAAGCCTAGATAAAGTCTTATCAAAACATCTCGTATCAGAAATCTTGATAAGAAAGTCAATAAGTATTGATTTCTAGAAGTCCAGCTGATTTTGGATACATGTCAAAGCTAGTGGGAGCATAAGTGTTATGGCAGTAAGATAATAATTATTATGCTAGTGGGAGCATAATTATTATGGTAAGTGTTGCAAGTTAGCAATGTTAATAATAGAAAACAAAGTTTTGATTCTCAAAGTTGCAGGGTTGAAAAGTTGTTTTGCTATAATTAAGGGAGAGGAACTTATACTTCATTTTTCAATTCTAAAAGCTTAGATTGAGATTTTTAATCAAATTTAGTCAAAGACATATATGAGTGTTATTTTGAAAAAATTCGACATAAGGAAATTCTATATATGGAAATGTTAATTGCGTTCTCAAAATTTGATTATGATTACGGCATCCCTCTTCATAGTTCGAATTGTGAGAACATGGCAAATAGAAATATTATAGCAAAAGACTGATCAAGTATCATGTCTTTATATAAGACATTATGAATCGTGTCCCATATGCTTCGGGTATAGGATCGATTGCATATGCTATAATATTCATGTGTTCTAATTTTCCAAATGCCTAGGGCATTAACAGGGAAAAAGGAATAGAACCGGATATGACTAAAGTGGTTGAACAACTGTTAAGGACAGTCTAAGGTGCGCCAAGGATTGGTCACTTAAGGACAGTTGGAAGTATAGTAATGGTTGGACCATGTTGACATTATTATGATTAGACAGGATTTTATTCATAATGAGTTGTCATATGGCAAATATGGAAGTGTTTTCCATAATGGGAGTTGGATATTAAGAATCTATGTGTATGTTAGAAACTTTTATGCAAGAAGGATGTTCAAAGGAATGTACTTTGGATTTGAGACTTCGCTTCCTTGGAATTGTCTTGTAACAATTTCCAGTGGAAAGTTTTGTAATATCGTTGGTCAAGTCTCTGTAGCGTCTTGTACCTAGTCATTACAAAAGGAACACTGCATATAAGCTTAGAATCTAACAAGATTATAGTAAGTGTCAAGGACTTGGTATTCTCACACTTACAATAAGGATTTGGAATTGTGAAATGAGTATCGTTGGAAATGTTTCCAACTGATCTATTTCACAAAGTAAGGACCATAGGTGAACATAGTGTGCATGCTTGGAGCATGGGATAACTATTGTTTTAATTCAAGTATTAAGTTGATCAATAGAAACATTATACAATGAATTATGAGTAATCAATATTGTGATTAAATAAAAGGTGTTTTATTTACACTTAAAAGTTTTGGGGCCATATAGGATTAGTAATATTCTTGTGTTTCACTTTGCATGTTTTGACTTCCCAAATAATAAGATTATTCAAACTATCCACAGTCCATCATACGTTGGAAGTAAGCATGAAATAAGACTGTCATGAGTTGGCTTGTAGGATTGTCTAAGGAGTTAGGCATAGCAACAGGCTTGCTACACCATTCATGAGTACTTTTGAAATAAGATTTGAGTATTGGATCAACCCGCGCTCACTTGAATCACTTCATGGAATTTATCACGAGTGATCGTGAGACGATACTATCATATAAGTCTTCAAACCTAGATATGTGAGTTGTTGACTATGAGTTGATTATACATTGATAGTACGAAAACGCATCGGTAACTCGATGATATAAAACGTGTTGTTGTGTATGATTCAATGAATAGTTAGTACAAGCATATTAGTCGAATTTTATCTGTTCCCTTTTATCCTGAGAGGATTAAAAGCGATATATTGGTCCCCTCGATGATTCTGTTTTGACTTATGTGTCGGGCCCGGTCAGAACTAAATTGATGTGTTCAGTTATGTTCTACGTCAGACGAATCAGAAATCGGGAAACAAACTGTTGAACAATAAGTATGACATTGTTCCATGTATTTGTCCAGCTGATATCTTGAGAACAGAGGACTATATGATCACTTATCTGAAGGACGCGTCACTGACTAGGTCAGAGTTCGACAACGGCTTTTGAAAGCTTACGATTGCTAAGTCAGATCCTGAAGTGCATAAGCAGTAATAGTTATTAGACTTATCCAAGTGGGAGACTGTTTGATTTGGTGTCTAAGCCCATAACTATAGTTGGTATGTACTTGACCCGATTGTAGCATGGTCCTTTTGGGTTGCCTTCACCAGTGCAATTTGATAGGATGATTTTTGAGAATAAGGTTATTTATGGTTTATTAATATATTACAAGTATAATATATTAATACGGAATTATTTAATTAGTATTGATCAAGAATTAATTTATTAATTTTGTGGTCAAAAGAGACTAATTAAATATATGGGGTTGATTATGTAAATCAATCATTCTTGTAGTGTGGGCTAATGATCCATGATTATGGGCTAAACTAATCCATGGATAGTCCATGGAGGTTAAACCCATGGAGCATGAGAATGTGGAAATTCATGAGTTATTAGGGTTTACCAAGTGTAACCCTAGCATGTCTAACACTATAAATAGAACCCTCCATAGACCAAAATCGGTTGCCTCTTCTCTTTGAGATAAATAGATTATTCTCTTAAATCATCCTCTTGCATATTGGTGTTTGTGAACCATTAGAGGCATCACACTGGAGGTGATCAAGCTTTCAAAGGTCAAGAACTACAAGTCCTTCTAAAAGGTATGTCATCTAACTAGTTGTATTGTTCATTTGACAATTTGTATGCTAGTTAGGAGAATGCTTTGGAAAATTGTGAATGCATGTATAATTAGAGAAAACATAGATCCAAAGAATTTAGGGTTGCATGTGCACTTAGGAAGTGTTATAGTGCTCAAAATCCAACAAGTATTTCGTCTTATGAGCTTCGTCCATGACTAGGCTCCTGAGTCCTGACGTTTCCGAATTTGGGCGTCCAGATTCGGTTCATGAAATATCATGTTCCATCGTTTCTAAGATCGAATTGGTTATCCATTCCTCGCAAGGCTTCGTCTGAAATGTTTTCTTCCTTTACAACTTTAAGTTGGGCTTCTCTTATCTGTGCACTGAGGTTGGAATGGATAGTCGTGGTTAGTGCTCGTATGCGTCTGGGTTTGACATGTTCCTTACGACTTAGTGCATCTGCCACAACATTTTCCTTCCGGGGATGGTATCGAATTTCACACTTGTAATCATTTAGTAATTCAACCCATCTTCATTGTCTCATATTTAGTTCCTTTTGATCGAATATGTGTTATAGACACTTGTGATCTGTAAAGATGGTACACTTTATACCATACAGGTAGTGTCTCCATATTTTGAGTGCAAAAATCACTGCTCCTAATTCAAGGTCATGAGTTGTGTAATTAGCCTCATGCACCTTGAGTTTCCTGGAGGTGTAAGCAATCACTTTATCTCTTTGCAATAATAAGCAACCTAATCCTTGATGAGACGTGTCGCGGTAGACGACGAAGTCTTCAGTTCCTTCTGGAAGTGATAGGATTGGTGCGCTACACGACATTTGTTTTAATTTCTGGAAAGCAGTCTCCTGCTTGTCTTCCCAGATAAATTTCACATCCTTCTTTGTCAATGCAGTTAGAGGTTTGGCTATCTTAAATAAGTTCTCAATAAATCTCCGGTAGTATCCAGCAAGGCCTAAAAACTGACGCACTTCGGTTGGTGTTCTTGGTGCTTCCCAGTTCCTGATTGCTTCGATTTTTGTGGGGACCACAAGTATTCCTTTGTTACTTATGATGTGCCCTAAGAAGTGTACTTCTCTGATCCCAAATTCGCACTTGGAGAATTTTGCATAAATTTTCTCTTTTCTTAGCAGTTCCAATATTAACCGTAGATGTTGGTCGTGTTCTTCCTTTGTTTGTGAGTATATCAGGATTTCATCAACGAATACAATCACTAACTTATCTAAATAAGGCTTGCAAAAACGGTTCATGAGGTCCATGAATACTGCGGGGGCATTCGTCAAACCGAGCGGCATAACTAGAAACTCGTAATGTCTGTACCGAGTTCTGAAAGTGGTTTTTGGTACATCTGATTCCATTACCTTAAGTTGGTGGTATCCTGAACGTAGATGTATCTTGGAATAGTAGCTAGAGCCTTTCAATTAATCGAACAAATCATCGATTCTTGGGAGTGGATAACGGTTCTTGATCGTTAGTTTGTTCAAAGCCCGGTAATCGATACACATTCTGAAGGATCCATCTTTCTTCTTGACAAATAAAACTGGTGCTCCCCAAGGTGAGAAACTTGGTCTTATGAAGCCCTTATCAAGAAGTTCTTGCATTTGGCTTGAGAGCTCTTGCATATCTGATGGAGCCTGTCTGTAAGGTGACTTTGCTACTGGGACCGCGCCGAGGGTTAGATCAATCCTGAACTTAACTTGTCGATTTGGCGGCAATCTAGGTAGGTCTTCTGGAAACACATCGGGATAGTCACATACATGTGGTATGTCTTTTATCTCCTTTTCCTTTCTCTTTTCATCTACTATGTGAGCCAAAAAGGCGTAACATTTCTTGTGTAAATATTTTTGAGCCTTTGTGCAAGAGACTAACTTTAGGTTTTGTCCCGATTTATCCCTGTATATCGTCATGATCTCCCCATTGGGTAGGGTCAACCGTACGGCCTTCTCGTAGCATAGGATCTCAGCATGGTGAGGGGCAAGACAATCCATTCCTACGATAATTTTGAAGCTTCCGATAGTCATGGGCATAACGTTTATTTGGAATACGTGGTCATTTAGAGTTAGTGTGCAATCTATCAATATTTTAGTAGTGCTCTCTGTCTGACCGTTTGCTACTTCTACTTCGTATGCTACTTATAACTTCCTAATCTCATGGTTTAAAAGTTGTTTAAATTTTGGAGTTAAGAAACTTTTATTGGCACCTGAGTCAAAAAGTATTGTAGCATACAAGTTATTGATGAGAAACGTATCAATGAACACTGATGGGTCTTGAATGGCATCTTTGTATCCAATCACGAATGCTCTTCCGCGAGCATTTCCCATATTGCCCTTCAGCTTTGGGCAATCTCGTTTGGAGTGTCCATTTTCACCACACTCATAACATGTCCTTGCTCCTCCTCCTCCTCCCCCAGTGCCAATCTTCTGATTTCCTGCTGCTCCTGCCGGGATCTTACAAAAAGGGGGCGGTATGTCCCTTTCGTTTGCAGTTAATGCATTGAAAACACTCCCGATGTGGTGTCGGTTGCAGGTGACACACAAGGGGTGTTTTCTTTCATAGTTTTTCTGGGGTGTGGGTGTTGGGGTTGTTGTTGTTGCCACATAGACCTTCTTTCTTTTCGTTGTGCGTGTATCTCCTTCATCCGTTTTTCGTTTGTTGGGTTCAACCCTAGGAGTTTCAACTTTTGCCTCTAAGGATCCTCGACTGACCTCGTTGTTGGTCAAACGTTTGGCTAGGTTCTTAACACTTTCGTAGCTTGTAACTCTTGAAGATATGACCATTCCCTTGATTTGGGGTGCCAATCCCCAAATATAGCGTTCAATCTTTTTGTGCTCTGGCATTACAAGTGTCGAGCATAGAAGGGATAGGTCATTGAACCTCGTAGTGTAAGCTTTAATGTCCGAACCTTTCATTTTTAGGTTCCAGATTTCATTTTCTAGGTTCTGGATCTCATCCCTATGGTAGTATTCCTCTACCATCATTGCCTTTAAGTCTCCCCAAGATAAGGAGTTGGCAGGAATGATGCCCATTGTTTTCACCTGCTCGTTCCACCATGACAGGGTTGAGTCGAGGAGAGTGCAAGTAGCAAATCGTACTTTTCTATCCTCATCA
This sequence comes from Lactuca virosa, assembly GCF_052849685.1. Classification (NCBI taxonomy): domain Eukaryota; kingdom Viridiplantae; phylum Streptophyta; class Magnoliopsida; order Asterales; family Asteraceae; genus Lactuca; species Lactuca virosa. The sequence continues at coordinate 211,148,760 of NC_136429.1, forward strand.
TAATAACTGATTTGGAACACGGATTCCATTTTCTCGAACCACCTCGTTAAACCTATGACTCCTTCATTGTTGTAGAAGTTTTTAGGCTTACAGTTCTTGAAATCTTTGTACGAACAAGCCCTTCGGGTTTCATTGTAGTTTATGTTTGTACTACTCCGTGGTCTTGTTCCTGGTCCAACGATTTCTATAATGGGTGTTTCATGGTTTGTGCGCCTAACATTTGTTAGAGCTATAAGGCGGTCTGAGATTAGTTACTCCAATTCAGCTGCTGTTTGGGGAAGTCCCGTCATTAGAGGTGGAGGTGGTGGAGCATCATTCATTTGGTTTTTAGTTACTGGGGTTATTGGCGGGTTTCTTAATGGCCTTGTACGGGGTCTCCCCCTTTGTGTGGTTGTTGGTCTAACTGATGGTGCTGCTGTTGGACGAGTGCGGGGGTTTCCTTTTCGTGGAGGCATTGTGAATGTCCTATTAATTTTAGCAGCAGGTTATTAGTCTCATGTTGTTATGATTGTTGTTCGCGGTATGGGACTGAATAACTTGTTTGTTTTTTATAGTTCATGAGTCAGAATATTTGTATCAAATTCATATGATAGATTAATAATAATTCCCTCATATCATACATCATTGTACACGTTTTATTAGAACACAATACAGCAAGAACACGATAGGGTGCAAAAACCCTAACAATGTTTACACGGAAAGCAATTAAATCCTATTTGAGGGTTGTTAAGCAACCCACGGTTTATTTCACACACTCCTACATGTTCCTTCTACTTTATCACCAAGGTTCATTCTTCATCGTCGTGATATACCCTCCTAACTGATTCCGAAGTTACGAGCCAATGATTTCAGTATTTCTTGGACTTGTTCTTCCAAAGCTCAGATCCTTTATTTGTGACAACCCATAAATTTCTATCTTTTAAAGTCAATCCAATCAACCAAAAGTCAGACTTATTTCTATTGCCTTCTAAGCCTTGTTAAGGGTCATTCTAATAGTTCTAAACCTAGTACACTTAAGGATTGAGTGTTTTGAAGTATTAGCTCGAGATCAGAAGGTTGCACCCGAACCAGAAAACCCAACACATGAGGTTCACGGCCGTAAACCCTGTTCACAGCCGTAAACCCTGTTCATAGCCGTGAACACTCTTCTGTTCGTGAACCACCCTCTATATAAAGAAGATTTGCTTCATTTTTCTTCATTTCTCCAAGTTCCCGCCGCAAACACTCCATTCTCTCTCAAGTATCATCTAAGAAAAGCTCCCTTTTCACTCCCAAAATGTAAGCATCTCATCCCTTACTTGTTCATGCTTAGGAACCCCTTTGTTCTAGCCTTGATTCATCACTCTTTGTCACCATCTTCAAGATCTTCAAGGGTTTACGGCCGTAAACCCTTCATAAGGGCCATAAACCCTTCAAAAGATCTTGGGCCGTAAACCATCCCAAGGCCATGAACTCCAAGAGTTTGGCCGTGAAGTCCTAGTGATCAATCACATGTGATTCTAACGCTCCATTGAGAGTGTTTCCTAGTTCCTAAGGTTGTTTCCCTTAAATGTTAGTTGTTTTAAACACTAATTATACACATATATGTATCAATATATGTCAATTAGGACTCGTTTGTGCCCCAGGACTTCATTCGTGGAACTTCTCATCCTTACTCGAATCTTCAATTGAATCACCCACATAAGGTGAGTTCATACCCCTATAATCTACTTTTAAATGGTTTTTAAAGCTTTTAAGGGGGGAATACAAGTACAACACAAGAATTATTGTGTTATAAAATATAAATTTCTTATTATGTCTTTGTACCAATGAACTGTAGTTAGAACATGAAACTTTTATTAGAACAATGATATAAGCTCATAAACTTTAATAAGCTTAACTTAAAGAACAAAAGGATCTTTTTATGAACTTATATGTTAAATATAAAAAGGGTTTTCCACATTATTACTTGTAAAGTCGTTAATCCAGCTTGTGAGACACGTCTTCTAGTACTCATATAAGTACCAGCGAAAGTCTACCTTTACGACCAGAGTCTCCTGGAGGGAGAGCATGAGTTTGTGTATAGATCTATATGGGATTGAAAATCCCGCACCTCACGGTTAGCTACAGTCGGACCGGCAGGTCTGCGGGTGACAAATGTCATATTCTTTTCGACGTCTACCATACGTCGTGTTTAACCGGTCCAATTAGTATGGCCGTAAAACTCACAAATAGATAACAACGATATATTTACGTACTAATAAACTTTTCATGAACAAATCTCAAAGGACACTAACTATGTGATTACCCAATGTATACTTTAGGGTTAGATAGAACTGAAGTCCGATATACAGTGGGATGTGTGCTTTCCGCCTCATTTCCTGTTCCTTGTTTGGTTGTGGGCTTAGGGCAGATTCACCCATTCAACTGTCTATTCGATCTCGGTTATATGCAACTCGTATGTATTAGGTAATCATAGGAGGGTAGTATCGTCGTATCAGGTATCCAGAACAACCAAGTCTTTATTCAGTTTAACATATCAACAAAACTATACATCATTGTAGTAAGTATAGGGAGTATACTTGTGTTTTTCAAACTTAGAACAACATGGACATCCAGTCGGTTTTTATAGAAAATATAGGATTTTCTATGGTAAACATCATTCTTTTTAAGGTAAACAGTTTTGATTGTACTTTCTGAAAACAATAGCGTTTTACCAAAAACAACGTTTCACAATAGAGTTAGTGAAACTAGAAACTTATTTATAAAAGGGGTTTAATACTTCTTATTAAACCAGTATAACTTAAAGGACCTTTAGTAGTTAATTCTATAATACTTTAGTTTATACATCAGGGTTATATATAATTAATATCCGACAGGCAATTGGATGTGTATTTTCCGCCTTACTTCCTGTTCCTTGTTTGGTTGTGGGCTTAGGGCAGATTCACACAAATAACTGTCTGTTAGATATAAAATTATATATAGCGATTATAAACTAAGTGATTATAGAATGAACTATTGTGGTTACCATTTTTACTAAAGGAAAAATATGATTTTCTTAAACAATGTTTTCACCAAATATAAAGAACTATTACAGTTAACTCTGTAAGTACCAACTGAATACGCCAGGGTTATATACAATGAAGATCTAACAAACAATAGGATGTGTGCTTTTCGCCTCATTTCCTGTTCCTTGTTTGGTTGTGGGATTAGGGCAGATTCACACAATCGATTGTCTGTCTGATCTAGATTTTATATAACTTGTATCTATTTAGTACTCATAGAAGGAATTGTAGAGTCATTTTTACTTATCTTTATCATATCATAAAATATAGAATTTTCTGGAGGAACATGCGAACTTTTCTAAAAATAACTTACAGTTTACTTTTGACACTAAAATACTTATGAACTCACCAGCTTAAATGCTGATGTACTCTTTCAAAATAACTTGTATTCTCAGGAAACTAGTAGACAGGTACGCGCTCAGGGATTCAGAAGATGGAGCATAGTAGCTTCATGTCTTGTTTTGTTATATACTTTTGGAGCCAACCTTTTGTGAATCGTATATGTTGTAAACACTTTAATATTAATGCAATGGTTGTTTGTTACTTTGATTACTATGATACATGTGTTGTGATACTACATATGACGTCCTCCCCCCCCCCCCCCTCGAACGTTTCCGTCGTTCCAGTCTGGGGGTGTGACATTATTCCATTCCCCGGGATCTCTCATCCGCTGCAATGGCCCTGGCCATTGCCAACCGCATCAGTCCCTCAGATTCCTGTCGGATTACCTCCTGGGTATTTATGTAGTTATAGGTGGCCATGACCATATCGTGATCTCCCCTGATAACATTGTAGTCATGGTGGGTCCTCAGATTTCTCAATTGTTGAATCTGTTGGGCGAGATTGGCATTATTTCTTTCCACAACACTTATTTCATCACTTACCATCTTGATCTGGTTACCCAAACGGATGGTACGATCGAATAACAGTGATAGAGATTCAACATTTGCAGGGTCCTGGGGCTTTGTCCCCAAAGGTTGTCCGACTTCGTACCCCTTCTGTCTTTCTTCTTCACGGTTTGCCAATGGTGGTTTGTTTTTCATTGGTTCGTCCGGAAAGGGGCTGTATAGAACCTTTTTGGCCTTAGTCCTGAGGAATTGATTCGGGGTTTTCTTGGTGATGCTCCTGAAGGAAGAATGTATTTTCGGATGGTTTCCCTAGTGCGATGCATTCCGGAGCCAATGCGATGTGTCACGGGTGGAGGGGACACAACGGGTCCGACTATGGAGATGGGTGTCGTATGGGTTGTTGGTTCCTTTGTTTCTTCCTTGGACTCTGAGTCCTCATCCATGTCATCTTCCGATTCCTCTTTTGAATCTTCTTCCAGATCTTCTTCTAGGTCTTCCTCTGGTTCGTCGTCGGAGATAAGTGTCGATTGTTTAGAGTGGCCGAATGTTGTCCTGGTTGTTCAGTTGGGAAATAGGGATCCCCAACCAATGGAACATGCGAGTTAACCTCTTCTTCACTTTTCTCCCGTTCTTGCGATTTCATCCTATATTGAGATTTAAGGTTTTATTAGTATTTTTCTTAGGCGTGCAGCTAGGTTTAGTTGTAGTACGACGTATGTACTAAGGAACCTAGTTGAATATTTGATTTTTAATTCCTTGTATTTTTCTTATCTTGGATTAGTGTTTTCTCAGCGAGGAACTAAGTTTTTTTTGTATATAACTCTATATCTTGTATTTGTGTGTGTATTATAAATTTCCCTTTGTTTACTTCGGGAGGTATAATTAATAATACTTTTCATTTATAGATTTATTGGAGTAAGTCTAAGCATAGGGTCTTTATCATTAAGAACCTAATTATTAAGTGTTATAGATCTATGGGGGTAGACCTAAGGATTTTAGGTTTAAGAATGACTAGACCTACAAGAGTAAGCCCTTAGACTATAGTTGTGCTCTCCTAAGGAAAGTACTATTCGCTATAGTCGTTTAACTCTGATACCAATATGTCACACCTCGACCGATGGCGGAATCACCGGGGTTGCGACGTGAAACGTTGGTTCATACTTAACAACATACATCGAATATTACAGGATTCAAATAACATTTCATTCTTCCAAAGTATGAAAAAGAAGAAATACATTATTTAATAATCCCAAACGACGACTAATACATCATCCAAGTTCAATAAAGCATATATAAAGAGGATCGGTTACTCGGTCAATAGTTTATTTAAGGAGAAATATCCTCCTTACCCAGTAGGCATTCATCCGGATTTTAAGATCCTGAAGATACATACGTTTAAAAATACGTCAACAAAAATGTTGGTGAGCTTTATAGGTTTAGACTCCAATGGATTATAATCAAAAATACATTTGTGACCTTTTAAGATTATAAATATGTATTTCGTCCGCACTTGTAATCTCATACAAGTAAAATAGTTTGGTTCGTTGTTCATAACCAAGAAATCATGAGTCCTGAGTATCGTGTTGAAAATATTATAAATACGGATTATATATAATAATGTTTTCAACACTTATCCATTTTGTTCAAAAGTTCCTTTTTAACGATAAAACTTCTAGATTAAAATTTATGTGTTCTAATATGAGCTTATAACCGAACTATGGACGCGCAAGCATCTGTAAAGCAGTACGGTGAGCAGATGTACTGTGACCATCACAATGCTTCATCGACGTCGTGAAATATGTAAGTGACTGAACGATTACGCCCGTTTTGACTCGTCAGACGATGGTTGTAGCTACCAACCGCAGGCGGGGCAGTCAACCCATATAGATCTATACCAATGTTCCACGTTCCTTTCGGATTAACAGTTATAGCACAGAGGGCTTTATACTATGGTTTTGAGTTCTTAGCGATGAAGTGTTTCTCATACCGAATATCCCTAAATTGTTAAGTCTAGGATTTTTTTCGTCATTTGTATTCACACCATTAACAATGTTTGCATTTCTTTGTCGTCACATTCAGATATATAGTTGTATATACACTATTATACATATAATTTTAAGAGTATGTAAATATGAATGTATATATCACTGAAGGCATAAAAGTATTACTTCAATTCTTTGTTTTCTTTAAGCATTAATAGCCTTTTTATAAGGTTTCTTTTTATATAAAATATCTTATTTTATATAAACAATCATATTCTATAAAACTACTCCTTTTTATAAAATACTTCAAGATCTCCTTATAAACTCCATTTTTATATAAAATATCATTTTTATATAAAAATTATCATATTTTATAAAAACTACTTATTTTTATAAAATGTTACAAGATCCTTTTATAAACTCCATTTTTATATAAAATATTAATTTTATATAAAATAATCATATTTTATAAAAACTGCTTATTTTATAAAATGTTACAAGATCTTTTTATAAACTCCATTTTTATATAAAATAACAATTTTATATAAAAATAATCATGTCTTATAAAAACTACTTATTTTTATAAAATGTTACAATACCTTTTTATAAACTCCATTTTTATATAAAATAACAATTTTATATAAAAATAATCATGTTTTATAAAAACTACTTATTTTATAAAATGTTACAAGATCTTCTTATAAACTCCATTTTTATATAAAATAACAACTTTATATAAAAATAATCATGTTTTATAACATGAATCCAATGGAACACTTATATATCTATAAGTCTGGTTATCTCATATTATATTTAAATTTTAGACCTTTCTTGTAAATAAATTAACAAAGTAGGTCCTAAGTCTATATTTTTCTTGGTTTGTTTTATTAATGACCATTCTAACACTAATGGTTAGTTTTGATTATCAATTAAAAATACTTGCATGGACTTATGTCACAAAGGTAATACCAACACATATATTTATATTGGCATCTAATATTTCATATAATTGTTTTAACGTTACATTAACAACAAAGGAGGCTAGTTTATCATGCATGAAGTATTTTCGTATACTCGTTGCACGTTTGTTTTGATATAGATAAGATGTTGGGTGGTAACACATTAGAGAAAATGTTAACAATATATGACATATTATGGTATTATACTTTCTTATCTAGCTTGCAAAATGTGTACGTATCTCCTCCCAAATTTTGTAAAACTCAAAGAAAAGGGGCCATAGAGACTCACATTCATTGCGTGATCTAAGCTTGAGATTAGTTTGTTTTTGGAAAGCTTCTCATGACAAACCACAAACCGATAACAAGGAAGTAAACCGAGGCTCCTGCCTCTTCTTTGTTTGCCGGAAATCGTAAGTTCAACACCTCCAAGAGAGGTATTCTTGGGTTGAGTTTGAAATAAAAATTATGTAGTGAGTGAGGGAGTTTTAAGAGGGTTTTGTGGGTGTCTTAAATGGGGAACAAGCTTGGTATTTATCAATTTGAAATGCACGCGTGTGTTCCATTATTTTTTTCCAAATTATGGGTTTTATAATAGTCTTATGGAGTACATATTTAGTAGGAGGAGACAATACATGGAAACTATTCTCATTATGGTTGCACATTTGGAGAGTATCTAGTGTCTTTAGTGAATGATTGAAATGAAATGGCACAATTCATTTATGTTCTCACGTACTAATTGTTTGAGTGCGCATGTGGAGAGAAAGAGACATCATAGAGTACAAATAGGGATTCATGTGCAGCCAAAATTTGTTTGATGATTACTCTTCTTTTATTTATCGCTTATAGTCCTTGGTCTTAAGGAGTTAGTCACATTTGTGACATTTAATTTGCCACCCATTAGTCTTCGTAATTTATATGTCAATTTACGATATTCACTAATTCCTTTATCATTAGACAAGCTTTTTAACAAGTTGAGATATTTGGCAAGTGGTTATAAATTTAGAATGTCCTACATATATTTTATCAATCCACCATTTTATTCCTTGGTTCATAATATAACAATTTATTGCGGTGGTTTGGTCGACATATTTCGACCTAAAATTACCAATTGTTACAGTGGTCATGGGTTTTCCCGTCGGCGGTAACGGTGGTGATGTGAGCAGACGTGGTGATGGTGGTGCGGGTGTGGTGTCGGGTATTTGGGGTGATAAAGTTAGGTGAAAGAGGTGAGGGTAGTAAATGGAAGAGATGGTGAGGATGACAGTATATAAATGCGATGGGCGATGGTAGATGATGAGCTGGAGGAGACAATGAATGTGATATTCCCAATTTCACGGCCAGAAAAGACCATTTTGTTTATGCTTTATTTGAAAATCAGAGTATACTTTTGAATACAGTACATAAGCATAAACAGAAATAGTACAGGCCTTACAACATCTATTATTCTAATGGCCTATAATCCATAGATCTCTCATCATATCAACACTCATGTGCCCTTTTGCCATTACATGTAATACAAGAAACTGAGTGGGTCAGGCTTGGGATCCTGGTGAGCACATAGAATTTTCAACCCACAATAATTAAGTTTATTAATTTCATCAAATCATTCAACCCGATTACCCGTTCTCATTATCCTCACTTTTTGTCCTTAAACCATCTAATTCAAGGTACCTAGCCTAAGGATCATCATCCGGAGGACAAAACTGCTTAGGGGATTCCTCAGCAATATATGTCAGTAACATAACCATGAAGGGGATGGAGTACACCGGTGAACACATCGTTCACAAACACCTAAAGGTTGCGAGCCTGCCAGCGTTCCACTAGACTGTCTAGAATAGTTTGTGGTCGTCATCTATACTCCGCTAGATGACGAAGTTAGCGTAAACATCAAGGCCTCTCATCATTTTATTTCATCTCTCATCATCTATATCATCTACCCATCTTTACCCATCATAATTATAGGTATAAAATACATATACAGTTTAAATCAAATAAAACATGTATATTTTGTTCATCCAACATAGATATCAAGAACACATATAATATGCACACAAAGCACGTAATTTATATTAAATACTTCATATCTATGTGTAAGATGAAAGTAACTATGCACTCCCTTGTTAAAGTGATGATTCCAAACGCAGGCAGCGCTTCGCTTCTAACAATTATATTTTCCTTCGACGAAACCTAGTATCATTACCGCTAGATTTTAGTCTAATATTTATTGCGACTATTTACGAGCGATATTGTTTTATAAATGTTAAACAATATTTTTCAACCACTATGTACAGACAGGGTCAGACATGAAACACTGGAGGGCAGGACCATTTTGGCATTATAGCACTTCTGAAATCCAATAACCCTATGCAGCCTTTCAAACCAGATTCCCCGTACCGTGAGTAGTTAAAAGATATTATAATAACACTTTGTATATTTTATAATACGTAGCACATATCTTTTTTATAGGTTCATAATAACGATAATGAACTTAAACATAAGTTATACTTAAAGTAGGGTAAGCATAACTTACTTACAAGGGGGGTTTTAGCTAGGAATCGGGCTCTGCATGGGCAGAACTTCGTCGCTGAATTTTTCTAAAAAGATTCTTGTAGCGCTTCAGCGCTCACCTTACTATACTGAAACTACAGAAGGAGAAGTTGAATCACGAGGGACCGAAATGCTCGGGGGATAAGAAGATAATGACTCTTGAATCAAGAGAACGGTGCAAGAAATATGAGAGCCTAGAGGCTCTTATTTATAGTAATTGAATTTTCAAAACCCACCCTCTATAGTTACTTAAATGACTAAACACCCCTTTATAATACTATTTTAAATAGATTTAACGATATTTGTACTAAACTAATGTCGAAAGTACTCAACAGTAGTCTTATAACGACTGCATCGTCAATACCTTTCTAATGATATATACATAGGTATATATATGTATACGTATATATGATTTATAATTTATTTTATTACGTAAATATGCTATTATAAATTATAACTCGTTCATAGGAACTCCGTTTTTTACGTCTTTTATATCCACGTGTAGCTATCGATGAGATCTACAATTTTCGTTTAGACTCCATCAGCTAATTTTGACTTTATTTTTTTGTCCATATTTTTATAAAATTAAATGATTTTGCTAAAGTCATTACTCTCTCATACGAACTCCGTTTTTTGCATTCTTTTTCTCAAAATTCTTGTTTTAAAGATTACTACGATTTTTTTTGGTGGCTTTATCTAAAAGTCAACCATTCTCTTTGTAGCTTTTTACGTCACACATTCCTTGTGCGCGGGTGACTTTTATATCTTATAAAAATTATATCAAATTCATACGGAGTCGTATTTCTATGAAATTTATATTTTCGGGATCGGGAAGACCTGTACTTTCTATATATATATATATATATATATATATATATATATATATATGTTTCGACGCACTTATTTTTACGATTTACGGGCGATTCGGCTGATTTTTCATATTTTATTATATTAAAATAATCACGAAACAAATAATACTCATATAATTCTTGTTTATTACATAAAATAGGGTACAATTGTTGACCCTAACTATTACATCATATTATTAATGCTTAGCCAGAAACATGGGTGTTACGGTTCTCTCTTCCTTAGGATGATTCCGTCCCGGAATCATGCATCAGCAAACAGATGTGGATAGCGACTCATCGTGTCACTCTCTGTTTCCCAGGTGAGGTTTGGCCCATTCGTATGTTTCCATCGCACAAGCACCAGTTCGGCCATCTTGCGTCGCAACTTCTTCATCTTACGGTTAACAATTGCTTCAAGGTCTTCGATTAACCTCTTATTTTCATCCATCCTTAACTCCGAAAGTGGAATTATATCGGGAACTTCACCTGTATATTTCCTCAAATAACACACATAGAAAGTGTTATGAATACCATCTAGTTCTTCTAGTTATTCCAGCTTGTAAGCTTGGTTCCCAATCCTCTGAAGAACCTTGAATGGTCCAATAAACCTTGGACTCAACTTTCCTCTCTTTCCAAATCTTATATGTCCCTTCCACGATGAGACTTTGAGCAATACCGAATCTCCAACTTCGAATTTCATCGGTCGTCGCTTCTTGTCAGCATAGCTCTTTTGGTGATCTTGAGCTGCTAACATTCTTTCTCTAATCACCTTTAGCTTTTCAGCAGTCTGATGGACTATCTCGGGGCCCATAAATTGTTTTTCTCCGGACTCAAGCCAACAAGACGGCGTACAACACTTCTGACTGTACAAAGCTTGGTAGGGTGCCATCTTAATGCTCGAATGGTAACTATTGTTGTAGGAAAACTCTACCAGGGGTAAATGCTCATCCCAGTTACCTTGCAATTCCAGGGTACATGCTCTCAACATATCCTCCAATGTTTGAATTATTCTTTTGCTCTGACCATCAGTCTGCGGATGGTAGGTTGTACTTCAACACAACTTTGTACCCATTTCCTCTTGTAAACTCTTCCAAAATCTTGATGTGAAACGACTGTTACGATCTGATACAATTGTTAAAGGTACACCGTGAAGTCTTACTACCTCCTTCACGTAAGCATTTACAAGCTTATCCATAGACCATCTCTCATTGGCTGCTATGAAGTGTGCACTCTTTGTGAACCGATCCACGACTACCCAAATCATGTCGTGACCGTTCTTCATCCTGGGCGGTTTAGTCACAAAATCCATGGTGATGTCTTCCCATTTACCATGGGTACAGGTAAAGGTTCTAAACTCCCATACGGTTTCTGATGTTGTGCTTTAACTCTTGCACATGTTACACAATCTGACACATACTTTGCAACATCGAGCTTCAGCATCGGCCACCAATAGTAAGGTTTCAGATCCCTATACATCTTAGTGTTGCAGGGATGAATCGATTACATGGTCTTGTGAGCTTCTTCCATCAGAATATCCCTTATTCCTCCCATCTTAGGTACCCAAGTCCTATCTTAGAATACCTTCAATCCTAAATTATTTGTACCGAATACCAACGTCTTGCCTAAACGTTCTTCCTTTCGGTCATTTTGCTCCAAAGCTTCTTCCTGAGATTTCTTAATGCTTTCCACAATCGTCGAGACAACTTCTATTCTTAACACTCTTGGCCTCTTTCTTTCCAAGTTTACTTTTCGACTTAGAGCATCAGCTACGACATTTTCTTTACCAGGGTGGTAAAGTATCTCGTAGTCGTAATCCTTGAGTAACTCTAGCCAGCATCGTTGCCTCATATTCAATTCCTTTAATCAAAGAGATACTGGAGACTTTTATGATCAGTGAAGAGCTTGCACTTTGTGCCATAAAGATAATGCCTCCATATTTTTAATGTGAATACTACCGCTGCCAACTCCAGATCATGAGTGGGGTAGTTCTTCTCGTGATCTTTCAATTGTTGAGACGCATATGCTATCACTTTATCTCTTTGGGTCAGAACACAACCTAACCCAACTCCAAATGCATCACTATAGACTGCGAAGTCTTCAAATCTGTCAGGTAAAGAAAGAATTGGTGCTTCACACAACTTCTTCTTTAATTTCTCGAATGCTTTTTCATGTTTCTCACTCCATGCATAGGTAGCTCCTTTATGGGTCAAAGCTGTTAATGGATCAGCTATCGAAGAAAAGCCTTATATAAACCTTCGGTAATATCCAGCTAATCCCATAAAGTTTCGAATCTCCGTGGGACTTTTTGGTCGTTCCATTTCATCACAGCTTTAGTCTGTGTCGGGTTGACCATTATTCCTTCTTAGTTAACCACATGACCCAAGAGCTGGACTTCATGAATCCAAAAATCACATTTGGAGAACTTTGCATACAACTTCTCCTTATTCAGATTTTCTAATACTTCTCGCAGGTGCTTGTCATGCTCCTCTTGGCTTTTTGAGTAAATCAGAATGTTATCTATGAACACTATCACAGATTTATCGAGGAATGGTTTACAAACCCTGTTCATCAAATCCATAAATGTTGTTGGAGCATTGGTTAGTCCAAATGACATAACCAAGAAATCATAATGTTTGTATCTCGTTCTGAATGCGGTCTTCTCAATAACTTGCTCTCTCACCTTTAGCTGATGATATCCCGACCTAAGATCGATCTTTGAGAAATAGCTCGAACCTTGCAGTTGATCGAACAGGTCATCAATCATTGGCAATGGATACTTGTTCTTTACTGTTGCCTTGTTCAGCTCTCTATAGTCTATGCACATCCTCATGTTTCCATCCTTCTTCTTTACGAATAACACCGGAGCTCCTCATGGTGATGAGTTAGGTCTAATGAAACCGTTGTCTAACAACTCCTGATGTTGCATCATAAGCTTCTTCATCTCTGTTGGTTCTAACCGGTATGGTGCTTTCGCTATTGGTGTTGATCCTGACAACAAGTCTATCCGAAACTCCACTTGTCTATCATGGGGCAATCCAGGAAGATCTTCGGGAAAGACTTCCGGATAGTCACACACCACTGGTATTCTCTGTATCTCTTTCTTCTCCTTCTTTTCATCAATTACAAATGCCAAGTATGATGTGCATCCTTTGGATAAACATTTTCTGGCTTTCATCAGGGAAATGATTCCAAAATTTACTCTGCGTTTGTCCCCATACACCACAAATGACTCTTTTCCAGGTGGGTTTACTATCACCACCTTCTTCTTGCATAGTATTCCGGCATCGTTGCACTATGCCAATCCATTCCTAGTACAATGTCGAAACCATTCAACTCAATGGGCAATAACTCCTCATGGAATTTATTCTCGTTCAAGTCGATGACGATGTTTTTAATGCAATCGCTAACATGTATGAATTTTCCACTAGCTCTACAACTAGAGCATTATCAAGTTTATCTACAGCAAATGCTAGTCTTCCACCAAATTTGTGTGATATAAAGGAGTAATTTACTCCCGAATAAAACAATATATTGGCAGGCAATCCATTTACAAGAAAGGTACCTGAAGCGACATCTGTTGCATCTTTTGCTACTTCCAGGATCATCTAGAAAGCTCTTGCCTTTGGCCTCGGCAGAACATTAGGCCTTGCTGCCTCTTTCTTCTTCGGGCAATCCCTAGAAATATGCCCTTCTTCATTACATCCGTAGCACACCTTCTTGTTGAATGTGCACTCATTGGCGTAATGTATAGACTTTCCACACTTGAAACATGTCACCTCCTCGACATATTTTCCAAAACGTTTCTTTTTACACTTATCACACCATCTTGCTTCACCTCCTCCTCCTCCAATTTTCTTAGAACCAGCCTTCAATAACTTGCTCTTCTTGTTGGACCTTGAAGAGCCATCAAACTTCCTTTTCTCTCCTACCTCAGCCCTTTCCAGGCCCTTCTCCCTTAACTGGGTCTCGACATTCTTAGTTGCTCTAACGGTTATCTTCAAAGTACTTGCCATTTTGACTGTTGGTCCAAAGTCTGATGGCAATCCGTTAGCAAACTTCTCTATCTTGGTGAGTTCAGTAGGCACCAAATAGGGGAATAACTTCATCCTCTCGGTGAATGCAGTGACATAGTCGTCAACACTCATTTTCCCTTTCTCAGGTTCTGAAACTCGTTGTTTAGGTCTATCAGATCTACCTTCGAGCAGTACTGCATTTTCAACTGCTCCATGAATGCTTCCCAAGACATCCTCAGGGCTTCTCCTCGTGGCATTGTATCTGCCAACAACTTCCACCAACTCAAAACCCCGATCTTCAGTTGTCTGACTGCAAAGACGGTTTTTTGTTGTTACTGCAATTACAACTTTCAAATACCATTTCCATCTCGGAGATCCAGTCTATAATATCCACCGGCTTTGGGCTTCCCGAAACACTCAGTGGTTTGGCACCTAATAAGTTCTTATACATACGCCCATCCCTGTTAATCCCTCCATCTTGGTTATTCCTTCCAACCATTGGCGGTTCAGCTTGGCCGACGATTCTACTATAGTTTCCTTCTTCTGACTGTCCCTCATTCAGTTCAGTTTGTTCAACAGGCACAGTAGGTTCATCCCTATTCTGTTGAAGTAGACACCTTGTCTCTTCCATATGGCAATCCAACATCATTTGAATCATTGCTTGCACTCCTGTCATCGTGATTGGCTTGGGTGCAGTTGCTATCTCTGGTACACACTCAATTGCTCATGGTTCAGGCTGATGGTTTCTGTTAGCGTTTCCTAATCCGCTTCAAGTTCTCACCATATCGATTTATACACCAAAGTAGGCGAATTTAGATCTTTATTTACGATAGACGTTTAATCCTCCTTGTTTCTCCGAAAAGTTATATGCTAGTTCTAATACTGTAATTTATACGTTTATAATTCTAAACACATAAAGTTTCCAGATCCGGTCGGCAACAGACCATAGACCCGATCAAATAATAGCATATAAGACATAGATCATTTAGCACATAGAAGCAATTTAGGCATATTTCCTAAAATAAGTTAGGGATCATGTCTAAAATATAGTAGACACTCATCTCATAATCATCGATTAGCATTCTAAGTTTAAGTCTAGAAATCCTATAAATTCCTAGTTCGCTTAAACTAATGCTCTGATACCAACTGTGACATCCCCAATTTCACGGCCAGAAAAGACCGATTTGTTTATGCTTTATTTGAAAATCAGACTATACTTTTGAAGAAATATGTTGTGGAATTTATTCCCAAAAATATGATAAGTAAATTATCAAAACATTCCCGAAGGAATGGGTTTTCATTATATTAAAAACGTTAGGATGTCATTGTCAATACAGTACATAAGCATAAACAGAAATAGAACAGGCCTTACAACATCTATTATTCTAATGGCCCGCAATCCATAGATCTCTCATCAATCAACACTCCTGTGCTCTTTTGCCACTACATGTAATACAAGAAACTGAGTGGGTCAGGCTTGGGAGTTTGGTGAGCACATAGGGTTTTCAACGAACAATAATTAAGTTTATTAATTTCATTAAATCATTTAACCGGATTACTCGTTCCCGTTATCCTCACTTTCTGTCCATAAAGCATCTAATTCAAGGGCCCTAGCCTAAGGATCATAATAGGGAGGACAATAATGCTTAGGGTATTCCTCAACAATATATGTCAGTAAGGCAACCATGAGGGGAATGGAGTACACCGGTGAGCACATCGTTCACAAACACCTACAGGTTGCGAGCCTGCCAGCGTTCCACTAGACTGTCTAGAATAGTCCGTGGTTGTGACAACCCGAAAATTTTTGCCTTGTAAGTCCAGCCATTCAATTCAACTGAGAGTCAGACTCGTTTCTGCTATCAATTAGCATTGTTAAGGATCATTTTAAGGGTTCTAAGCCTAGTACAATCAAGTTTTAGGTTTAGGGAAGTGTTAGCCTAGGTTCTTCACTTTGAAATCAAGCCAAACACTCCATCAAAGGGAGTGTACGGCCGTACACATGGGTGTACGGCCGTACACCCATGATGGCCGTGAACTCACCCCCATATATAATCCATCCCTTCATTTTTATTCATTTCTTCAACTTCCAAGTCAAGAACTCAAATTCTCTCTCAACTATCATCAAGCTTTTTCACCTAGATCTTCAAGGAAAGTAAGTATTCTTCAATTGTTAGTTGATTCATTGCTATATATAGTAAGGATTCATGATTTCATCCATGAAACATCTTCAAAATTCAAGAACATCAAGAGTGTACGTCCGTATACTCTATCGATGGCCGTACACCCTTGTTAAGACCATAATCTAAGGCTTAGAACCCCTTAGAACTCTTGAACCCTTGAACCCCTTTGATTTAAGACCCAAAAATGCATCCATCTTAGAGGGTGTACATCCATACACACTTGGTGTGGCCGTACACACCTCAAAACCCTCCAAAATGAAAGCCTTGTTCATCCTTTGGCTGTGCATTTGTCACACTAGCTTCCCCATGGATCAAACACCCTTCCTTATGCATGTTTTCCATGAGTGTACGGCCGTACACTCCATGGTCGTACACACCTTGGCCGTACACTCCATGTTGTGGCCTTAAACCCCCTTTGATCAATCACATGTGATTGTAACACTTAGTTCAAGTGTTTCCTAGTCCCTAAGGGTGTTTCCTATATATGCCATTATATGTCATTTAGGACTCGTTTGTGTCTCGGGAATTCATTCGTGGAACTTCTCATCCTTACGTGAATCTTCAATTGAATCACCCACATAAGGTGAGTTCATACCCCTATAATCAATCTTTTAAATGTTTTAAATGCTTTTAAGGGGGGGAATACAAGTTGAACATAATGATAATTGTGTAAATTTTATTTGTGATAACTATCATATTCAAAGGATTTCTTATGCTTTTATAAGTGATCAAATCATTTCAAAAAGCTCTTTTTAAGTTATGTTACATTATAGTTTATAAAACTCTGTTTTTAAAGTACAATCATAACTTAGTAGATAAATGAGTCTTTTCATCAAGTCAGTAACAGTTCAAGTAAACATACTAGTAAACTATAATAGGTATAGTTTAGGAGTTCAAAGATATTACAATGAGAAACAGGGAGGAACATACTATAATAAGAAACAGGGAGGAACATACTATACACTATACAAAGAGAACATACAATACACTAGAACAGAGAGAACATACAATACTAATATAAGAATACTATAACATTAATGTGAGCCACTACTTCACGACTTAGCAATATACTTGCTAGGTTGCGTTTTGTAACCAGAGTCTGCTGGAGGGAGAGCATGAGTTTGTGTATAGATCTATACGGGATTGACACCCCACACCTTGCTGCTAGCTACAGTGGGACTTGCAAGTCTACGGGTGACAAATATCACACCATTTCGGTGTCATTCGGTTGTCGTGTTATCACATGTCATATCAGTATGGTTATAATCACATCACATTTCAACCTTAATTAACAAACTGGTTTTAAGGTAGTTAGTGCTTCAGTAGTCACTTTTTACAAACATTACTGAAAACTTACATCATTACAAAAGACAAACAGTACAGTCGAGTCTTAGTACATTCACTTAGAAAGGGGCCTATAATGCTAACTTTATGATTCCTTAGTGCATACATCAGGGATATATATTAATCGGGTCCGACAGATAGTAGGATGTGTGTTTTCCGCTTCATTTCATGTTCCTTGTTTGGTTGTGGGCTTAGAGCAGATGCACCCAGTCTACTATCTATTCGACCTTAGCTATATATATATTCCATATACACCAAGTAATCATAAGGAGTACCAGGTATGGGTCAGGTCATAGTATACAAATTCAGTAAACTGTTTTCTAGTACAAAAGCATACTTTTCAGGTAGAATATGTAGTAGACTAAACTAGAAACTTACCAGTAAGAAGGGTTTAATCCATTTTATTAAACCAGTATAACTTAAAGGACCTTTAGTGGTTAATTCTATAATACCTTAGTTTATACATCAGGGTTATATATAATTAATATCCGATAGACAGTTGGATATGTGCTTTCCGCCTTACTTCTTGTTCCTTGTTTGGTTGTGGGCTTAGGGAAGATTCACACAACTAACTATCCGTTCGATATTAGATTATACATAGCCAGTATAAACTAAGTGATTATAGAAGGAACTATTGTGGTTACCATTTTTACTAAAGAAAATAAGGGTTTTTCTTAAAGAATGTTTTCATCAATATAAAGGAACTATTACAGTTAACTCCGTGAGTACCAAGTGAATACACCAGGGTTATATGAAACGAATACCTAACAAACAATGGGATGTGTGACTTCTGCCTCATTTCCTGTTCCTTGTTTGGTTGTGGGCTTAGGGCAGATTCACACAACCGATTGTTTGTTTACTCTGGGTTTTATATAACTTGTATCCATTTAGTACTCATAGAAAGGATTGTAGAGTCATTTTTACTTATCTTTCATCATACCAGAAGATATAGGATCTTCTGGGGGAACAAGCGAACTTTTCTAAAAAGAACTTTCAACTTAACTTACATCATTAAATACTTATGAACTCATCAGCTTAAATGATGATCTACTCTTTCAAAATAACTTGTATTCTCAGGAAACTAGTAGACAGCTACGCGAGCTAGGATTCAGAAGATGAAGTATAGTAGCTTCATGTCTTGTTTTGTTATTTACTTTTGGATTCAATCTTTTATGAATCACTACTTGTAAACACCTTAATATTTATACAATGGTTGTTTGTTACTATGATTGCTATGATACATGTGTTGTGATACTAAACATGACGTACTCCGCCCCCGAACGTTTCCGCCGTTCCGGTTTGGGGGTGTGACAGTGGTCGTCATCTATACTCCGCTAGATGACTAAGTCAGCTTAAACATCGAGGCCTCTCATCATTTAATTTCATCTCTCATCATCTATATCATCTACCCATATTTACCCATCATAATTATAGGTATAAAATACATATACAGTTTAAATCGAATATAACATGTATATTTTGTTCATCCAGCATAGATATCAAGAACACAGATAATATGCACACATAGCACATAATTTATATTAAATACTTCATATCTATGTGTAAGATGAAAGTAACTATGCACTCACTTGTTAAAGTTATGATTCCAAACTGGGGAAGCGCTTCGTTTCTAACAATTCTATTTCCTTCGACGAAACCTAGTATCATTACCACTAGATTTAAGTCTAATATTTATTGCGACTATTTACGAGCGATATTGTTTTATAAGTGTTAAACAATACTTTTCAACCACTATGTACAGACAGGGCAATACATAAAACACTGGAAGGCGGGAGCATTTTGGCATTATATCACTTCTGAAATCCAATAACCCTATGTAGCCTTTCAAACCAGATTCCTCGTACCGCGAGTAGTTAAAAGATATTATAATAACACTTTGTATATTTTATAATACTTAGCACATATATTTTATAGGTTCATAATAACGATAATGAACTTAAACGTAAGTTATACTTAAAGTAGGGTAAGCATAACTTACTTACAAGGGGGGTTTTAGCTAGGATTCGGGTTTTGTAGGGGCAGAACTTCGTCGCTGAATCTCTCTAAAAGAATTCTTGTAGCGCTTCAGCGCTCACATTACTATACTAAAACTAAAAAAAAAAAAAAAAAAAAAAAAGTCGAAGCAATAGGGACCGAAATGCTCGGGGAATAAGAAGAGAAAGACTCTTGAATCAAGAGAATAGTGCAAGAAATATGAGAGCCTAGAGGCTCTTATTTATAGTAACTGAATTTTCAAAAACCACCCTTTATAGTTACTAATGTCGAAAGTACTCAACACTAGTCTTATAACGACCGCATCGTCAATACATTTCTAATGATATATACATATGTCTATATATGTATACGTATATATAATTTATACTTTATTTTATTACGTAAATATGCTATTATAAATTATAACTCGATCATACGAACTCCGTTTTTGACGTTTTTTATATCCACGCGTAGCTATCAATGAGATCTATAATTTTCATTTAGACTCCGTCGGCTAATTTTGACTTTATTTTTTTGTCCATATTTTTAGAAAATTAAATGATTTTGCTAAAATCATAACTCTCTCGTACGAACTCCGTTTTTGGCATTCTTTTTCACAAAATTCTTATTTTAAAGAGTACTACGATTTTCTTTTTGGTGGCTTTAACTAAAAGTCAACCATTCTCTTCGTAGCTTTTTACGTCACACATTCCTTGTGCGTGACTGACTTTTATATATATATATTTTCGGGAGTCGGATTTCTACAAAAAATATATTTTCGGGATCGGGAAGACTTGTACTTTCTATTAGTATATATATATATATATATATATATATATATATATATATATATATATATATGTTTCGGTGCACTTATTTTTACGATTTACGGGCGATTCGGCTGATTTTTCCTATTTTATTATATTAAAATAATCACGAAATACATAATATTCATATAATTCTTCTTTATTACGTCAAATAGGTTACAATTGTTGACCCTAACTATTACATCGTAATATTAATGTTTAGCCAGAAACGCGGGCGTTACAATGAAGGCGACAGGTATTTTATGGGCAAGTTTTTGTAGAGTATCATAGAGAGGAAGAAAGTATTAGGGTTTTAGATAGACAAGGGGTAATTGTGAAATGAGTTGA
This sequence comes from Lactuca virosa, assembly GCF_052849685.1. Classification (NCBI taxonomy): domain Eukaryota; kingdom Viridiplantae; phylum Streptophyta; class Magnoliopsida; order Asterales; family Asteraceae; genus Lactuca; species Lactuca virosa. Next base: position 211,169,674 of record NC_136429.1, read on the forward strand.
GATGGGAGAGCTTGTTTAAAGGAAAAGGGAGGTTTTGCATGCTAATGCCAACTTATCAAAATAATGACCAAAGGAGTGACAAATTGTTGTTTAAACTTATATTAGAATATTACATAATGACAATGTACTTGTGTTATATCAATATAATATCAATATGGTGGTGGTGTTTAGTTTCATTTCAAAAAATAGTTTCTAGAGGCGAATAATTTATTTTCGCTCATTTATCAAAATAAAGACGAAACGGATATTTTCTTTCGAATATATATATATCTTCATTCAAATAACATACGACGAGCACACTTGCCAAATAGAAAAGGGCTGTAAAGGTATTTTGATTAACTGAGATAATATAATCTTCAGTTTTCAGGTTTGGTTACAAATCATATTTTCTGCCACAGATTGTTGACCAAAAATCTATATATATATATATATATATATATATATCTTTTGTTTTTGAAGATTATGTTTCTGGTTTTAGATATAATAATTTATTATAATTTCTAAAATTTGACATTTTTAATTGAACAATGACATTTTTTTAATTAACAAATGCTATCAACTAATATTATTTTCCATAAAATCTAAATTACTAAGTTTTAAGTTGTCTATTTGAAAATAAAAATTGTCATTGATCATATCAAACCAGTTAACTTATAAACATTAATCGTTTCACATTTTTAAGAGTGAAAACACAAAATTGTAGTAGTTATTGTTATCGCCTTTAAATCGACTAAAATAATCTCTTATCATTTTTCACTTTTTGCCCTCTTTTTTTAAATATATTTTCCAAACTTTAAATTTAGTTTTTTGCAAAATTTTGATTTATAACAGTATATTAACTTTATTTTGGTAATTTTTTTATCAATCAAATTAATTACATTAAACAGAAGACAAATTATGATTTTTATATATTCCAACTTCTTTGATGTTTTAAACTTTCAAAAATTATGCAACAAATTCTCTCAAGTTAATAGTTACTTTGCACATAATTTTTATATAAAAAAAGAGTGAATATTAAAGAGGGCATATTTGTCTATTCTAATTTTATAGTTTCGATGCATTTGATAATCAAACAAAATTAAAAATAATGAATATGTATCATATTTTAATTTGATATGATATATAAGCAGGCAAATGTATTTTTGAAAGATGGGACAATTGAAGATAATACCTTTTACATTTATAAACATCAAATATATTCAATATATAACACAATTCAAAACCTTTGTCTTATAAAGCATTTAACAACCAACTTAAAAAAAAACCTTTGACTTTCTTGTAGTAAATGATTTGTTTCAAAACTTTTCATACTAAATCTCACATTTCTGTCAAGAAAAATGATAACAATATAATCACAATCATGTCAAGAAAAATCTCATTTCTATCCTATAAAAACAAACATGCAGATCCATCAACTAATTTGTAAAAATTTACAAAAACACACCTAATTTTCACTCATGTATATATAACAACAAAAATAATAATAAAATAAAATGCCAAATTTGTCCCTGGAGTGAATAAAACTCCCGACTGGTGTTAAACTTAGAAAATGACTTGCAAACACACACACACACATAGATTCCATTTGTAGCAAAGAAAAGTAGGTCAAGAAGACAATTTTCTTCAATTTTGAAAAAAAAAAGGTCAATAAGACAATTTTTTTTAAATGGCAAAAAGTTCATTTCTTCACTGTTTCTGTAAAAAAATAAAAATAAATAAAAAAATCAAAGTGCAATTTTATTTACCTACAAATTGGACCTGACTATACTATCAATGAAGAAATATTGCAATAATAATAAAATATGGTAACAAATTTAATCAAAATAACAGGTTGACAGTACACAGAAGCACACATTATGTAATTGAGATGAAAAGTGAAAGTATTTCTACGATTTTAAGATAAACTTTAGGTTGGAAAATCTGAAAAATTCAAAATCTTTCTTTAAGAGAACCAATGGATACATAAAGTAATTTTTCATGTCTTCCATTTAGGCCATGATTTGGCTAAATGTAGAAAATGGCAATATACTATATGTCTTACAAACATACATATAGACATACAAAGCCACATGCATACATATACACAACACCCTCACACATGTTGCACAAAGACCAAACAAAATTACCATAATTCCAGAATTTGTTTCACCAAAAATATTCAGAATCGATTCCTAGAGGTTTTTCACCTAAAACACAATGCATACATTAGTGAATATCAATAAATTGTAGCACACAACAGAAGCCCTACAAGACAATACTATTAGATATAAAAAAAAATTATAAGTAAAAAAGTACAACTATGGTATACCTTAATCCTAATTAACAAATTGGAAAAATGAAAAGAAAAAAATTGAATTCATACCAATTGGAACATTATGTTGACTAAAAGAAGCTTGAAACATTGCATTGACCTCCTTCTCTTATTCTTTCACTTAGTCATTTTTCTGTTCATTAAAACAAACAAAAAAAAACATCAGAACTAAAACCTAAATAGATAATGGACAAATCTCAAATGATGATTTAATTTAAAAAATAGATAGAAAATTTTAGATTCATTTGCACTAAAATCTAAAAATATCCATTTTCACCTTCATTCCATTCTCTTGTTTTGTTTTATAATTTGCAAATATTGTTGTTGCTTAACCATCACTTTTTCCGTTGAAACTATAAAAAAACAAAAAGCGGACAAATTACCGGACCAACCTCTGATTGGGAGTGAAGATGGAAGGAAGCTGATATAGAAAAATAACCATATTTTTCATTGAAACCTACACCACCACGAAATAAATATAAAAAATCCATTGAAAGCTTACCTAATTTCATGGATTACGTATACTATGAGGTTCATATTTATATAAAAAAAAAAAAAAAAAAAAAAGGTTTCCTGACCTGCTTATGAACCATCCTACAAACAGAACATCTAAGAGTTAAACGGGCCTACAAAATGAATTCGAAAGTGCTAATTAAGATTGCAGCTTATAAATAAGTTTCAGATTAAGAAGCATTTATACAGGCACATGGCGTGCAACACTGTAACACAAAGACATTTGAGAAAATTCCCGTGTAAAGTTCAAATTATTATTTTGTGATAAAGTTCATTTGTTTATTAATCAAATTGGTCGAGCTAAGGTTAACGGTGATTGTAATATTAACAATTTTTACAAATAATTTGACCAAATAAGCAGCAACATGTTAACAAATAAAATAATCTAACATATTACTAAGCAATTGACAATTAAGAGACTTACACGAAAAAGAAAAGCATGAACAAAATATAAACAAACTTTGGCCCTTTTTTTGGTCATCCAAATTTGGTAGGAGTTTGGTTAGGTTAAGCATATATATATATATATATATATATATATATATATATATATATATATATATATGGTTAAGTTGTTGTGAGAACTCTTAAACCGCTCATCATTTTTCAAAACCAATACCATCATTAGTCTTCAAAAGCAGCGACTAACCCAAATCTAAGATCAAAAAAAATATTTGTCGATTTTTTATTATTTTTATTTTATGTAATGTGCATATATATATATATATATATATATATATATATATATATATATATATATATATATATTCAAAATGTGCATATATATGCATGCATGCATATTTGTGTTTTTGTCAATATTTTTCAATACCTACACAATAGTGGGACTTTAATAGCAGCGTTTACGAGAAATGTGACTTGAAAATGTCAAAAAAAACAAAGAAACAAAATATATATATATATATATATATATATATATATATATATATATATATATATATATTCATTTTTGAATGTCCATATTTTTTTCAGTTTATATTTTAGTATAATACCAAACCGAGCTATATTAATTAACACCTGTATCTTTGGTTAACCCATTATTATTTTAGGAAATTAAACAAAACATTATGCATTGATAGGGGAAGAACCATTTTTTTCATAAACAAAACACGAAAAAGAAAAAAAGAACAAAAAAAAAAACACTTCTATAACTAAAATTCAATCCCCATACAATAATAAAAACCCGATATCCATATCCATAACCACCCTTCTCCTCTCAAAAGTTCCCTGTCCAACTCATTTGACCTAACTGCGGTTGCTGATAACCACCAACTTGGGTTCCGGGAGCCCCTGCCGCCACTCCAACACCAACATTGCCGCCCATATGGTGGGGGCTGGCAATAGCACCCGGTTGTTGCGGGTGGTATAACCCCGGGAATTGCATATGAGAAGATTGTCCCGCTGCATTAAATGACGCGTGTGCAGTGTGTGAAGGCAGATACGCGCCATGTGGCGTTTGTCCCGCCATGTTGTAGTATGATGCTGATTGTAGACTCGGAATGTCCCTTGGATTCATCCAAAGTTCAGATGTCTCCGCCTGGAATGGAATCAGTCATTACATTCCATCGTATGAATGGAATGAGTTTCTTGTATTATATAAATGTAAGGGTAAATTGTGAACAACAGATTAATAGCAACGAGGTTTACCTGAGGATTTGGGACATAAACATTCCCATCTTTGTACTTAAGCCGGGCGGAATCATCAATTCCGGAGGCACTTCCAACAACTCCATGAGTGTTTAATGCGTAGCCATTAGGACTAGTAAAGTTCCCAAATCCAGTAGGGCTGCCAGCTTGGAGAGATTTATACTGTGGAATCGCGTATTTCATTCCGTTTGCATTTACATGAGGAGGAGGGTTGACTCCAGGCATGAGGAGGTAGCTACTACCACTAGAGGGGTGGGGGTGGGGGTGGGGGTGGGGGTGAGGGTGGGGGGAGTATGTAGGGTTGTTAGAGTACCCCGGCATCACCATTGGTGGGACATAAACAGGGGAAAGGAATTGGCGATATGGCATTAGATTAGCAAAGTGAGGAAGATGAACTTGTGGATACATTTGAGCCACTTGTTGTTGTTGTTGTTGTTGTTGCTGTTGTTGTACCATGGGAATTGTGGTTGCAGGAATGGTGTTAGCAACATGAGAAGTAAATCCCTGTGGAAAAATAAACCATTCCATACCTCTCATAATCAGAATCTTTAATTATATTAAAATGATTGGTTTAAGAAATAAAACTTCACCTCTTGAGGGACTTGAAGCACCTGACCCCTGACTGATTCATCAGTAGCTGGTCTGAAATACGATATATCATATCCAGTTTGAGGATCATACGCCTGCTATAAATAAATAACACAACATTAATTAAAACAAAATAATAAACTATCAAAAAAAAAAAAAAAGAGTATACTAACTGAAAAACTTGGCAAATCTGAAGGGGGTGGTTGCTGCTGATGTGGCTCTGAAGGTGCATATGAAGGGCTGTTCTGTCTCACAAGTCTAATATTTGTGTAATTTTCCATGTTTTGTGAACTTGAAGACTCCAGTCTTTCATTCGATTGTTGTTCTGAAACAGGGGAAACGGAACCGGAACCGGAACTTGGGACAGGTTCGTCTACCGACTCGATGTGGGTCCCACCAGATGGTTCGTCTGAAGAGACTGGTGATGAGCTGGCGGATAAACTGTCATCCACTTCAATATAAGTAACGTTGCTATTATGATTCATAAGAAAAAAAAAAACAAATCAATACCTTGCCATAATAGGTTGTTCAGCATGTGACACTTCAACACCTTGGAATCCAGAATTCTGGGGGGAATCCTCGATTCCGAGGCTGCCAAAAGTGAGGCGAATACGGTCGGTTTCGGAAACACGAATATGTGCTGCGATAATGACGTTTTGATCCTCGTGTGTTGTGCTTGAATTTGGTAATTTATCTGATTCTGTGGTCATGTCCTTGGAATTATTGGCAAGGGTAGATGTGGTCTTTTTTGGTGTTCCAATAACTCCCACTTCAGTAACACTTGGTTTTTGACTTGTTTTTGGTTTCCATTCCTTATTTGCTTGAGGGGCTACATTTTAAAACAACCATATGTAACCAATAATAGCAATATACTTATAATAGCAACATCTTTCATTTTTTTCAATGATAATAACAATGAGTCTACAGTTCTTTACCCATAATAGGAACATTATAACAGTTTTTTTACTGATGTAGTAATATGTAAATAAATATCAGTAGCAAAAATGTAACTGCATACCTTTCTGATGAGTGACAAGTTGTTGATGTGGTCTGTTGCTATACTGATTATTAAAGGATCTTCCACTTCCAGCAGATACATTAGGCACTGATTCAGAGACATTTGAGTGAGATGGTTGTTCAGTCTTAGAAATGGCAGGAAAAGACCTAAATTGCCCTTCTCTTCCTGATTGAGAGTTTTCAGAAGATGTGTGACGTGGCCTTACACCAACTGCCCCTACTTCACGTTTTATGGCACCAACATTTGCAGCTGGTCTGGATGCAAGAGAGGGGATATGAACAGGGTCTGAAGAAGAAGAATACACTCCTACTACTGAACTGTTTGGTGATGTCACAGAAGATTGTTGTGGATCATGTGTTTTTGTTGCTTGTTGGACAGGTGGCATCACATTAGAAACTACAGGTCTCTTACCACTTGAACTAACTGTCTTTACTTCTTTGGGGAGTGAAGAATCAAGTGGAATGTTTTGGGATTGAGAAGAATTTTGCTCTGGATTTTTGGAAGTCTCTGTGGAGCTGCATAATTGTGAATGCCACATGTAATAGACAAAAAATTAATCTAAAGTTGAATGGTGATAAGGGGAAAAAAGTAATTACCTCTTTCCAGACACGTTTGAGATTAGTGGCTCTTTAGTGGGGACAGCTACTGAGGGTTTAGCAGGAGGCTTCATATCTCTATGTCTGTTTTGATTGATTCTGTTGTCTCTCACAACACGAAACTGTCTACTTACTCTTGTATCTAGTGAAATTCCAATCATTAACAGGTGACCAAAAGAAAAGAGTAAATAATAATAATATGATTAACTTGAGTATGAAAATGTTAAGATATAAAAGAATAAATTACCAGGTGCATTATTCCAATTATAGCCTGGCCTTCTAGGGTTACGTTCTTGATATGTATTGGGCTTTATCTCTTGAACTGGTTGTTCAGTGGGCTTTCTTGGTTTTATAGGCACAGGTGCCTTGAATGGTGTAACCTGAAATAATGTAAGTAAAATATTATATGCAAGCCTTCTGAAATCTGAAGTAGCATTGATATAAGAAAGACATGTGATTCTTTATTTGCAGAAAGAAAGCATGAATATGAAAAATTAGGAATACAAACCTCCTTCTTTTTATCTCTTTTCCTCTTAACTTCATGAAATGGATCTGATAAAAAAACAACAAATAAAATAAGAAAAAGCGTAAGTAGTTACACAAATCAACAGGCAGAGTAGCATGAGAAGCACAATGTTCTTTCTGCACATATCAAAATGGTACGAAGTAAAAACTGTCCTTATTGCATCTTCCAGTTTCCTATTAACACAGGTAAAGCTGTATGTATATTATGTTTTATTTGTAATGGTTTATAAAATTTAGATTCCTAACAGCATTTATGTGCCACCAACCCCCTGTATTCAGTGACATCTTACAAGAGTTTCCATGATGCCACCAACCACCTTATTCAGTGCCATCTTAAAGAAATTTGTGATTATTTTGATTTATTAAATATGGCTCTGTGTTAAATATTGTGTTGCCATTAGCAGTGGGCCTAATGCATGAGATATGAAACAAAATCTTTTGTCCTCATCTTACCTTCTATTCAAGACTGATGTACATATTCCTGATTGTTGGGTCTACATATTGCTACTTTGGTGACACAAAGTTGCAATAACTGGAATCAGAGTGCACGAGTGCAAGAAAAGACCATAAGCAGAGCACACCATGTGCCACTTTCGCAAAAATTTACACAATTTTTGGCGATAAACAAACAAACTATAGCCTTCTTGGCTTTTCTGTGGACTTTATCCATGCTAGTAGCCTCCATGTTTAAATAACGAAAGAAACAAAACCAAAGTCATGTGAGAGTACGATGAAGAAAGTGCCAGCTGAACAAGCAATTAGTAAAAACAAAGAATTTGCCAAACCCTAAAAAAGAAGTCGCTTCATATTGTCTAAGCTTCTCAATTGAAATGCATTTTAATACCCCTACATAGTTTTAAATTCTGATATCCAACTATAAGCCCTTAACAGATTCCAACAATACATCTACTCGAATTCTATATTACTTGGGCAAATCAATCGAAACGGTGAGAAACAATACGGAAGCATAAACAAACTAACTAAAGAAATTCCATGTAACAAAACCTTGATTTAACAATTTCTGAGTAGTCTCGTTAGGATCCATATTGGCCTCTTTAAGGGCAGAGTAAATATCAGCATCCGAATGATCACCAACGATTTCTTTGATCGATTGAATCGTTCTACGAACACCAGCTGATAAATTCTGTGTCCCGTTCCCCCCTTCGATTCGCGAACCAGAGACCATCTCCAAAACGGATTGGAACCACAACAAGAACACAAGAAAAATAGAAAACAAAATGCGTTGTGTGAAAGAAAGAGTGGATTATCAACAAATATTAATCGAATGTCAATAGGGTTGAATACTGATACGTTTATAAGCAAAAAACGAAGAAGAAACAAAGAACGGCAGAGGGGTAGAGTTTTGAGGAGCGAGGGTTTTGCAAAGATGATTTTAGGGAAGAGAAAGATGAGAATGGGAGGGGGTAATTTTGCGCTTTTTTAATTTTTCAATTTAGGGGTTTGGGAAGAAACTTCCCCCAACTTTAGCGCCTCCCTCGTCTATAGAAGAAAGTCCGAAGTTTGTTTCTTCTATCAAGTCTTTTTTTGGAAGAGATGCAAAAACAAACATTTTTTTGTTTATTTTGTCTACCTTATAACCCGTGGAAACGAGGATGGGCTTTAAAACCATTAATATAATAAGATACAAAATTATTTAATCATACGATTGATATTTAATACATAATTAATGTGAAAAGTAAAATAAACATAGATTGTAAAACAGTGCTTCATATACAACATTTAAAGTTTTATTGGTGAAATTATCATCCTTATCTTAAAGCAACAACTTTAATTATTTTCTTCTTTATGTGGATAAAACGACATATAATTACACATGTGTGAAAATGGGTTCTTGCAAAACCAAATCCACCTTTGACAATGATATACTTTGATTTTTTTTTATTGTCATATCAAAACAAACAGCAAAGAAAAATTATCTTCTTTTGAATTTGAATTTTTTTTGTCTCAAGGTGTTAAAGACAATCTTGAAATAAAAGTTCGATTTATGATATTGCTTCTAGTTATGACCACTGTTTCTATGACATGATTACCCATGATACCACCTGAAGTCTAGTCCTATTGCATAATACATTTTTCTGATCGATTTTTCTTAATAACATAACCGGAACATTAACTTTTAAAATTAACTTATGGTTTGTTGAATAGGATATGCGAGTTCCTAACATTACCATAACTTAACACATCATTTAAAGTGAAATCCAATGCTTCAAATGCATGTTTATGAACAATACGTGTTTTATCCCAAACAATCAGAGTTGTTTGTTTTAGTAATATGGAGGCATTGGGTTTTAAAGTGCAATCCAATACTTCAAATACATGCTTATGAACTATTATGTAAGCCTGATTTTTTGGGATTAATCTTCAGTTATACGATTTTAAATATAGAATGTTTTATTATATATTCATGTTGAATTTGAATTTCAGTTAAAGACAAGATTTTTGTTAATTATAGGAAATTATAAATTGCATTTAAACCTCAATAAACCGGTTATTAATTAGTATGTTCTAAGATGTGTTAAAATTGTGACATGTGGCATAACGGAAATTAGAATGATGAAAGGTGGCAAAATAGATATTAAAAAATGGATATGATGCAAAGTTATGATTTGTTTATTATAAGCGATAGAAAATAGATATGTGGACACTTTTTATAGAAATTTACATAGAAAGTAAATTAAGATGCTAATTTTGACAAACAAAGAAAATTACATTGTTAATTATTCATTTGGACCATCAAAGAAAACATACATAAATGGTGTGTGTTTAAAAAATATGCATAAACGATGTGTTTAAATAAAATAACATAAATGGACCCTGGTACACCAAATTTATATAAATGATAGCTTATAAAATAAAATTATAAAAATGAGTGTTTTTTACTTCGTTTACAAAAATTAGTGTCTTCTCGGCAGATGACGAATGATATTCGTTTAATGAATAGTTTATATTTGACAATTAGTTTCCTCTTGGAGATATGATTGTTCTTGTGATTATACTGTTAGTGACATTGATTGTGATATTATTGACACAATATTACGATTGTTTTTATGAAATTACACATTTTAAAATTATTAAGTTATGGTCAAGGAAAATTACACAAAAAAATAGTTTAAATGATTAAAGAAGTTAACGTTGGCAAATAGTATTTTTTGGAAACATGTCTACAATAAACACAATATTTTCAAATTTGGTGATCTTGATAAAAATGAACATTATATCAAAAAGAAATATTGTAGCTTGTTTATTGTTTTATTTAATTACAAAAATACAATGTTAGTGTTGTTTTGAATTTAACATTGTAACTTTAACAAAATGAAATGACAATCATTATAAGAAAAAAAAACATTCATGTTCTCTATTAGTTAAAAAAAAATATTTACTATAAAGATCATTAAGTTTGTTGATCGAATTTTGGACGACACCTACTTATATGCATATAGACAATCATACGATACTTTATTGTGTTGTTATTTTGTCACATTTGATATGTTAAATATTTTTGGCACCCTCCAAATCCTTGAAGTAATTTGCTCCTATGGAAACCAAATATCATATTCTTCCAAACATGGTCTCATCTCCACATATAAAGGTACATGCAAACTAAAAGCAACTCATGCACAGACTTGTGGGGGTTAAACGTGTGAAGACTTTTACAACCATGGGTAGAGATTATCTACAACTAAAAATGAGTTCATTAAGTCAAATTCACGAATAAAGTTTTTCCAGCCTATTTTTTTATTGTCAATTTTGAACAATTACCCATATCAAAAAAACATGTCAACGGACAACGATCGTTTTGAGTTTCTATTTGTCGTTATGTGATGCATGGCAAGATACATTTGTAATAAAACAAAACTTTCTGATGGGAATCAAGTGTACGGGGACATAGGGCACCAGAAAGATTAGCATACTATGATTGTTTCCTTAGGGCAACAAGTTGTGTGGATATGAATGGGGAAGGGTGAAAATATCATTAGCTCACTCTATGACATATGCATGAATTAAGAAGTATGCCACCAATTTGAATATCAAAACCATTAAATGATGAATAGGCATGACGATTCCAAAAGGCCTAACAACGAATGTTGAGAGCATGATGGACGTTGAAAAGATGAAGGCAATAAACACTCTAATTTTGAAGATCTTTGTAACATTTTTGTATTGTAGCATGTAACGAAATTCCTGACCAATCTAGATCATAACGAATTGTGGAAGAATTATGAGAATTTTGGAAAAGTGGTGGGCGTTTGTATTGCAAGGAAATTATCGAATGTTGGGAAAGGATATTTGTTTGTTCAATTCTCGGTGTAAAAGATGAAGTGGAGTTGGAAAGAAAATTGTGTAGAATATGGATTGAAAAGTATCATGTGTATGCTTCTAGAGATGGAATCTATAGGGATACTAAAAAATCAACAATGGAAAAGAATATCATGGAAGGGAACAACAAAAAGTGCATGTCAAAAAGAAGAATGTTGAGAGGCATACTCAAAAAGGGAAGATGGTAGATGGTGAACGAGACACTGGCAAGTCTATGGTAATGTCACTAAACTCAACCAACATTCTTGGTATTCCAAAATCATCCTCTGTGCCTTAGGTGAAGTTAAAGACATGAAGAGTATTACTAATTTACCTATAATGTGTATTAAATAAGGCTTTAGGAATATGGAAGTGCAATATATTCGAGGGACATAGGCGTAGCATGAATTCAAATCGCAGAGTAAGTGTTTGAAGTTTGAGCAACATGATGGCCTAAAACACGTGTTTAGTGATATCCATACCTTAACAAAGAACTTTGTGCTAAAGGAAATACTAGTTTTGTAACGACCCAAAAACAATACTAAAATTTTTCATTTAAAAACGATTAGTTTTCATTCATTGATTGTATCAAAAGCCATCATTCATTACAGTACTCCAAAACATCAGAGTACAAATACATCAAGTGCGGAAATCATGTGGGAAGGATGTTGTGTCATCACGTCGGACCCTTCCCTTTTGAGTTGGAAGTACCTAAAACCATAAACATAAATTATAAGCATAAAGCTTAGCGAGCTTCCCAAATTACCACATACAACATACATATCATATAACAGCACATGGCCGTGTCAGGTCCGTATCAACCCTCGGGTCCGTATCAACCCAAAATAACAGCATATAGTTGTTTCGGGTCTGATGTAACATCCCATTTTCATGGCCAAATTTTTTCATTTTTATTTAAAGTTAAGCTTCTTAAGTTATAAAAAACCATTTTAAGAAAAACAATTTATTCACAATTACAATTTAATAAAATCAATTTATTATGATGAACGTGAAATCCTCATTGCTGCTGATGAGTGTGTACAGTCTCACCTTCGCCTTCCCGCTATCACCGATGATACCTGAAACCATAATGGGTAAGCATAAAGCTTAGTGAGTTTCTCCCAAAATACCTCATATGATAGACATACAAGCATGCATCTGGTCCACTCAGCCATCGGGCTGGAATATCCAGGGTTTGTTGGCCTACCGCCTCAATGCAACTGCTCTTCTAGAGCCTCTGTGCCTACGACTTACAGTCGGCCCGCACCGGGTATCTTGGCCAACAGCACAAAGTAGGACCGCCTCAACCCACCACTACTATATGTCGACATATAACAAACAAGGAATAAGTAGGCACATAACACATGCAAACATCAATCATCCAACTCACTACCGCCTACTAGTCCTATAACAACATACAATCCCACCACCAGCTAACCTCCATGAAATGCATAACCATATGTAGCTAGAGGTGAGATAGCCACCCGGACAGATGATCCTACTCTAGAGCCACAACCAAACAAGGAACGGGCAAGAAAACCTAGATCAAGAGTTCTCAAGATATCCTACATGACCATAGACAATCCCTAGGGCACTCCACTAGATGATAACCAACAATTATCGATAACATACAAATCCAACAATGCACTATAGCATAGCAACATCCTATATACCAGGATACCGATCTAACAGGTCACAACAACATAGCAACATCCTATATAATAGGATATCGATCTAACATGCCACAACAGCATAGCAACATCCTATATAACAGGATACCTTTCTAACATATCACTACAGCATAGCAATATACTAAGTATCAACAATCCAAGGAATGCATGATCGTATATATTCAGAGGTGAGATAGCCACCCGGACATGTGGTCATACTCTAGAACCACAACTGTCACACCCCCAAACCAGAACGGCGGAAACGTTCGGGGGCGGATGACGTCATGCTCAGTATCATAACCATTGTGAAGAAAGTAACACACAACCATCATAGATATAATTTAAAAGATTACATTGTTCCCAAAATACATGTTCCAAAAATACATGTTTTCAATTAAATTACATATGATGATAAACTGTAGCAAAATAATCTACGCCTTAGCGTCTTGACTTCATAAATCTTGCGGTTACCTGTATTACTGATTACCTGAGAATACAAGTTGTTTTGAAAAGAGAGTATCAGCATAAAGCTGGTGAGTTCACAAGTATTTTATAAAAATAAATGTTGTTTCCTTAACGTTTGTTATAAGTTTATTTCCAGAAAATCCAATATTTTCTAAAAGATTTGTTGTAAACTGAATTGAAACGAGGCCTAGTATGTGTAAGTAAATCGTCATACTTATGTGTGTGTTTTATATTTAAATAAAACTCCTTGGTATGAGGCCTTAGAATTTCCGTGAATTTTATGTTGTGTTAATATTCCATGCGAGATGTTATAATCATACTAAAGACTAGATGGCCTTGAATGCGACGTTCTTCAGGCGTCGGAAAGTTATGACACTTGTCACCACAGACCTGCCGGTCTAGCTGTTGCAAGCAGCTCAGGTGCGGGTTTGTCGGACTCAGTATAGATCTATACACAACTATCACGTTCTCACTCCAAGAGATTCTGATTATAACTAAAGGACTTTTCTGTGGTACTTGGAGTACCCCGAAGGAGAATGTCTCACAAATATTCATTAATGAGTTCACGTAGTGTGTAGTGAAAGTTCGTTTTGTAAATCGATAATGTTATTGTTTTCTTTGTTAGATGTAGTGTTCAAAACTATACTTATTATAGTTTATCAAAAGTGTTGTATGATGGTATTAAGACCTGGTTACGCATGTGTATGTATTTCAAATAAAGGGCATTGGAAATACTAAGTGTAAATCTTACACACCTTGCTCAACATGTTACAAGGTGTGAATAACTCTTAAATATGTATTTGACAGTTTTACCCTTAATTGTCACTGTTTTTGAGTAATTATAGAAAAATCATCGTAAGTCAAAAACTGAATCCGCAAACTCTGAGTATTTGGAAAAAGTGTCTACAGTGTTCATAAATTTTCCCATAATTTTTGGTGGTCTCAAACTAGTGTGAAAATGTTCATTTTCACAACCTGGTCTGATTTCGTTGTTGTAGGGATAGGCAGTTTTGTAAAAATCACCATAAATTGTAGACAAATCATATGGAGATGTGAAAATAGTCATTTTAAAGGTATAAACCTGAACTACTTGCATATTATACAGTTTTGAAAAATATTAAGTTTAAGTTGGGTAAAACAGTTCGTGAACAGGTCACAACTTTTCTGTTGTAAGCTGTCAAGTTAAGTTTTGAATATGTTTTGGTGTTTTAACTTGTATTCTGTTGGGTTTTGAGCATTCTAACACTTCCTAAGTGTACATGCAACCCTAATAAACCTTGGATCTATGTTTGTCTAAAATACATGCAAAATTTGTTTTCCAAGGTTTATAACTTATCTAGCATGGCATGGGGAACTTTTAAACATAAAAGAACTAGATGAATTACATACCTTTGTTTGTGAATTGATTCCTTAGGAGTTTGAGAGCCAAGCACCAATAATGTGAATGCCTCAAATGGAAATCACAAATCACCACAAACTTGGAAAACTTATGAGAGAGTATATCTATGCTCTAGAAATCGGCCACCTTTCTTCACACACACTAGGGTGTCATTTCATGCATCACAAGCTTGTTTATATAGTGCACATGATTAGGGTAAACCCTAATAACCCATGTCTTTTCCTTTCCAAGGATCTATGGGTTAAGAGCTCCATGGATCATCCATGGACTCCCATATAAGCTTAGCCCATTACCATAATGAGTGTTAGCCCACACTATATAAATATAATAGCCCATGTTTAATTAGTCACCATTTGATCACTAAATTAATTCATAATTAATTTAAGACGAATACTAATTAAATAATACAATTTCATATTAATATATTATAACTTATAATATATTAATAAGCCGCAAATATACTCTTCTCATAATGTTATCCATAAAAATAGTTCGGGTGAAGTGCAACCCAAATGGACCATGCCAAGTCGGGTCAAGTATATACCAAATAAGTTATGGACTTAGACACCGTATCCAACAGTCTCCCACTTGGATAAGTCTAATAATTATATTTGCCTATATGACTTCAGGAACCAACCGGCAATCGTAGCTCTCGAAAACTCTGTTGAACTATGAAGCGCCATTTTATATAAGTGATCATATAATCCTCTGCTCTCATGATATCAGCCGGACAAATACATGGAACAATGTCTTACTTATTGTCTAGCAGTTTATTTCCCGATTTCCGATTTGTTTGACAAAGAACTTAATCGAACACATCAATTTAGTTCTGACCGGGCCCGGTACATAGGTCAAAACAAAATCATCGAGGGGCCCAGATATCGCTTCTAATCCTCCAAGGACTAGAAGGAACAGATAAACTTCGACTCATATACTCGTTCTACTACTTATTGAATTGTACACAAAGGCACGTTTTATAACATCAAGTTACTGATGCGTTTTCGTGCAATCAATGTACAACCAACTCATAGATAACAACTCATATCTCTAGGTTTGAAGACTTATATGATATTACCGTCTCACGATCACTCGAGATAAATTCCATGAAGTGATGCAAGTGAGTGTGGGTTGAATCCAATACTCATAACTTATGAGCACTCATGAGTGTTGTAGCCATGTCCAACATCTTAGACCTCTACAACCAACTCATAACAGTCTTGATTCATATCTACTTCCAACATATGACCGACTGTGGATGGTTTGAATAACTTAATCATTCGGAAAGAATAACCTAGTTATTATGGAAGTCAAAACATGCAAAGTGAAACACAAGAATAATTGAATCCAATATGGTCTCAGCCCTTATGAATATAAATAAAACACCTTTTATTCATCACCATATTGATTCCACATTATTCTGTTTCGATTTATCAACTTAACACTTGAATTAAAACAATAGTTGTCCCATGCTCCAAGCATGTACACTATGTTTTCTAAACAATAGTCATGACATACACCAAGTGTGCACACTATGTTTGTCTATGATCTTTACTTTGTGAAGTAGATCAATTGAACATGATTCCAATGATGCTTATTTCACAGTCCCAAATCCTTACCGTAAATGAAAGAATACCAAATTCTTGTCATTTACTGTAATCTGTTAGATTCCAAACTTATATGCATTGATCCTCTTGCAATGACTATGCACAAAAGTTTACAAAACTTGTCAACAGTCATTACAGAGTATTCCAAAGGAGGTCACTTCTATGGAAACAAACTCTCATATTCAAAGTACATTGCTTTGAACATCCTTCTTGCATAAAAGTTTCTAACTTTCTCATAGATTCTTAATATCCAACTCCCAATATGAAAAATTTCCATATTCCCATTTTGATTATCATATCTGAACAAGAGCTACCTCTTTTCAGAATATATCCATATGGTCCTTCCAAAATTTAACACTATACTTCCAACTGTCCCTGAGCAACCAATCTTTGGTGAACCTTAGATTGTCCTCGACAATTGCTTAATCATTTTAGTCTTATCCAATTCTAGACTTTTCCCTTCTTAATGCTCTGAGCATTTGGAAAATTTAGAAAGGATGAATATTATAGCACATGTGACCGATCCTATACCTGAAGCATATGAGACACGATTCACGATGTCTCACATAAAGACCTGATACTAGATCATTCTTTTGCTACAATATTTTTTTATTTGCCATGTTTTCAAAAATCGACTATGAAGAGGGATGTTGTAATCATAATCGAATTTGAGAACGCAATATATATATAGAATTTCCTTATGTTGAACCATTCCAACATAAAACTCATATATATGTCCTTGACTAATGATGATTAAAATCTCAATCTAAAATTTTTAGGATTGAAATGAAGTATAATCTCCTCTCCCTTAATTATAGCAAAACAACATTTTCCAAGTGAAACTCTTGTTTTCTATAATTAACAATACTCATCATAATTGATTATGCTCCCACTAGCATAATAATTATTTAGCACAACAATTATGCTCCCACTAGCTTTGACATGTACTCAGAAATCTACTTCTAGAAATCAATACTTAATTGACTTTCATCACCAAAGTTCAGACTTCTGATACGAGATGCTTCAACAAAACTTTATCGAAGCTTCTCAGACTCATACATCTTTCCTTAGATAGCTCACATGTGTGTCTAAACAATTATGAAGAGGGATGTCGTAATCATAATGTTTAGACATGTTTGCCATTTCTCACAAGTCCATGTTAGTGTGCCGGTTAACCACACAAGCTCCACTAACGACTTTGAGAATGCAAACAACACAATTGCTATCTACTTAAAATCTACTTAGTGAAAGCGTTTCCTCACCATCATTTTCATGAATCGGAAAAAACCTTATGACACTTAGATTTTATGATGTATGTGTTCCTATCCATATGAATTTGTCAAAACCGTAATCAAAAGACAAGGTTAGTGACAAACTCAAAACATATGGATTGAACTTGTTCAATCTTGATTTCTTGCCTCTTGGTAGCCCAATGGCCCACCATTGCTTCCAAGTTGTTATGCACACAATTGAGAACTCACAGAACTCACATACATAGTCAACTTTACCGGAATAGGCACATGAACAAGAATTATGTCAACACGATAGGTTACAAACCTCAAGTCGTGTGCTAGCGATAAACTATAGGTTTTATCCTTGATTAGCTCTTAAAACTCTGAAGACCTTTAAGACTCCCACTGTCCTCTTGACATGCAAGTTTCTCTTTGTCAAGAATCATTCCTTGACATCCAAACAAACATTCAAGAGTCCGTGCGGATTCTTATCAAGATAAACACTTCACACGATTGATGTCAGTTGGTCTTTGTTTTATCCAAAACATCACAACTTACCAATTTCAAATGTACAAGAGTAGAAAACATTTTACTCTTACATTTGACAAGTGTTATAAACCTTATTCAAGATGTGTCACTCAATTTACAATCTTGGAGTATGACTCTAAGACTTGTTTTTGGAACGAAGTATGATTCATCTTCTTGATTTTAACCATTCCAACAATTCATGAATCCTCTTCTTAGCCATAAAATTCACTAAGATATCCTTAGAGGATGAATTGTGACATGGTTTCTTAATCATTAATATGATCATAAAACAAGATACTAAAGTACTCTCCCATCTTTTCAGATTTGAGAAACTTTTATCTTTCTGCCCAATTTGATTCTTCCCATTCGTCCTGCCATACATTGAAACTTTTCCAATGTTTCAGAATTGTACTTCAACTTGTAGGTACAACCATATTTACTAAACTTTAGTAAATCATGACGAATAGTCTTATCGATCTTTATGGTGGACTTTGACCTGCACACACCCAGTGTACCCGATCCTTTAGTCTTTCACCTGTCTCACATATACATGTGGTCAGGGAATTAGTCTTAACTTTCCAAAAATGAAAATTCTCATTCATCATGCAATACAACCTGCATGATTCCAAGTTTCAGTCCAATTGAAACCTTGGGTGATGAGAATCTTTCCTTATTTGATAAATTTAGACACTACCACTAATGAAAGAATCAAATGCACATTTCCATTATTGCTAGAACCATACAAACATCAATTTTTCATAAAATGCCATTGCAAGGAGATTTAATAAAATAAAACAAAATTTTATTTATTTATAAATGCGGAAAAACTTTTTCCTTACAATGCAACTTTAAATGAAAACTATGCTATTACATATCTTCTAGCAATCTATCATAACTCTTATGTAGCAGCTCAAGAATCCGATCTTCGAACCATCCATATTCGCTATCAGATTCAGCATACTCCTTTTATTAAGTGTCCTTCCCTTTGCTTGATCCTGAAGCAGAGTCAAACCTTTTGTTTCTACTTGCTTTCAGATCTTTTAGGTATTCAGGGTAGCTTCGCTTCCAATGTCCCTTCTCATGACAATAAAAACATATAGACTCTTTAGGAATGGTACACAAGATTATCACAGACTTAGCCTTTCCCTTTGCCTTTTGGTCAACAGGGTCGACCAAGGCTGACCCCTTTCCATTGGGAAGAAAAGGCTTTTCTGGACTTCCAATGTTACCATTGTCCATGTCCATGAAAGTTTGAGAAATAGACCTTCCACCCATATTTGCTTGACCATTGCGCCACATCATTTCTGACTCAGTAGCAACAAGCAAATAAGATAGATCTATTAGGGTCATGTCGTGATTTATCACATAGTAGTTCTGAATGAACTCACTATATGACTCTGGAAGTGACTGAAGAACCCAGTCAATAGCCAACTTCCTTGGGACAACGACACCCAACATTCTCAACCTGTCAAAGTGTGACTTCATTCCTAAGACATGAGTGCACACAGGTCTTCCATCTTTATGTTTCATTGCTAGTAGGGCTTGAGTGACCTTGAATTTTTCAAGTCTTCGAGCTTGTGGGCCAGGGAGAATAAATGGAGAAGGTGGAGGTAGAGAAGTATGATTTCCATGAGATTTGGGAAGATCACAGTTGTCTAAACCAGACATCTACAATGGGAGATATTCAAGTTAGTTGATTTTAAGTCCTTAATATAACACCCAATATGAAATATTAAGGCTAGGACCGAACACAATATTTTATAACTTGGAAGAGGGATGCCGTAATCCAAGCTATAAAATATTTGAAGGTAGGTGAATGACGATTCACCAATTTCCACCATGAAAAACGAAATAAATTATTAAGTTTTAATTGGATTTGAAACTCCTAGATCTTTTGAGATTCATTGAACTTTCAATGGCATGTTTCAATCTCGATTGTGCCCTTCAGGTTTTGTGACTGGGATGCCGAGGATCACAAAACAAGGTGTGAATAACCATGCAAACTCACTTGGTACCCTTAATATTATCACCTAATCGATGTGCCGGTTAACCACACACGCTCCACCGATCTATGATAAACATTAAGTCACCCTTCGTGATCCTTACTAGTCCAAGTTAGTGTGCCGGTTAACCACACACGCTCCACCAACGACTTGGTAAGGTACAAAGTGTGAATTTCATGGGTTAGCACCATATTCACATTTTCCTAAAGTAACTAAGATTGGGAATTTATAAAAGGTTTAGTTACTTTATAATATTCATTATACTTTTAATGAGAATTAAAGTCATTGTCCTACCCGTTCGGCTAACGACCCTCCACCGATCAAGGAAGCGGTGGGTGAGAGTGGACACCCATTAAGTTGCCATTTTATAGGCAACAACCTTATACCCCTCTTATAGACCGGCTTCGTGAATGAGGCCTACTAACGGTAAAACGACTTGATCTTATACATATATATAATAATTAACCATTAATGTTATAAATAGTATAAGGGTTGAATTTTAACTTTTAAAACTCTAAGGGTTGGAATTAAAGTATATTAAAGTGTGTGTAACTTTACAAATTCCAAAACTTGAGGGCAAGTTTTGAAACTTTTCAAAACTTTTCATTTCATAACTTATGAGTTAATGGTTCATAAAAATGAAGACTCTTCATTTTTATGTAACTTATGTGTTTAAATGTGTGTTTAAAAGAAAGTGACCTTTGGATATCCATAACTTGAGGACAAATTATGGACTCCATTAAAACATATAAATGATCAAGAATTAATGATAAACAATTCAACAAATAATTCCTATCATTTTTCTAAACTCATAAGAACATGAACATGATCATCAAGATTTCAAGAATTATATGAGCACATAAAATCATGGAATTTTGATATAAGCCATTGTAAATGGATTAGCATAAACATTACACCATCTAAAACAGGTTTTAAAACACCAAAACAGTTTAGGGTAATGTTTCTAGTCCATTTCCAGCAACAAAAGTCGAAAATCTGTTGTCAGTTCATTCTACTCGTCGAGTGCACGAACCTACTCGACGAGTAGGATGAATTTTCACTTGGACTCGTCGAGTCCCCCCATGGACTCGGCGAGTCCACTGTTCAGACAGCAAACAATTTCGATTTTTAACACAATTTTGCATCAAGTATCAACAAACAAGCCTAGGCTCTGATACCACTGTTGGGTTTTGAGCATTCTAACACTTCCTAAGTGTACATGCAACCCTAATAAACCTTGGATCTATGTTTGTCTAAAATACATGCAAAATTTGTTTTCCAAGGTTTATAACTTATCTAGCATGGCATGGGGAACTTTTAAACATAAAAGAACTAGATGAATTACATACCTTTGTTTGTGAATTGATTCCTTAGGAGTTTGAGAGCCAAGCACCAATAATGTGAATGCCTCAAATGGAAATCACAAATCACCACAAACTTGGAAAACTTATGAGAGAGTATATCTATGCTCTAGAAATCGGCCACCTTTCTTCACACACACTAGGGTGTCATTTCATGCATCACAAGCTTGTTTATATAGTGCACATGATTAGGGTAAACCCTAATAACCCATGTCTTTTCCTTTCCAAGGATCCATGGGTTAAGAGCTCCATGGATCATCCATGGACTCCCATATAAGCTTAGCCCATTACCATAATGAGTGTTAGCCCACACTATATAAATATAATAGCCCATGTTTAATTAGTCACCATTTGATCACTAAATTAATTCATAATTAATTTAAGACGAATACTAATTAAATAATACAATTTCATATTAATATATTATAACTTATAATATATTAATAAGCCGCAAATATACTCTTCTTATAATGTTATCCATAAAAATAGTTCGGGTGAAGTGCAACCCAAATGGACCATGCCAGGTCGGGTCAAGTATATACCAAATAAGTGCAACCCAAATGGACCAACCCATATGGACCATGCCAGACATTTCCTTATATGGAGGGTTGCTGGAGCAAGTGGATAAGGTGAAGGGATGTTTGCCTTGGTTTGTGTGATGTGGATAAGGTTGGACCAATGAGAAAGTGACACATGGAAGGCAAGTGGGCACACTTGACCCACTTGTGGGGTAAATATCCTCTTAATATAAAATAATAATTTTTAATAAATAAATCCTTGAGAAATAAATAAAATATGAGTTTTGGGGGTTAAAAATGGTAAAAATATGAATTTGGTGAAAAAATCCTGTCAAAAACGTCAAAAACGGGTTTAGGAAGCGAAAGTAGTCAAAAATCAGCTTTAGGGACCGAACCTGCGAGGTTCGGCTCTTAGGAACTAAGAACCGAGAGTGGGGAAGGAAGAACCGAGAGTAGGCCGAAGGTCCGAGGGTCCGAAGGGGGAGGCCGAAGGTCCGAGGTCTCGCATGGGGGGCCGAGGTTCGGTCCTCGCTGCTAGCTTCGGTCCGAGATGGCCTCTGACAAGTTCGGTTCTGACACTTTCGGCTCCTAAGAGGACTTTCGGTTCCTAAGAGGACTTTCGGTTCTATATGGCTGTTTTTCGAGAAATCTTTCCGTTTTGCGTGATTTTTGACCAAGTTAAGGGTCGGGATGACCCGGTTGACCATAAAAAGTTTGAGAGAGATTTCACATACTTGGAGAGATTTGGGAGAGATCTCAGATACTTGGAGAGATTTGGGAGAGATTTCACATACTTGGAGAGATT
Organism: Lactuca virosa; assembly: GCF_052849685.1. Lineage (NCBI taxonomy): Eukaryota > Viridiplantae > Streptophyta > Magnoliopsida > Asterales > Asteraceae > Lactuca > Lactuca virosa. Next base: position 211,192,792 of record NC_136429.1, read on the forward strand.
TGGGAGAGATCTCACATACTTGGAGAGATTTCACATACTTGGAGAGTTTTGGGAGAGATTTCACATACTTGGAGAGATTTGGGAGAGATATCACATACTTGGAGAGATTTCACATACTTGGAGAGTTTTGGGAGAGATTTTACATACTTGGAGAGATTTGGGAGAGATCTCACATACTTGGAGAGATTTCACATACTTGGAGAGTTTTGGGAGAGATGTCACATACTTGGAGAGATTTGGGAGAGATTTAACCTTAGTCATTATTATCGTATAATCTCGTAATGCAAGGTTCGTGAACCCCGTTATGCTTCGTTAATGACCGTTTTAAGTCCCCGAAAGGGTCCTTAACCGTGTTTTGATGCGTTTAACTCCCTTTTTATGGTTTTTACATTGTTAACACTTAGATTCTTCAAGACACTTGAATTTTTGACATACAAATGCACATTTTTACAAGGAATAACTTCTAACATACAAGTACTAGTTAAGTTTGACCGGTTTGACTTGTTGACTTTGACTTTGACTTTGACTTGAATTTGACGGTTGTCACATTATCCCCCCGTTAGAAGGAATTTCGTCCCGAAATTTGCATTTTGAGTGGGACTTCAAGGGTCGGGGAATAGATGTGGGTATTTTTGCTTCATTTGGTCCTCACGTTCCCAAGTAAACTCGGGTCCTCGCTTGGCGTTCCACCGGACCTTTACGATGGGAATGCGGCTTTGTTTCGTCGATTTGACCTCTCGGTCCATGATTTCAACAGGTTCCTCTACGAAGTGGAGGTTCTCGTTGATCTCAATTTCTTCCAACGGAATGACGAGGGTCTCATCAGACAAACATTTCTTCAGGTTTGACACATGAAAGGTAAGATGGACGTGGTTGAGTTCCTGTGGTAATCGTAGCTTGTATGCCACCGGGTCAATCCTGGCGAGGATTTCGAATGGCCCGATATACCTTGGATTTAATTTACCACGTTTCCTAAAACGTATTAATCCCTTCCAAGGTGATACCTTCAGAAGTACTCGATCTCCCATTTGGAACTCCAAAGGTTTTCGTCTCTTATCCGCGTAGCTCTTTTGTCGGTCTTGGGAAGCCTTCATTCGCTCTCGAATTTGGACGATCTTCTCGGTTGTTTCCCTTATGATCTCCGGTCCAGTGAGTGCGCTGTTAGGGACTTGCCCTTTTGCTAGTTGCGTATCGCCCACCTCGGCCCAGCACAGGGGTGATCTGCACTTACGGCCGTAGAGGGCTTCGAACGGAGCAACTTTGATGCTAGTGTGATAACTATTATTGTAGGAAAACTCAATAAGAGGTAAATGAGTATCCCAAGCTTTACCAAAGTCTATCACACAAGCCCTTAGCATGTCCTCTAACGTCTGAATGGTTCTTTCACTCTGACCGTCAGTCTGTGGGTGGTAGGCTGTACTCATGTCCAGCCTAGTTCCCATAGCTTTCTGTAGTGACTGCCAGAATCGTGACGTGAACCTACTATCTCTTTCGGAGATAATGGATATCGGTACTCCGTGAAGGCGCACTATTTCTCTAATGTAGATCCTTATCAGCTTTTCCATTTTGTCTGTTTCCTTTATTGGTAGGAAGTGTGCGGATTTGGTCAATCTGTCGACGATTACCCAAATGGTGTCAAGTCCCCCCGCGGTCTTAGGTAACTTGGTAACGAAATCCATCGTAATCCGCTCCCACTTCCACTCGGGTACCTCTGGTTGTTGAAGTAGTCCCGAGGGCTTTTGATATTCTACCTTAACTTTGGCGCAAGTCAGGCACTTGCCCACAAAGATAGCTATTTCAGCTTTCATGTTCGGCCACCAATACATCTTCTTGAGGTCTAAGTACATCTTGTCTGAGCCGGGATGCACAGAGTAGCGAGTTTTATGAGCTTCGTCCATGACAACGTCCCTGAATCCACCAAATTTTGGTGTCCAGATTCGGTTCATGAGACAACGAACTCCGTCATCCCTGACTTCAAGATTTTTGTCCATTCCTCTCAATGCTTCACATGTCACGTTCTCTGGCTTCAAGGCTTCTTCCTGAGCTTCCTTGATTTGTGCGGACAGGTGTGAGTGGATGGTCATGGTTAATGCCTTTACTCGGCGGCCCGAGTACTCCTTTCTGCTTAAAGCGTCTGCAACCACGTTGGCCTTTCCGGGGTGATAACGAATCTCGCATTCGTAATCGTTTAGTAATTCCACCCATCGCCTTTGTCTCATGTTGAGTTCCTTCTGATTGAGGATATGCTGGAGGCTTTTGTGATCGGTGAAGATGGTACACTTGGTGCCGTAAAGGTAATGCCTCCAGATTTTTAGGGCGAAAACTACGGCTCCTAATTCAAGGTCGTGCGTCGTGTAGTTTACCTCATGCGTCTTCAGTTGTCTTGAGGCGTAGGCAATGACTTTTCCTCGTTGCATTAACACACACCCCAGACCTTGGTTTAATGCATCGCAGTAAACCACAAAGTCTTCGGTTCCATCTGGTAGGTACAAGATCGGAGCACTGCATAGAGTTCGTTTTAGTGTTTGGAATGCAGTCTCATGCTTATCTCCCCAGACGAATGTCACCCCTTTTGAGTCAGGGTGGTGAGTGGTTTTGCGATTTTGGAGAAGTTTTGGATGAACCTCCGGTAGTAGCCGGCGAGTCCTAAAAATTGTCGGATCTCCGTGGGTGCTCTTGGTGCTGCCCAACTTTCAATCGCCTTGATCTTTGAAGGGTCCACATGGATTCCTTCCTTGCTGACTACGTGCCCAAGGAAATTCACCTCTCGGATCCAGAACTCACACTTTGAAAACTTGGCGTACAATTTCTCTGCCCTCAGCGTCTCCAGGACTTGACGTAAATGCTGGCTGTGTTCTCCCTTACTTCGGGAGTAAACTAGTATATCATCGATGAAAACAATTACGAACTTGTCTAAGTAAGGTCGACACACCCGATTCATCAGGTCCATAAACGCTGCGGGTGCATTTGTTAAGCCAAAAGGCATCACTACAAATTCGTAGTGACCATAGCGCGTTCTGAACGCTGTCTTGGGAATATCCTCCTCTTGAACTCGTAGTTGATGGTATCCAGATCTAAGGTCAATCTTTAAGAAGAAACTCGCTCCTTGTAGTTGGTCGAAGAGGTCATCGATTCAAGGCAAAGGGTATCGGTTTTTGATGGTGAGTTTGTTTAATTCGCGGTACTCAATGCACATACGGAACGATCCGTCCTTCTTCTTAACGAACAAAACCGGTGCTCCCCAAGGCGAGAAGCTTGGTCTAATGAAGCCATTGCTCAGTAGTTCGTTCAGTTGATTGGACAGTTCCTGCATCTCGGTTGGAGCTAGACGGTACGGCGATTTGGCTACGGGGGTAGCTCCGGGAATTAAGTCGATTTGGAATTCGACTTGTCGAGGAGGGGGCACTCCTGGAAGGTCTTCCGGAAATACATCGGGGAAATTGCAGACCTCCGGAATGTCCTTGATGTCTTTCATTCCTTGACCCTTATCTACGACGTGGGCTAGGAAGGCGTGGTACTCCTTGCGGAGATACTTTTGAGCCTTGATACAAGAGATGATCTGAAAGTTTGTGCTAGGCTTGTCGCCATAAACGACGAGAGCTTCGTCACTCGGCAGATTAAGGCGAACGGCCTTTTCGTGACATAGGATTTCCGCATGGTGATGGCATAACCAATCCATGCCAATGATAACGTCAAAACTTTTTATGGTGACCAGCATAAGGTCGATTTGGAAAGAGTGGTTATTTAAGGTGAGGGTACACCCGGTGTAAATATTGTTAGTGTTCTCTGTTTTTTCGTTAGCCATTTCTACGGTGAATGTGTCTTTTAGTGTTTGTGGTGTTTGATTAAGCAAGCGTTTAAATTGGTGGCTCACGAAGCTTTTCTCCGCGCCACTATCGAAAAGAATGCATGCGTAGGTATTGTTGAGGGGAAACGTACCGGTAACCACAGTTGGGTCTGCGACGGCTTCCTCATGACCTATCGCCAGAACTCTGCCCACTTCGTCGGGGTTGGGGTTCCTTGCCTTCAGGCAGTTACGTTTGAGGTGTCCTGCTTCTCCACATCCATAGCAGGTTCGGCTTGCTCCGGCGTTGGCAGCTTGTGCGTTCGGTTGGGCTGGAGTTCTACAGAATCGGGCGGTGTGCCCCTTTTTGTTACAGTTGGTGCAATGCATTTCACGATATGCACCGTTGTGGAGGTAGCTGCATTTGTTGCACTTAGGCAGGTTCCCGGCGTACTGCCTTATCAGAGTGGGGTTGGCAGTGGTTGTGGCGGCGTGCACTGCAACCACTTGTTTTTTCTTGGCAGGGTCTTGAGTAGACTGGTCCTTTTTCTTGTTCCAGAATTTTCTTTTATTGTTTCCCCCTTTTGCTTGCTCGGAGGTGGTCGTTACAGTGCCATGGCTGGCGTTATGGTCGATGAGTTGTTGTGCCAGTTCCTTGGCACTGTCGAAGGTAGTTGGCTTTGAGGCCAATATGTGTCCTTGAAGTTGTTGAGATAATCCCCACACGTATCTTTCCACCTTCTTGCTTTCAGTAAGAACCATCCCGGGACACAGCATGGCTAGATCGCTGAACCTCGAGGTGTACGACAGGATGTCAAAGCCTTTCATTTTAAGACCCCAAAGTTCTTCCTCCAGCTTCTGTATCTCACCCCTGGGGCAGTACTCCTTCATTAACATGGTTTTCAGATCTTCCCATGTTATCGCATTAGCCACCGGAAGCGTTAGTGCCTTGACGTGGCCCTTCCACCAGGTGAGGGCTCTTTCGGAGAATGTGCATGAATCAAATTTGACCTTGCTTGCTTCAGGGCATGCGCATATTTCGAAGATGGTCTCGGTTTTCTCGAACCATTGTAGCAACGCTATGACACCTCCACTTCCGTTGAAGGTTTTGGGCTTGGCGTTAGTAAAGTCTTTGTAGGTACACTCTCTCGAGCATCCCTGGTCGTCCCCGTTATTAGAATTTGAGGCACCACTGCCTGCACTTCCCGAATTACTGGGGTTGATTTGGGCTATCACGGCTTCCACTGCGGCCGCTATCGCAGCCTGGAACATGGCTGGGTCGAACTGAGGAGGTGGTGGTGGGGGTGGTGCAGTCCCAGCTACTTCGCCGCGTCTAGGATTTCTACGAGGTGGCATTTTCTGCCATTTTACAAGAATGAAAAGACAATAAGTCTTTGATACAAGTCGAGTGTTAAACTAAACATTATTAGTTCTTTATATACATCATGATACCGACTTGTAAAAACGTTGTAAGAATTCATTCATACTAGAAGTCTATAAACAATGAAATATAGACTTTATGAATTTCGATAGTATTGATTCTCATGAAATGTCTGCGATAGTATCCATACCGGGTCCAACCAATAATCACTTGATGTAGAATATTTACATGTAATTAAGATTAAATAAACTTTCGAATCTAATGGTTCTGCTCTGGGCCCACAACCAAACAAGGAACAGGATCCAAGGCGGAACCACCATTTCTAGGTCGACATGGTCTCAATTATATATAACTTTGGTTTATACCTCATGCGATCATAGGTTGAGCACCAGTAAATTTTTATCTGAAAATAGTTTATGTTATGAGTCTGATTTAGTGTTCTCAATAAAACAAATGGCGCGTCAATATCATTGATATAACTTGGTATACAGTACTTTGGAAAAATTTGACCCTACTAGGGGTCCATGCTACATCAATGTACATAAAATTTGACCGCCTAACAGATCCCGGAAGTGTAAACACTTAAATCGCGAGATCGGACCTAGAATACTAGAAAATAATAGTAATATTCATCCGCAAACTAGATTAAACTGGAGCGGGCAGTGCAATACTACTTGCGGTGTTTGAAGTCCTGAGGAACACGAAGTGTAGACATGAAGTTCCTCATTTCAGCTCGGGATTCCGCCGCTTGGCACTCTGCTTCAGCCAGGCGTCCTTCAAAAGTGGCTCGGTGTTCTCGGAGTTCTTGCACTTCAGCTCGGGTCGCAGTCATCTCCCGTCGAAGAAGCTCGGTGCGGTCTCGAGTCCGATCGTGTTCATCATCCAGCCGACGAATGCGAACATAATTGACTTGGCTGGTGGCACCAACCTCCATGAGATGTCGGGTGTTAACTCTTGTTTGCTCTTCGTGGCGTGTGACACGGTGAACTATGACAGGAAGGGCTCGGTCGGCTGACCCTCCTCTGCTGAGATCGTAGAAACCTCGTTGCATGTCATAGGGAGGTCGTTGACCTTGCTCTCGGCTCCATCGATGTATAGTTTCGGCCCATTGGGGCGTCGGGCCCTGGTATTGTTGTGGAGGAATGGGGGCAGGGTGTGGATTGTAAACTTCGGGTTCGGAGTTGGTTCCATCTGAGTCTTCTTCTTCTTCTTCTTCTTCACCGTCTACTGATTCTTCTTCTTCCATGGGCTCCTCATCTTCCATGGGTTCTTCTTCGGGATCTTCCTCTGGGTCTTCCACAATCCAACCGGCATTCCCTTGGTTGGGAAAGTAGGGATCACCTGGTAAGTGGAATCCTGCCATCGTACCTGTACGAGAATGGGGATAAGGAGGAATGTCGCGAGAAAAACTTTGGGAACAAGAAGTTAGTTGTCGAAGTTGTGACTACGACTTTTTGTGTTAAAATACTCCTATAGTATTTTTAAGTTTGATTCTTGAAATTTTTGGTAAGCTGCAGACTTGTTGCTCACCATGATCCTTCTTCGGCATACATTGGTCCTACCTTGGCTGAATATAGTTAATCAGGCTATATTCATCCAAGATCTGACTACATACCCCGAAGCTGAATCATGGTGTTCAACTGGTCTTGATACTTTTATGTTATTGCCATTATGATACTGAATTAGTATGTGCGATTGTGCGAATACTTTTATAAAAATATAAAATTTTATTTTAAAGCATTTTTGAAAAGTTACGTCAGAGAAATTTGGTCCCGTTGTATTTATAGTTTGTATATCTCACGTGGTTCGATATACTTAGTTCACTATAAACAAAGCTCTGATACCAATCTGTCACACCCTGAAACCAGAACGGCGGAAAGTTCGGGGGCGGATGACGTCATGCTCAGTATCATAACCATAGTGAAGAAAGTAACACACAACCATCATAGATATAATTTAAAAGATTACATTGTTCCCAAAATACATGTTCCAAAAATACATGTTTTCAATTAAATTACATATGATGATAAAATGTAGCAAAATAATCTACGCCTTAGCGTCTTGACTTCAGAAATCTTGCGGTTACCTGTATTACTGATTACCTGAGAATACAAGTTGTTTTGAAAAGAGAGTATCAGCATAAAGCTGGTGAGTTCACAAGTATTTTATAAAAATAAATGTTGTTTCCTTAACGTTTGTTATAAGTATGTTTCCAGAAAATCCAATATTTTCTAAAAGATTTGTTGTAAACTGAATTGAAACGAGGCCTAGTATGTGTAAGTAAATCGTCATACTTATGTGTGTGTTTTATATTTAAATAAAACTCCTTGGTATGAGGCCTTAGAATTTCCGTGAATTTTATGATGTGTTAATATTCCATGCGAGATGTTATAATCATACTAAAGACTAGATGGCCTTGAATGCGACGTTCTTCAGGCGTCAGAAAGTTATGACACTTGTCACCACAGACCTGCCGGTCTAGCTGTTGCAAGCAGCTCAGGTGCGGGTTTGTCGGACCCAGTATAGATCTATACACAACTATCACGTTCTCACTCCAAGAGATTCTGATTATAACTAAAGGACTTTTCTGTGGTACTTGGAGTACCCCGAAGGAGAATGTCTCACAAATATTCATTAATGAGTTCACGTAGTGTGTAGTGAAAGTTCGTTTTGTAAATCGATAATGTTATTGTTTTCTTTGTTAGATGTAGTGTTCAAAACTATACCTATTATAGTTTATCAAAAGTGTTGTATGATGGTATTAAGACCTGGTTACGCATGTGTATGTATTTCAAATAAAGGGCATTGGAAATACTAAGTGTAAATCTTACACACCTTGCTCAACATGTTATAAGGTGTGAATAACTCTTAAATATGTATTTGATAGTTTTACCCTTAACTGTCACTGTTTTTGAGTAATTATAGAAAAATCATCGTAAGTCAAAAACTGAATCCGCAAACTCTGAGTATTTGGAAAAAGTGTCTACAGTGTTCATAAATTTTCCCATAATTTTTGGTGGTCTCAAACTAGTGTGAAAATGTTCATTTTCACAACCTGGTCTGATTTCGTTGCTGCAGTGATAGGCAGTTTTGTAAAAATCACCATAAATTGTAGAAAAATCGTATGGAGATGTGCAAGTAGTCATTTTAAAGGTATAAACCTGAACTACTTTCATGTTATACAGTTTTGAAAAATATTAAGTTTAAGTTGGGTAAAACAATTCGTGAACAGGTCACAACTTTTCTGTTGTAAGCTGTCAAGTTAAGTTTTGAATATGTTTTGGTGTTTTAACTTGTATTCCCCCCCTGAAAACTGAAGAAAACTAGAAAATGTAGGGGTATGAACTCACCTTGAGTGATTCTTGGAAGAGTGGAAGGTCGAAGGCGAGGAGTATCAAGTCAAGAACACTTGATGAACACGTGAGAGTTTGGATGATTCCTAAGAACGATTTCGTGTTAAGATATGAGTTGATGATCCAAGAGTGTTATGAAAACATGTAATAACACTTGAGTTAGACGGAAATGCTTACCAATAAGTGAATAAATGACTCAAGAATACATCAAAAGTGTGGCTGAAAGTTGAGAGAAAAGAGGTCATCTTGATGGTTTAAGAAGTGTATAATGTTTGATGGTGAAGCAAATGATCAAGGAAAATCCCAGGCATTTCCTTATATGAAGGGTTGCTGGAGCAAGTGGATAAGGTGAAGGGATGTTTGCCTTGGTTTGTGTGATGTGGATAAGGTTTGACCAATGAGAAAGTGACACATGGAAGGCAAGTGGGCACACTTGACCCACTTGTGGGGTAAATATCCTCTTAATATAAAATAATAATTTTTAATAAATAAATCCTTGAGAAATAAATAAAATATGAGTTTTGGGGGTTAAAAATGGTAAAAATATGAATTTGGTGAAAAAATACTGTCACAAACATCAAAAACGGGTTTAGGAAGCGAAAGTAGTCAAAAATCAGCTTTAGGGACCGAACCTGCGAGGTTCGGCTCTTAGGAACTAAGAACCGAGAGTGGGGAAGGAAGAACCGAGAGTAGGCCGAAGGTCCGAGGGTCCGAAGGGGGAGGCCGAAGGTTCGAGGTCTCGCATGGGGGGCCGAAGGTTCGAGGTCTCGCATGGGGGGCCGAGGTTCGGTCCTCGCTGTTGGGTTCGGTCCGAGATGGCCTCTGACAAGTTCGGTTCTGACACTTTCGGTTCCTAAGAGGACTTTCGGTTCCTAAGAGGAGTTTCGGCTCTATATGGCTGTTTTTCGAGAAATCTTTCCGTTTTGCGTGATTTTTGACCAAGTTAAGGGTTGGGATGACCCGGTTGACCATAAAAAGTTTGAGAGAGATTTGGGAGAGATTTCACATACTGGGAGAGATTTCACATACTTGGAGAGATTTGGGAGAGATTTCACATACTTGGAGAGATTTGGGAGAGATCTCACATACTTGGAGAGATTTCACATACTTGGAGAGATTTCACATACTTGGAGAGTTTTGGGAGAGATTTCACATACTTGGAGAGATTTGGGAGAGATCTCACATACTTGGAGAGATTTGGGAGAGATTTCACATACTTGGAGAGATTTGGGAGAGATCTCACATACTTGGAGAGATTTCACATACTTGGAGAGTTTTGGGAGAGATTTCACATACTTGGAGAGATTTGACCTTAGCCATTATTATCGTATAATCTCGTAATGCAAGGTTCGTGAACCCCGTTATGCTTCATTAATGACCGTTTTAAGTCCCCGAAAGGGTCCTTAGCCATGTTTTGATGCGTTTAACTCCCTTTTTATGGTTTTTACATTGTTAACACTTAGATTCTTCAAGACACTTGAATTTTTGACATACAAATGCATATTTTTACAAGGAATAACTTCTAACATACAAGTACTAGTTAAGTTTGACCGGTTTGACTTGTTGACTTTGACTTTGACTTTGACTTGAATTTGACGGTTGTCACAACAACCAAACAAGGAATATGTAAGAGAGCCCAGAACAAGAGTCCTCAGTCTATCCTATATGACTATATACAGTCCTTAAGGCATCCTTTTACTGACAGATAACCAAAATTAGTGGGTCGGCATTGGTGTCTTTGATAACGTCTATTTTATGCATATATTTATGACGTTTTCTTATTATTTTATACTATGTTTTTATGTTATTTAGAACTAAAAAATACTTAATACGCTTTGAAATGTTAAATTACAGTTAAAATGGGAGCTGAAATGCAAAATGAGGATAAAGGAGCTAAAAACACGCAAAAAGGATGTTGTTGGATAGCTTGACCCCTTGTCAGTGTTTTGGCCATATCTCATGACTCATAACTCTGATTGACGTGATTCAAAATGTTCTGAAAAGTAGAAAGAATTTCGGACGACTTTCATGTTTTGAGAAAGTGGTGATTCCCAACGAACTCGTCGATTTTATCACAAACGCGCCGAGTTGAATGGAATATTCGCGATTCTTGACGCTGACTCGGGGAATACAGGATTTTAATGAAGAACTCGCCGAGTTGGTGTCCAAACTCGTCGAGTTGATGCTGAAAGCTATAAATAGAGCCAGAAACTAGCCCTAAAGACATATCTTACACCCTAGATTGATTCCTGCGATTATAAACCCCCAATAAGCCGTTTTGAGGGTCTAGGAGGCGGCCGAAAGGCCGTTAAGCTGACAGAAGCGAAGATCTGAAGGATTTGAGAGCGGATTCATGCCAAAAATCATTTGGTTCATTGTTTTGACCATGATTAGCGTTCCAATGTGATTTTTTATGCATTTACTTTCTGATTTGGGTGTTAAAACCATTTGCTCTGTGTTTATGATTAGATAAACCCTTGATTTTGTGGATTAATTGCTATTTGGATTGTTTTAGTCGTGTTTAATTTATCTTGTTAAGCTTGTTAAAGATCCTTATGTGTTAATGACAAATATTTTCTGTTAATTACTAAGTATATTGAGTTGGATGAACATCTGCTTGATTGCTTGCCTCTTATGATTTTGATGACCATCAAGATTGTAAGCCTAGTGTTGTGAACATAACCTAGGGTTAATTAGAAAATAAGTAAATTAATATGTGAGCATGTGTGATGACCAACCACATATGAGTTAATTGAATCAACCAATTTGATTAACTATTATTACAAGTCTTGCTTGATACAAACTGAACACTAGGAAACCTGTTAGCTTAATCAACTGATGACTGCTTGAATTGACTTGTTTGCTAAATGATTAGTAATAGTGAACATGAACCTAATCATTTTAGAAATCGGTGAACATGAATAAATAAATCTGTGTGTGCAATTATCTATGATTTTAAGATGTAATTTGTCTAAACCAAAGTACATAAAGAGATTTGTCTTCCGTCAGTTTATCGAGATTTATTGTTTAATTAATTGTTTGAGATTTAATTCCATAAAACATTTCTTTACTGCTTTCGTGTGTTTTGTGTAACCTATAATCAAACATTCTAAATTAATTCACTACCGTTCCCCTTGTGTTCGACACTCTTGCTTATCAAAGTTATATTATACTCGATCGGGTTCACTGCCTGTAAGGTGTGGTTTAGATGCGATAAACTAGGAATTACAAATAAAAAACTAGTGCATTAAAAATTCACATCAGCCTTCGACCCACGGTACAATGAGGCGAAACTCACTTGAAATGAAGAAACCGAGAACACCATGATATGCTCCCTGCTACTCTGCTTGCTCCCACTGATGCACTAACATTAGAACCAACAAAATCTTAATCACTAATCAAAACCCTCAAGTTTGACCTAAAGTCAAACTTGGTCAAAGTCAAAATCAAGAAAATTCAACCCAGACCGAGTACGCCCCGCGTACTCGGCTCGTATGCCACGTGCACTCGTGGTTCAGATTGGGCTCCCCTTAGACGTACGCCCGACGTACTACAAGTTACGCCCAACATATGAAATGGCTTAATAACTTCATTTTGAGGGCTGAATTCCTAAAGTCACCACGTCTAACTTTCAGTCTTAGCCCCAAATGGAATCCCAAACCTTAAAGTTTCCAACTTTATGGTTCTACATGTCTAGATTAAGCCCAACAACAAAACCCTAACTTGTCTTAACCACTAAAGTTCTTAATGGCTTGAATGAAGGAATCTCAGGGGCCAATATCATATTTTTATGGCTCAATACATGGAAATACGTCCAAAAGGACAGCTCAAACGCTCGATAGCATGTCATGCACAAGAAGGACATATTTGGGGACAAAAAGCTCATATATCACCATGCAAGCTAGATCTAGAAACTTAATAATCAAGGTGGGAACTTTTTACCTTCTGGGGATGCAGAATGATGCAAAACTTCCAGATCCAAGTTTGCTTCTAGCTTCTAAGGTTCACCACCACCTTTTTCCTCCTTTAGAACACACAAACCTCACTCAACGATTTGTTGGGTTTTGAGCATTCTAACACTCCAATGGTGTACATGCAACCCTAAATACCTTGGATCTATGTTTTCTCTAATATACATGCAAATGCTAATATTCCAAGGTATTACCCTATCTAGCATACAATCATAGATACTTGGGTAATAATATAGATAGAATACATACCTTTTGTAGTGTAGCTTGACTCCATGGGGCTTAAGTGCCTAGTGCCTCAAATGTGACACCTCAAATGGCTCACACAACATCAAATGCTCTTGGAATAACTTAGAGAGAAATCCACACTTCAAGAAATCGGCTAGCCCTTCTTTCTCACACATTAGTGTCCGATTTTGGTGAATAATATGATGCTTATATAGTATGTTACAATTAGGGTTACACCATGTAAACCCTAATTGTCATGACCTTTCATTTCCATGACCCATGGGTTAAGTAACCTCCATGGAGCATCCTATGGGTTTAACCCAACTTGATTATCCATGGAGCTTTGGCCCACTATATAAGTTATGGGATGATTTACACAATCAACCCATATATTTAATTAGTCTTCTTTTGATCACATAATTAATTCTAAATTAATTCTTGATCAATACTAATTAAATATTATTATTCTTATTATTAATATATTAGAACTTATAATATATTAATAACCATAAGTGTCTTATTTCTCTCATTTAGTCTATCCAAGTGCATGATGCCATGCAACCCAAATGGACCATGCCTGGTCGGGTCAAGTACATACCAAATATAGTTATGGACTTAGACACTAATCCAACAGTCTCCCACTTGGATAAGTCTAAAACTATTATTTCGTATGACTTCAAGAACCAACTGGCAATCATAGCTCTCAAAAGCCGTTGTCGAACTCTGACCTTGTAACTGAACTCTAACCTTGTCAATGACTTGTCCATTAGATAAGGGATCATATATTCCTCCATTCTAGATATCATATGGACTGAGACATGGATTATAAATCATTCTCTCTGTCCATCTGTTGTTTCCCAATTTCCGATTCATGATGACTGACTGATTGAACAAATCAAATCAGTCCTGGCTTGGCCAAGCACTCACATGTGTCATCACTAAATCATCGACGGGCCCACAGATATCGCTTTTATCCCGAAGGTAAAAGGAATGGATAAACTTCGACTCATATGGCTTGTTCTGCTACTTGTTGAATCATACACAAAGGCACGTTTTATAACATCGAGTTACCAATGCGTTTTCGTGCAATCAATGTACTATCAACTCATAGTAACAACTCATATCTCTAGGTTTGAAGAATATAAGATATTATCGTCTCATGATCACTCGTGATAAAATCCATGAAGTGATTCAAATGAGCGCGGGTTGAATCCAATACTCAGAACTTATGAGCACTCATGAGTGTTGTAGCACCACTTTGTCCACCAACTTGGACCTCTACAAGCCAACTCATGACAGTCTTGATTCATATCTACTTCCAACATATGACCGACTGTGGATGGTTTGAATAACTTAATCATTCAGGAAGAGCGAATTAGTTATTCTGGAAGTCAAAACATGCAAAGTGAAACACAAGAATAAATGAATCAAATATGGTATCAAACCCTATGAATATAAATAGACCACTTTTATTTATCACCATATTGATTACTCATTATTCATTGTTTCGGTTTTATCAACTTTATACTTGAATTAAAACACTAGGTGTCCCATGCTCCAAGCATGTACACTATGTTTTTCTAAACAATAGCTTTGCCATACACTAAGTGTGCACTCTATGTTTGTCTATGATCCTTACTTTGTGAAATAAACCAATTGAATATAATTTCAATGATTCTAATTTCACACTCCCAAATCCTTATCGAAAAATGTAAGAATTCCAAATTCCTAACATTTATCAAAATCTGTTTAGATGTTAAACTTATATGCACAGACCCTCTTGTAATGAATATGTACAAAGTCACAAAGACTTGTCATCAGTCATTATAGGTTATTCCAATGGAGATCATTTCCATGGAGACGAAGTCTCAAAGCACATTGCTTTGAATATCCTTCTTGCATTAAGTTTTCTAATCTTACACATATAACTTCCACCTATGGAGACAACTCCATATTCCTATTTTGACTACTACTTCTGAACAAGAGTTGTCTCTTTTCCAGAATATGTCAATATGGTCCTTCCAATATTAACAGTATACTTCCAACTGTCCTTGAGCAACCAATCTTTGGTAAAACCTTAGATTGTCCTCGACAATTGCTTAATCATTTTAGTCATATCCAATTCTAGACCTTTTCCCTTCTTAATGCCTCTGGGCATTTGGAAAATTTAGAAAAGACAAATATTATAGCACATACAATCGATCCTGTACCCAAAGCAAATGGGACACGATTCATGATGTCTCACATAAAGACATGATTCTAGACTAGTCTTTTGCTACAATATTTTTATTTGCCATGTTCTCTAAATTTGACTATGAAGAGGGATGCCGTAATCATAATCGAATTTTGAGAACGCAATATATGGAATTTCATTAAGTTGAACCAATCCAACATGAAATTCATATATATATTCTTGACTAAAGATGATTAAGGTCTCAATCTAAGCCTTTAGAACTGAAATGAAGTATATCCTCTCCCTTAATTATAGCAAAACAACTTTTTCAACCCCTGCAACCTCACGAGTTGAACTTTTGTTTTCTATAATTAACATTGCTAACTTGCAATACTTATCATAATTATCATGCTCCCACTAACATGTTGATTATCAGCATAATACTTATGCTCCCACTAGCTTTGACATGTATTCAGAAATTAGTGGACTTCTAGAAATCAATACTTTATTGACTTTCTTACCAAAGTTCAAATTTCTGATAGGAGATGCTTTGATAAAACTTTATCAAAATCTACACCTTTCCTTAGATAGCATGCATGTGTGTCTAAACAATTTCAGAACTATGAAAAGGGATGACATAATCATAGTCTCAATTGTTTAGACCTTTTGCCATCTGCTTCAAATCTACTTGGTGGAAGTGTTTCCTCACCATCATTTTCATGAATCGGAGAGAAACCTTATGACCCTTAGATTTTATGGTGTATGTGTTCTTATCCATGTGAATCGTCAAAACCATAGTCACAAGACAAGGATAATGACAAATCCAAACTCATATGGACTGAACTTATGCAATCTTAACTTCTTGCCACCTGGCAGTACAGGGCCTGCCATTGCTTCCAAGTTGTTATGCAACCAATTGAGAACTCTCAGAACTACTATGCAAAGTCAACTTGAATAGGCACAGAAATGTCAACACGATAGGTTATACACCTCAAGTCGTGTGCTAGTGAAGAATTCCAGGTTTTATTCTTGATTAGGTCTTGAAACTTTCAAGAGCTTTAGGACTCCCACTGTCCTTTTGACATATAAGACTCACTTGCGAAATATACAAGAGATAGTGCGGATTCTTTATCAAGACAAACACTTCACACAATTGGTCTAAGTTGGTCTCTGTTTTATCCAAAACATCACAACTTACCAATTTCAAATGTACAAGAGTAGATAACCTTTCTTTAAGATATGTCACTCAACTTATAGTCTTGGAGTATCACTCTAAGACTTGTTTTGAAACAAATCATGACTCATCTTCTTGATTTAACCATTTCAACAATTCATGACTCCTCTTCTTAGTCATAAGAATGCACAAAGATGTCCTTAGAAGACCAATTGTGATGTGGTTATTTAATCATTAAGATGATCACAAAACATGATACTAAAGTACTCTCCCATCTTTTCAGATTTGAGAAACTTTTATATGTCTGCCTAATTTGATTCTTCCCATTCGTTCTGCCATACATTGAGACTTTTCCAATGTTTCAGAATTATACTTGTAAGTATAACCATATTTACTAAACTTTAGTAAATCATGACGAATAGTCTTATCCATCTTTTGTGGTGGATTTGATCTGTGCACAAGAATGTGTACTCGATCCCTTAGCCCTTTACTTGACTCACATATACATGTGAACAAGGAGTTAGTCTTAGTTTTCCAAAGCTGAAAGTTCTCATTCATCATACTATACAACTTGCATGATTTCCAAGTTTCTATCCAACTGAAACCTTGGGTGATGAGAATCATTCCTTATTTGGTAAATTATGACACTACCACAAACGTAAGAATCAAGTCCATTTTTCCTATATTGCTATCAATGGAATCATATAAACAACCATTTTTCACAAATGTCACTGTAAGGATATTTAAAATAAATATAAAATTAAAACCTTTTATTTTATTTCAAAACTTTGCGGAAAAAACTTATCCTTACAGTGCAAATGCATATGAAAAACTTGTTGTTATCTATTCCTAAGCAATTTATCATAACTCCTTAGTAACAGCTTCAAAAATTCTGACCACCAAACCATGTGATCGAAATCCATCTTCGTGATCAGAATCAGCATGTACTTCCTTTAAGTTTCTTCACTTTTCTTTGATTCTTAAAACATCAATATGTGACCCAATCATATCATGTAATGAGAATCTCATAATAGAAACTTAACAGAGTTAGATAGTGGACTTTTACCTGAAGAAGAGTCAAACTTCTTGACTTGATCACCCTTATGATCTTTCAGGTAAATAGGCAGCTTCGCAATCAATGCCCCTTTCTTTGGCAAGATAAACATATGGACTCTTTGGTAATGGGACTATCTCAGACTTAGCCTTTCTCTTTACCATTTGGTCAACCTAGTTGACTATGGTCAAACCCTTTCTTTGGGATGAGAAGGCTTTTCTAGATATCCTGTGTCACTATTGTCCCTGTCCATAAAGTTTTGGGAAGTTGATCTCCTAATCAAATTTGCTTTACTAGTACACCAAATCATTTCTAATTTAGCAGCACCAAGCAAATAGTTAAGATCATTAAGGGTCTTGTCATAGTCTATTTCATAGGAGTCCCAAAGGAATTCACTATGTGACTTAGAAAGTGGTTGAACATCCAACCTTCTTAAGACTTTGACACCCAACTCTCCCGGCTTGTCAATATGTGACTTCATCTCCAAGATGCGATCACACATAGACCTTGCTTGCCAATAGGGATTGAGTGACCTTAAACTTTTCAAGAACTTATGGGTTAGGGAGAATAACTAGAGGAGGTGAAAGAAGTAAAGTTCTAAGAGATTTGGGAAGATCATAGATGTCTGAACTTAGACATCTTTTGGGAGATATTCAAGATAGTTGATCTCAAGTCCTTAATATGACACCCAATATGAAATATTAAGGCTAGGACCCAACAAACTATTTTATAACTTCGAAGAGGGATGCCGTAATCCAAGCTATAAAATATTTGAAAGTAGGTGAATGACGATTCACCAATTTCCACCAAGATAAACGAAATGTATTATTAGGTTTTAATTGGATTTGAAACTCCTAGATCTTTTGAGATTCATTGAACTTTTCAATGACATGTTTCAATCTCGAGTGTGCCCTTCAGGTTTTGTGACTGGGATGCCGAGGATCACAAAACAAGGTGTGAAGTAACCATGCAAATTACTTGGTACCCTTAAGTGTTTACCCCTCAATCGATGTGCCGGTTAACCACACACGCTCCATCGATACTATGATAAACATTAAGTTACCCTTTGCCTACCTTGTTAAGTCCAGGTTAGTGTGCCGGTTAACCACACACGCTCCACTAACGGCTTAAACAAAGTGCAAAGTGTAATTTCATGGATTAGCACCTTATTCACATTTTCTTAAGTAACTAAGATTGGGAATTTATAAGTGTTTAGTTACTTAGTATTTATCATTAATAATTTTAATGAAGGGAGAATTATAGTCTTTGTCCTACCCGTTCGGCTAACGACCCTCCACCAGTCAAGGAAGCGGTGGGTGAGAGTGGACACCCATTAAACTGCAATTTTATAGGCAGTAACCTTATACCCCCCTTATAGACCGGCTTCGTGAATGAGGCCTACTAATGGTAAGACTGACTTTACTCTTATACATATATATAAATATTATTAACTTATAATATTATAAAGTATAAGGGTTGAATTTTAACTTTTAAAATTCTAAGGGCTAACTTGGAATTAGAGTATTCATAAGTGAAAACTTTTCAAATTCCAAAACTTGAGGGCAAGTTTTTGAAACTATTCAAAACTAATTAATTCCATAACTTATGTGTTTAAAGTAGTTTTAATTAAAAGACTCTTCAAGTTCCATAACTTGAGGACAAGTTATGGAAGACTTTAAACTTAATAAAAGAATGTAACTTTTCTTTATTTTGTAACTTATGGAATTAAATAAGGTTACATATTTTATTACTTAATGAAGTGACTCTTGAACCTCCATAACTTGAGGACAAGCCTCTTCATTTTTGTAACCATTGCTAACTTTTATGAGTTTTATGAAACTTAAATGTGACTTTTCATATAACTTGAGGACAAGTTACAAAAACACATTTTAGAATCAACTCTTAGATTAAAATGGATTGAAAACACATAATCAATTAACTTTTATATTAATCTAAGAAACTCATATGAACAAAGATAATTCACATCAAATTTTTTTCAAGTAATTAGCATAACTTTTAAACTAATACAAAACATGAATCTATTGACAATTATCTTTGAAATTGGATTAGCATGAACATTACCACATCAAAAACAAGTTTATAAGTCCAAAAACATCTAAGGGTAATGTTCCTAGTCCATTTCTAGCCAAAACAGTCGAATATATGCTGTCTGGGAGTCCAACTCGTCGAGTGCACGAACCAACTCGGCGAGTTGGATGCTTTTTGCCTTGGACTCGGCGAGTCCATCAGTGGACTCGGCGAGTCTGCTGTGCAGACAGCACCAAAATTCGATTTTTCAACTAATTTTGCAAGTATAACAAGAAAATAAGCCTAGTATCTGATACCACTGTTGGGTTTTGAGCATTCTAACACTCCTATGGTGTACATGCAACCCTAAATACCTTGGATCTATGTTTTCTCTAATATACATGCAAATGCTAATATTCCAAGGTATTACCCTATCTAGCATACAATCATAGATACTTGGGTAATAATATAGATAGAATACATACCTTTTGTAGTGTAGCTTGACTCCATGGGGCTTGAGTGCCTAGTGCCTCAAATGTGACACCTCAAATGGCTCACACAACATCAAATGCTCTTGGAATAACTTAGAGAGAAATCCACACTTCAAGAAATCGGCTAGCCCTTCTTTCTCACACATTAGTGTCCGATTTTGGTGAATAATATGATGCTTATATAGTATGTTACAATTAGGGTTACACCATGTAAACCCTAATTGTCATGACCTTTCATTTCCATGACCCATGGGTTAAGTAACCTCCATGGAGCATCCTATGGGTTTAACCCAACTTGATTATCCATGGAGCTTTGGCCCACTATATAAGTTATGGGATGATTTACACAATCAACCCATATATTTAATTAGTCTTCTTTTGATCACATAATTAATTCTAAATTAATTCTTGATCAATACTAATTAAATATTATTATTCTTATTATTAATATATTAGAACTTATAATATATTAATAACCATAAGTGTCTTATTTCTCTCATTTAGTCTATCCAAGTGCATGATGCCATGCAACCCAAATGGACCATGCCTGGTCGGGTCAAGTACATACCAAATATAGTTATGGACTTAGACACTAATCCAACAGTCTCCCACTTGGATAAGTCTAAAACTATTATTTCGTATGACTTCAAGAACCAACTGGCAATCATAGCTCTCAAAAGCCGTTGTCGAACTCTGACCTTGTAACTGAACTCTAACCTTGTCAATGACTTGTCCATTAGATAAGGGATCATATATTCCTCCATTCTAGATATCATATGGACTGAGACATGGATTATAAATCATTCTCTCTGTCCATCTGTTGTTTCCCAATTTCCGATTCATGATGACTGACTGATTGAACAAATCAAATCAGTCCTGGCTTGGCCAAGCACTCACATGTGTCATCACTAAATCATCGACGGGCCCACAGATATCGCTTTTATCCCGAAGGTAAAAGGAATGGATAAACTTCGACTCATATGGCTTGTTCTGCTACTTGTTGAATCATACACAAAGGCACGTTTTATAACATCGAGTTACCAATGCGTTTTCGTGCAATCAATGTACTATCAACTCATAGTAACAACTCATATCTCTAGGTTTGAAGAATATAAGATATTATCGTCTCATGATCACTCGTGATAAAATCCATGAAGTGATTCAAATGAGCGCGGGTTGAATCCAATACTCAGAACTTATGAGCACTCATGAGTGTTGTAGCACCACTTTGTCCACCAACTTGGACCTCTACAAGCCAACTCATGACAGTCTTGATTCATATCTACTTCCAACATATGACCGACTGTGGATGGTTTGAATAACTTAATCATTCAGGAAGAGCGAATTAGTTATTCTGGAAGTCAAAACATGCAAAGTGAAACACAAGAATAAATGAATCAAATATGGTATCAAACCCTATGAATATAAATAGACCACTTTTATTTATCACCATATTGATTACTCATTATTCATTGTTTCGGTTTTATCAACTTTATACTTGAATTAAAACACTAGGTGTCCCATGCTCCAAGCATGTACACTATGTTTTTCTAAACAATAGCTTTGCCATACACTAAGTGTGCACTCTATGTTTGTCTATGATCCTTACTTTTTGAAATAAACCAATTGAATATAATTTCAATGATTCTAATTTCACACTCCCAAATCCTTATCGAAAAATGTAAGAATTCCAAATTCCTAACATTTATCAAAATCTGTTTAGATGTTAAACTTATATGCACAGACCCTCTTGTAATGAATATGTACAAAGTCACAAAGACTTGTCATCAGTCATTATAGGTTATTCCAATGGAGATCATTTCCATGGAGACGAAGTCTCAAAGCACATTGCTTTGAATATCCTTCTTGCATTAAGTTTTCTAATCTTACACATATAACTTCCACCTATGGAGACAACTCCATATTCCTATTTTGACTACTACTTCTGAACAAGAGTTGTCTCTTTTCCAGAATATGTCAATATGGTCCTTCCAATATTAACAGTATACTTCCAACTGTCCTTGAGCAACCAATCTTTGGTAAAACCTTAGATTGTCCTCGACAATTGCTTAATCATTTTAGTCATATCCAATTCTAGACCTTTTCCCTTCTTAATGCCTCTGGGCATTTGGAAAATTTAGAAAAGACAAATATTATAGCACATACAATCGATCCTGTACCCAAAGCAAATGGGACACGATTCATGATGTCTCACATAAAGACATGATTCTAGACTAGTCTTTTGCTACAATATTTTTATTTGCCATGTTCTCTAAATTTGACTATGAAGAGGGATGCCGTAATCATAATCGAATTTTGAGAACGCAATATATGGAATTTCATTAAGTTGAACCAATCCAACATGAAATTCATATATATATTCTTGACTAAAGATGATTAAGGTCTCAATCTAAGCCTTTAGAACTGAAATGAAGTATATCCTCTCCCTTAATTATAGCAAAACAACTTTTTCAACCCCTGCAACCTCACGAGTTGAACTTTTGTTTTCTATAATTAACATTGCTAACTTGCAATACTTATCATAATTATCATGCTCCCACTAACATGTTGATTATCAGCATAATACTTATGCTCCCACTAGCTTTGACATGTATTCAGAAATTAGTGGACTTCTAGAAATCAATACTTTATTGACTTTCTTACCAAAGTTCAAATTTCTGATAGGAGATGCTTTGATAAAACTTTATCAAAATCTACACCTTTCCTTAGATAGCATGCATGTGTGTCTAAACAATTTCAGAACTATGAAAAGGGATGACATAATCATAGTCTCAATTGTTTAGACCTTTTGCCATCTGCTTCAAATCTACTTGGTGGAAGTGTTTCCTCACCATCATTTTCATGAATCGGAGAGAAACCTTATGACCCTTAGATTTTATGGTGTATGTGTTCTTATCCATGTGAATCGTCAAAACCATAGTCACAAGACAAGGATAATGACAAATCCAAACTCATATGGACTGAACTTATGCAATCTTAACTTCTTGCCACCTGGCAGTACAGGGCCTGCCATTGCTTCCAAGTTGTTATGCAACCAATTGAGAACTCTCAGAACTACTATGCAAAGTCAACTTGAATAGGCACAGAAATGTCAACACGATAGGTTATACACCTCAAGTCGTGTGCTAGTGAAGAATTCCAGGTTTTATTCTTGATTAGGTCTTGAAACTTTCAAGAGCTTTAGGACTCCCACTGTCCTTTTGACATATAAGACTCACTTGCGAAATATACAAGAGATAGTGCGGATTCTTTATCAAGACAAACACTTCACACAATTGGTCTAAGTTGGTCTCTGTTTTATCCAAAACATCACAACTTACCAATTTCAAATGTACAAGAGTAGATAACCTTTCTTTAAGATATGTCACTCAACTTATAGTCTTGGAGTATCACTCTAAGACTTGTTTTGAAACAAATCATGACTCATCTTCTTGATTTAACCATTTCAACAATTCATGACTCCTCTTCTTAGTCATAAGAATGCACAAAGATGTCCTTAGAAGACCAATTGTGATGTGGTTATTTAATCATTAAGATGATCACAAAACATGATACTAAAGTACTCTCCCATCTTTTCAGATTTGAGAAACTTTTATATGTCTGCCTAATTTGATTCTTCCCATTCGTTCTGCCATACATTGAGACTTTTCCAATGTTTCAAAATTATACTTGTAAGTATAACCATATTTACTAAACTTTAGTAAATCATGACGAATAGTCTTATCCATCTTTTGTGGTGGATTTGATCTGTGCACAAGAATGTGTACTCGATCCCTTAGCCCTTTACTTGACTCACATATACATGTGAACAAGGAGTTAGTCTTAGTTTTCCAAAGCTGAAAGTTCTCATTCATCATACTATACAACTTGCATGATTTCCAAGTTTCTATCCAACTGAAACCTTGGGTGATGAGAATCATTCCTTATTTGGTAAATTATGACACTACCACAAACGTAAGAATCAAGTCCATTTTTCCTATATTGCTATCAATGGAATCATATAAACAACCATTTTTCACAAATGTCACTGTAAGGATATTTAAAATAAATATAAAATTAAAACCTTTTATTTTATTTCAAAACTTTGCGGAAAAAACTTATCCTTACAGTGCAAATGCATATGAAAAACTTGTTGTTATCTATTCCTAAGCAATTTATCATAACTCCTTAGTAACAGCTTCAAAAATTCTGACCACCAAACCATGTGATCGAAATCCATCTTCGTGATCAGAATCAGCATGTACTTCCTTTAAGTTTCTTCACTTTTCTTTGATTCTTAAAACATCAATATGTGACCCAATCATATCATGTAATGAGAATCTCATAATAGAAACTTAACAGAGTTAGATAGTGGACTTTTACCTGAAGAAGAGTCAAACTTCTTGACTTGATCACCCTTATGATCTTTCAGGTAAATAGGCAGCTTCGCAATCAATGCCCCTTTCTTTGGCAAGATAAACATATGGACTCTTTGGTAATGGGACTATCTCAGACTTAGCCTTTCTCTTTACCATTTGGTCAACCTAGTTGACTATGGTCAAACCCTTTCTTTGGGATGAGAAGGCTTTTCTAGATATCCTGTGTCACTATTGTCCCTGTCCATAAAGTTTTGGGAAGTTGATCTCCTAATCAAATTTGCTTTACTAGTACACCAAATCATTTCTAATTTAGCAGCACCAAGCAAATAGTTAAGATCATTAAGGGTCTTGTCATAGTCTATTTCATAGGAGTCCCAAAGGAATTCACTATGTGACTTAGAAAGTGGTTGAACATCCAACCTTCTTAAGACTTTGACACCCAACTCTCCCGGCTTGTCAATATGTGACTTCATCTCCAAGATGCGATCACACATAGACCTTGCTTGCCAATAGGGATTGAGTGACCTTAAACTTTTCAAGAACTTATGGGTTAGGGAGAATAACTAGAGGAGGTGAAAGAAGTAAAGTTCTAAGAGATTTGGGAAGATCATAGATGTCTGAACTTAGACATCTTTTGGGAGATATTCAAGATAGTTGATCTCAAGTCCTTAATATGACACCCAATATGAAATATTAAGGCTAGGACCCAACAAACTATTTTATAACTTCGAAGAGGGATGCCGTAATCCAAGCTATAAAATATTTGAAAGTAGGTGAATGACGATTCACCAATTTCCACCAAGATAAACGAAATGTATTATTAGGTTTTAATTGGATTTGAAACTCCTAGATCTTTTGAGATTCATTGAACTTTTCAATGACATGTTTCAATCTCGAGTGTGCCCTTCAGGTTTTGTGACTGGGATGCCGAGGATCACAAAACAAGGTGTGAAGTAACCATGCAAATTACTTGGTACCCTTAAGTGTTTACCCCTCAATCGATGTGCCGGTTAACCACACACGCTCCATCGATACTATGATAAACATTAAGTTACCCTTTGCCTACCTTGTTAAGTCCAGGTTAGTGTGCCGGTTAACCACACACGCTCCACTAACGGCTTAAACAAAGTGCAAAGTGTAATTTCATGGATTAGCACCTTATTCACATTTTCTTAAGTAACTAAGATTGGGAATTTATAAGTGTTTAGTTACTTAGTATTTATCATTAATAATTTTAATGAAGGGAGAATTATAGTCTTTGTCCTACCCGTTCGGCTAACGACCCTCCACCAGTCAAGGAAGCGGTGGGTGAGAGTGGACACCCATTAAACTGCAATTTTATAGGCAGTAACCTTATACCCCCCTTATAGACCGGCTTCGTGAATGAGGCCTACTAATGGTAAGACTGACTTTACTCTTATACATATATATAAATATTATTAACTTATAATATTATAAAGTATAAGGGTTGAATTTTAACTTTTAAAATTCTAAGGGCTAACTTGGAATTAGAGTATTCATAAGTGAAAACTTTTCAAATTCCAAAACTTGAGGGCAAGTTTTTGAAACTATTCAAAACTAATTAATTCCATAACTTATGTGTTTAAAGTAGTTTTAATTAAAAGACTCTTCAAGTTCCATAACTTGAGGACAAGTTATGGAAGACTTTAAACTTAATAAAAGAATGTAACTTTTCTTTATTTTGTAACTTATGGAATTAAATAAGGTTACATATTTTATTACTTAATGAAGTGACTCTTGAACCTCCATAACTTGAGGACAAGCCTCTTCATTTTTGTAACCATTGCTAACTTTTATGAGTTTTATGAAACTTAAATGTGACTTTTCATATAACTTGAGGACAAGTTACAAAAACACATTTTAGAATCAACTCTTAGATTAAAATGGATTGAAAACACATAATCAATTAACTTTTATATTAATCTAAGAAACTCATATGAACAAAGATAATTCACATCAAATTTTTTTCAAGTAATTAGCATAACTTTTAAACTAATACAAAACATGAATCTATTGACAATTATCTTTGAAATTGGATTAGCATGAACATTACCACATCAAAAACAAGTTTATAAGTCCAAAAACATCTAAGGGTAATGTTCCTAGTCCATTTCTAGCCAAAACAGTCGAATATATGCTGTCTGGGAGTCCAACTCGTCGAGTGCACGAACCAACTCGGCGAGTTGGATGCTTTTTGCCTTGGACTCGGCGAGTCCATCAGTGGACTCGGCGAGTCTGCTGTGCAGACAGCACCAAAATTCGATTTTTCAACTAATTTTGCAAGTATAACAAGAAAATAAGCCTAGTATCTGATACCACTGTTGGGTTTTGAGCATTCTAACACTCCTATGGTGTACATGCAACCCTAAATACCTTGGATCTATGTTTTCTCTAATATACATGCAAATGCTAATATTCCAAGGTATTACCCTATCTAGCATACAATCATAGATACTTGGGTAATAATATAGATAGAATACATACCTTTTGTAGTGTAGCTTGACTCCATGGGGCTTGAGTGCCTAGTGCCTCAAATGTGACACCTCAAATGGCTCACACAACATCAAATGCTCTTGGAATAACTTAGAGAGAAATCCACACTTCAAGAAATCGGCTAGCCCTTCTTTCTCACACATTAGTGTCCGATTTTGGTGAATAATATGATGCTTATATAGTATGTTACAATTAGGGTTACACCATGTAAACCCTAATTGTCATGACCTTTCATTTCCATGACCCATGGGTTAAGTAACCTCCATGGAGCATCCTATGGGTTTAACCCAACTTGATTATCCATGGAGCTTTGGCCCACTATATAAGTTATGGGATGATTTACACAATCAACCCATATATTTAATTAGTCTTCTTTTGATCACATAATTAATTCTAAATTAATTCTTGATCAATACTAATTAAATATTATTATTCTTATTATTAATATATTAGAACTTATAATATATTAATAACCATAAGTGTCTTATTTCTCTCATTTAGTCTATCCAAGTGCATGATGCCATGCAACCCAAATGGACCATGCCTGGTCGGGTCAAGTACATACCAAATATAGTTATGGACTTAGACACTAATCTAACAGTCTCCCACTTGGATAAGTCTAAAACTATTATTTCGTATGACTTCAAGAACCAACTGGCAATCATAGCTCTCAAAAGCCGCTGTCGAACTCTGACCTTGTAACTGAACTCTAACCTTGTCAATGACTTGTCCATTAGATAAGGGATCATATATTCCTCCATTCTAGATATCATATGGACTGAGACATGGATTATAAATCATTCTCTCTGTCCATCTGTTGTTTCCCGATTTCCGATTCATGATGACTGACTGATTGAACAAATCAAATCAGTCCTGGCTTGGCCAAGCACTGACTGATTATAAATTATCCTCACTATACTCAAGGGTCTAAGGCACCAAGGCCGGCCCTCTGGATTGTTATCTAGTTATGTTATGTGGTATAAATTGTTAGATCGGTATCCTAGAGGGTAGGATAATATTATGTGGTATGTGGTATGGCCTGTTAGATCGGTATCCTAGAGGGTAGGATAATATTATGTGCTATGTGTTATGATTCGCCAGATCAGTAGTTGTCTATAGACTGTTATGTGGTTATCTGTTATGTATGTGCACATGTTTGTTTGGCGATTGAGGCTGATTTGCTTTGTGCGAAAGCCAATAGACCTGGGCATTCCAACCTGTTGGTTGTGGGTCGTGAGTATTCCATCCCGAGGATGATTGGACTCATAGTATGTGGGCATTCCAACCTGTTGGTTGTGGGCCTGGGGTATTCCATCCCGAGGATGATTGGACCCATAGTATGTTGGCATTCCAACCGGGTGGTTGAGGGCCTAGGGTATTCCAACCCGATGGTTGATTGGACCCATAGTATGTTGTTTATGACTGTATGTGTATTGTTGTGGGCATGGGTATTTTGGGGGAAACTCACTAAGCTCTCGGGCTTACAGTTTCAGTTTATTGTTTCAGGTACATCAGGGGATCGCGGAAAGGCGAAGGCGTGATCGTACAGCCCCTCATGTTTTGTTTATGTTTCTGGGAAAACTCTGATATTATACAGTGTGAAAACCAGTTGTAATGTTTTGATGAATTTGGAATGATTTTTAAAGTTAAATTTGGAAAACAAAATTATGGGTGTTACAGAAATGGAACTAAAGGATCAATAAATAGGGTCCAAACCCTCACGATTAGGGTTTTTGGTCCAGACAGAGTACGCCGAGCGTACTCTGGGAGTACGCCTAGTGTACTCGAAACGACATCGTTCCATTAAAAGGCCTTACCCCCCGCGTACCATGCTGGTACGCCCAACGTACTCTGATTTGCCCAAAAATTACAACAATGCCACTATGGGCCATTTTGCAAACAAAACTCATTCCAAGGGTCAAAAATGTAATATTTGAAAATCAAGGTATTACAATTCTCCCCCACTTAAATTGGATTTCGTCCTCGAAATCGTTCCCTTCTACATCCTCTTCCCATGACAAACCGGCCGGACCAAACTCTCTGAGTTTCGGATACATCCTGAGAATCACCTTTGCACCGCCAACAAGTGCCACATTGCTGTCTAAACTCGACATTTGTCGGGAACACCACCCTTTGCGACGAACGAACCTTGGCTTCTTGCCCTTATCCATCAAAATATACAACCAATGCGGTTGAATTGAATGATTATACACCTACTAATACAACAACGGCTAACCACATGGTTCCAACCAATCAAGGTTCTAAATAATGTAAGACGTGGGCTTGGCGGCAAGGTCAAAGTTAAGCCATGACGAGCCTTGGCGAGCCAGGGCGTTTTTCAATGCGTGGGTATTTTATATACATTAAAAAGATAAATCGAATAATTATTGAATTTTATCAAATATATCAAGTTTTTAGAAATGTTATATTGATGTTTAATATAAAAAAGTTAACAAAAACTCAATTATTTTAGGCCTAATCGGAAAAAACCAAAAAAACTTTAAAAAAAAAAACAAAAAAAATATGCGCCTTGAAAAAAACTTGTGCCATAACGTGATAAGGCTCGCCTTGACACGTTATTTGGGCGCCACACTTAACCCAAATTCATCTGGCCCATAACGTGTTATACCAAAAATATCGAAATGGCGCGCCTTACCACCCTTTTTTGCCGCCAAGCTTTACCCAGACGCCTTGGTCGTATTCGTAACGGATCTACCATGCATCGGCGCCATGGCACGCCTTGACGTCGCCATGGCACATTATTTAGAACCATGCAACCAATTAATCACTGAGACTTAAGATTCCTTTCGATGCACTGCCAACGCCGCCATGCTAACCCTGCACATAGTTTCACCATCGCGACGAGAACCAACATGTTATATACCAAACTAGGCCACGCTCCTATTTGGTTCCGACAACCCAACTTAGCTATCTACTGACACTACTTAAGTTTAACCTTGATCCACTAACCAACAACGGCACTCGGGCCTACCCCCGATCCTATATCCAACAACAACACTCGGCCTACCCCCGATCCACTATCCAACAACAACACTCAGACCTACCCCCGATCCACTATCCAATAACGACACTCGGGCGTACCCCCGATCCACTAACCAACGACAACACCCGGGCCTACAAAATGAACTGATCCTACCAGGTATTCGGGTCGTGACTCAGACCTCCAAGCCCCAATCAAACAAGAACATGCAAGGAAGCTCTCATCACACCCCTCAACATGGGCCCTTAACACCCTATAGTTTTAAGCACAAGCACGCCCTACTTATGATTCCACAACTAAAACTAATACGACTAGGAGGGAAGTCCAACAGTTGGAAATGACTTTAACGCGAAACCGAAAGATCTAGCAATTACACGAAAGTCTTGAACCTGGAGAAATTCAACTGAGAACCGAACCTTGGCACAAGGTTTTCCTGCTACGAGGTACCACTCTCCCCCACTTGAGATATACTAGAGTCTAATGACTTTCAAATCCTTAGATACTCAGACTATCTTGAACCCCACTACTTCATCCCAACCATTGATATCCAATTACATAGGAGAATCTGAACCCATACAACATTCATAAATCCCAATACACACATACAATCTGATGACAAGGATAATTAATCCATTCATACAAGAAATTAAATTAACTAATGCTAACTAGGATTCTTCCATTTAATTGATCATCTGAGTTACAACTGAACTTTGAAACACAAACAGAAATTACAGATACCACCACTACCACCACGATTGCTAACAATAAGAACTGCCAACTCAACTCTCGGTCTCCGGGACTTCGACCGTCCCATGACAACCGTCGGGGAACTGCCAAGCTAAGGGTGCAGGATACAACACCTCACCCAAAACGAGAAAAGGGCAACGAGCTTTGATGTGGCCTTCATGGCCGCAATGGATACAAACTAGCGCACCCTGCTTGCAATCTCTATCAAAATGGACCTCCCTGCCACACCGGCGACATACAAGAGATCTATGCCCCCCTCCATATGATCCTGAACTCTGACCGATGGGCTTGAAACACTTCGCTGCAGGCTGGGACTGATCCAGGGCCTGACACTATTCCCTCGCCTATATCTCTATCTCAATCTCTCGCCTCCTCGCGTCATCCGGAAGCTCAGCGAGAGAACCATAGCGTTGGGTGGACACGAATTGCCGAATATCCGTCTTGAGCATGCCTAAATACCGAGTCATCTGAGCTTTCTCAGAAGTAGCAAACTCATCAAAACATAGCTCTCTCTATGAATATCTTGGTGATCTCTGTCACGGACTCAGTCGTCTGCCTCGGATCTAGGTACTCCTGGGCCAGCCTCTCCCGCTCCACCAATGGGACATATCTCGAACGAAACATCCCAGAGAACTGCTCCCATGATACTACAGCTCGCTGCTTTAGGGTGTATGAAGTAGTAACCAGCCTCCACCAATCATTCGCTCCACACAGAAGAAGGTTCATAGTGCACTTGACCTTCTGGTCAGCTGGGCAAGAGAAAGTAAAGAAGCATCCCTCCATATTTGATAACCACCTCATGGAAATGATCAAATCCTAAATCCCATCAAACACCGGGGCTTCATATCATCAAAGTCCCGGTACTGGAAAGCTCTTTTTCCTCGAACCCCAACGGCAGCAACAGCTGTAGTAGCTGCAACAACAGCAACCTCAGAAAATGCAGCATATCGGTCATCGAAGAACTTCATCATAGCAGTCTTGACAGACCCAACCAGCTCCGGTGTCTGCCCCCGGACAATAGAAACAACCTCCTCACGAATGATCTCCCTAACCCGGTCCTCGGACAATCCTGGCCCATCCTGACCACCTGATCCCGCTCCTGATCCTGAACCTCCAATAGCCGTCATACTAAAATATACCAAGAAAAGATCATACATCACAACACAATGCTCAACACACTAGGCCCTACTCCTATTAGTTACTTAGTAGCCTCGAAATTCCTCCTGAATCTCATACGGATCCTGTGCTTTCAGTAGTACGGGCCCATACTACCTTCCACACCTATCCGTAGTCGATCCAGAATTCATCCCAAGTTCCTAAATTGTGACATCCCCATTTTCACGGCCAGAAAAGACCAATTTGTTTATACTTTATTTTTTTTAAAATTAGAGTATCCTTTTAAAGAAAAATGTTGCAGAATTTGTTCCCAGAAAAACATGATAAAGATATTATCAAAGCATTTCCGAAGAAATGTATTTTGTTTATATTAAAACTTTGGGATGTCATCGTGAATGCAGAAACATAAGCATAAACAGACCTTACATTCATTTACACCAGTGATTTACATCTCCTTTAATCTCTCAGTGTAATGTAGCTTCGTATCGACACCTGTGATACAAATAAACTGAGTGGGTCAAGTTGGGAAACCTGGTGAGTACATAGGGTTTTCAACCCACAATAATATAATTATTATGTTAATCATCAAACAATCAACCCAATTACCCATCCCTATTATCTTCTTTATTCTTAAGGATCTACCCTAAGAATCAGATATCCTTGATTCATTCATTCCTAAGGATTATCCTAAGGAATAGGCACGAAATCCATCGCTACCAGGGTTTATATAACAGGTACGAAGTCCATAGCTACCGATGTCAGGCACAGCTGCCAATGTTCTTTCATGAGGCCTTAAGTCCATAGCTGCCAGGGTTTTTAGAATGCATTCGGTGAACGCGTAGTTCAAAAGTTAGGCACAACTGCCAATATTATCAATTAGGCGCAGCTGCCAGGATATTTAGAGTACATCTGGTGAACACGTCATTCACAACACCTACAGGTTGCGAGCCTGCTAGTGTTCCACTTGACTGTCTAGAATAGTCTGTGGTTGTCATCTATACTCTGCTAGATGATTGGGCCATCGTTTGGTTCAAGGCTTTTATCATCTTACCCCTCTCATTTTCTATATCATCTTTTATCTCTCACCCATTTACATCATGGCATAGCTGCCAATATTCATCTATATCATCATTCATCCCTCATCGTTTATCTACCCATGTTCTACCCAACATATTCGTATATATAAATACATATACAGTTTAAATCATTTAAAACATGTATAAATCGTTCATCCGGCATAGATATCAGGAACACAAATAATATACACACATAGCACGTAATTTATATTAAATACTTCGTATCTATGTGTAAGATGAAAGTAACTATGCACTCACTTGTTAAAGTGATGATTCCAAACCCGGGCAACGCTTCGCTTCTAACGATTCTATTTTCCTTCGACAAAGCAGGGGGTTTAGCGAGGAACCGGGCTCTGCGGGGTAGAACTTCCAAGCCAAAAAGATCTTTTTCTCGGAGCCTTTGGGCGCTCCGGGGCTTTCCTCTAGCACCTTGAGGTTACTAGGGCTTTGGGAGGGTTTTGGGAGGCTTAGAGAGAAGTTAGAGAGAGAGAGAGAGAGAATGGGTTTTTGGTGTGAGAAATGAAAGCACCCTCGCATGCTACTTATAGGCTGAATTTTGGACCTACTCGTCGAGTTTTGGCCTCCAACTCGTCGAGTTGGTGCCACATGTCACTATCTGGTGGCAAGACTTGGGGAAAAAGCAATGGTCCAGATTAAGCCACGTCACCCCTTTCGCAGCAGCACCATTCCGACTTCTAAATTCCCTAACGTTTGCATACGAGCTTCGTTTTTGACGTTATTTATATCCACGCGTAGGTGGAGACGTAATCTACAACTTTTGTTTAGACTCCGTCGGCTAATTATCGACCGATTTTAAATTTAACAGTATGAGAAGATTACACTGTTTAACGATCGTGTAAAATTCATAACTTCTACATACGGACCCCGTTTTCGACTGTCTTTTTATCGTTGAACTCCTATTAATGAGATTGTCAATTCTCATTTAGGTTGTGTCGGCTAAAAATCGATCGATCTAAAATTTGAATTGCGGGCTATATACTGTTATGCGAAATCTTAGAAAAATCATAACTTCCTCATACGA
The DNA here is from genome assembly GCF_052849685.1 of Lactuca virosa. Classification (NCBI taxonomy): domain Eukaryota; kingdom Viridiplantae; phylum Streptophyta; class Magnoliopsida; order Asterales; family Asteraceae; genus Lactuca; species Lactuca virosa. The sequence continues at coordinate 211,226,301 of NC_136429.1, forward strand.
AGTCAGATTTTGACGTTCTTTTTATGCACGCTCTCGGTTTAACGTATACTACAACTTTCATTTAGATCTCTAAGGCTAAAAAGTAGTTTATCAAAAATTCACTTTTTACGATTCCGGGTGCCGTGTCGGTTTTGCCGTAAAACTTCGACATGTCATAACTTCTTCGTTATAACTCGGATTTCGGTGTTATTTATATGTACGTAACCCTTGTGAAATATACTATAACTTGGTTAAGATTATTTATTCTAAATAATATTCTATCAGAAAGTCATTTTTGACGCTTATTGTCTCTAAATTGACATAGCCCGAATCTGCGGGCGTTACATAAGTCGCTGCACTAGACTGTCGAATAGTCGACTCTGACCTAAGTCCACAACCAAACAAGGAACGGGAAGAAAGGCCAAGTCGATCATTCTAAGGCTATTCAATCCGACCATATACAACTAATCAACATACACACAATAATCTCACAATCAAGTAATATAAATCAGGCAAGTAGCTTCCTATATCATAAAGCATCACAGAATCAGGCATTTCTATCCAACATTTTCGAAAGAACCTTATCCACTAACATGATTTTTGTAACAATTCATATATCCATACAAATCAAAACTCAACATACATAACAAGTATTGGTATTTTGGGAACCACTCTCCTGTTCGGGCTATGGCTGACTGTACACACCACATATTCTTGAAAAAGTCAAAGTTAAGTCAAGGCCTACGTTCCCGATCCCAAACCAAAAATCAAAAAAGAACATGACAAGAGACCGAGCCCATGTCCCTAACCTAACCCTTTTTATTATAAATTCCTTTTCAAAAACATATTGCGAAAACTCTCGGATCCTGGTTTGAGACTGGATTCACACAAGTGTTCCTCCAATTTACTCAAACTAGGGCTCTGATTCCAACTTGTAATATCTCATTTTCATGGCCAAAAAATTTCATTTTTATTTAAATTTAAGCTTCTCAAGTTATAAAAAACCATTTTAAGAAAAACCATTTATTCACAATTATAATTAAAGAAAATCATATTACTATGATGAACGCGAAATCCTCATTGTTGTTGATGAGTGTGTACAGTCCCGCCTTCACCTTCCCGTAATCACCGATGATAACTGAAACCACAAACAACTGGGTAAGCATAAGGCTTAGTGAGTTTCTCCCAAAATACCCCATATGATAGATAGACATACAAGCATGCATCGGGTCCACTCAGCCATCGGGCTAGAATACCCAGGGTTTGTTGGCCTACTGCCTCAACCCAACCGATCTTCCAGAGCCTCCGTGCCTACGGCTTACAGCCGGTCGCACCGGGTATCTTGGCCTACATCACAAAGGAGGACCGCCTCAACCCACCATGCAAACATCAATCATCCAACTCACTACCGCCTACTAGTCCTCTAACAACATACAATCCCACCACCAGCTAACCTCCATGAAATGCATAACCATATGTAGCTAGAGGTGAGATAGCCACCCGAACAGATGATCCTACTCTAGAGCCACAACCAAACAAAGAACAAACAATAACACTCAAATATGCTATTAGGGTTCGAGATTAGGGTTTTAGGACAATGGAGACTGATAAAGAGGCTAGCTCTTGGGACTTAAGGTGATTATATAGGGCTTGAACCCTAAAAATTCGGGTTTTGGGTCTGAGCACATACACCGTGCGTACTCCACGTACGCCCAACGTACGTGGATGAGCTCTACGTTCATGCAAGGCTAGTACGCTAAGCGTACCACTCCAGTACGCCCCACGTACTAGCTAAGGGGCCATTATGCAAACTTTTGATAACAAAGCCAAATAAGAAACTTACTAATATCCAAGTGTTAGGACTAGGTTCGGGATCCCTGCTGAGATCATATGCGACAATGGATCCCAATTCATAAGCAAAAGGACTAGAGACTTTTGCACGAGCCGGGGGATTAAAATGATAATGTCCACTCCTGTTCATCCTCAGGCTAACGGTCAAGTTGAATCCAACAATAAGATCATAGTTAACAACTTAAAGAAGATGTTAAATGAGAAGAAAGGAAGATGGGCAGAGGAATTTCCTTTCGTCCTATGGGCAGATAGGACCCCTTCAAAAACGTCCATTGGCCAAACTATATACTCCTTGGTGTTTGGAACGGAGGTTTTGATCCATACTGAACTAGTAATCCTAACGGCAAGATATGAGTTGCAGGATCATGAGAATAACGATAGGATCCTAGCCAAGTGAAACATCCCAAAAATATAGTCCAAAAAATTCGTTTAATTTCATTAATAAGAACCATAAATATCATCCATCATATAAAAGTCATAAACCATATTTCTCAAAAATAACAACATATATGTCAATGTATCAAAATCATGTGTCAAACATCATAGTAAATCCTCCCAGGCTGAAAACTGTGGTGTGTGCCATGCAGTCATCCCGAGCTCTTCCCCTTACTAGCGGAAGTACCTGAAACCAAACGGAAAATTGTAAGCATGAAGCTTAGTGAGTCTCCCCAATTACCACATACCATACACATATCATATAAACATATATCGGGCCCCGCCCCTGCTACATCGGGTCATAGCCCGACATCGGCTTTCCCGACATCAGGCCCCGCCCGACATCGAACACTATTCGGCATCGGGCCGTGCCCGGCATGTAGCACCCGGTTCCTGATAAGTATTCCATTTAAGTAATTTTTGCATTTTGGCCTTGGACTCGGCGAGTTGAAGGACCAACTCGCCGAGTAGAAGCGGGATGAGGCGCGGGATTTAAGTGATGGACTCGTCGAGTCGGGTCCCGGACTTGACGAGTAGGCTCTGACTGGACAAAACCCTAATCTGAGGGTTTGCACCCTATTTAAACAACCTTATGCAGCCTCCATCGCCCCTTTATGCTCCCGGAAACCCTCCATAGCAAATCCTAAGTGTTTTGGTGCAAGATCTAAGGCTTTTGAGTGATTTTGGTGGTTTTGTTCACAAGGAAGAAGGAAGAGCATAGAAGGATCAAGAGGGAACTGAAGGATTCAAGTTTGGTTCATCAATTGCAGTTCTTGAGAGGTATAAAGTCTGTACCTTGATCTTTCATTTGATAAATCCCTTTTTGGGGAGATTTAGGGCTTTTATAAGCTATTTTTGGTAACCAACCATGATTGCAAATATGGTTGGGGGTTGAGGCTTTGGAATCAGGTCTTTAAAGGGGTCACAAGGCAAATTTGGGTTGCTTTTGCACCCAAGGAAGGCTCCATACAACACTAGAGCCATTTTAGAGCCTTTTTGGCTCAAAAGTCCCATGCATGCACGTAAAGTTCGTAACTTTACGTGCTAGATCGAGCTTAGGGGCTTGGATCTATCATTTGGTCAAGTGTTGTACATCAGAAATCGAGGATTTAGGGTGTGGATGTTATCGACTCGGCGAGTCCGTTCTTGGGACTCGACGAGTCCAAGGCTTTGAGTCCCATATCTGTTGAGGGTCAAAAGGACTCAGTTGGGTGTTAGAAGGGTTGTAGCAGGACAGAAAGAGTGGCCCAACGCATTGGACTTAATTTTAGACCTGGAGTTCATGGGACTTGACGAGTGCTAGAACAGACTCGGCGAGTCCAAGGCAATCTTCTTATGTTTGAAGATGAACTCGACGAGTTGTTCATACAACTCGGCGAGTCAAGGTCAGAACTTGTTCATCAGTTGAAGGTGAACTCGACGAGTGTTCATCCGACTCGGCGAGTCGGATGAAGGTCCATTGATGTTCGTGAAGAAGGGGAACTCGTCGAGTCGTTGCCAAACTCGACGAGTCAAGTCGTGGATAAGGACGAGTAAAGGGAAGGGACTCGACGAGTTGACGGCCCAACTCGGCGAGTCGGGTCAACTGGAAGTTGACTTTGACTTGGACTTGGTTGGGGGTAAAATGGTCATTTTACCCTAAGAGTAGATATCAGACTCTGATTAAGTATTTTGTGGGGATTGTAGCCGGAGGATTTCCGGAGCGGCAGCAGACAGAGGTTTCCCGCACAGATTATTAGCAGCTACTTGTACGAGGTGAGTTACCTTACAGTAGCGGTGGGTCTACGGCCACAATGCCGGCCCACCAGTAGGAGTTGTATGATTGGATGATTGTCTTTGTGATATTCATCTAGGTTTGCTACCACCTGATATGTTATATGCTAGCACAATATGTATATGTGACAGTAGTAGAGTCCGGTTGTTAGGACCGGAGGGTAGGCCAGACACCCCAGATATGTCTGACAGTATGTGATGATATGATTATATGCTGGCATGTTATGTTATATGTGATAGTGGTAGTAGGGAGGGAATAGTCCTCAAGTTCGGTTGTTAGGACTGAAGGGTAAGTCGGACACCCCAGAAACGTCTGATAGTATGTTTACGTTATGATATATGTGATAGTAGCAGTAGGGGGTGGAATAGTCCCCGAGGTTCGGTTGATAAGACCGAAGGGTAGGTCAGCACCCCAGAATGGCTTGACATGGGTAGGTCAGCACCCTAGAATGGCTTGACACGGGTAGGTCGGCACCCCAAAATGGTCGTACTGGGTAGGTCGGGCACCCCAGAATTGCCCGGCAGTATGAATGCGATATGTCTGTATGGTATGTGGTATGATGGGGGAACTCACTAAGCTTTGTGCTTACAATTTTAGTTTTGGGTTTCAGGTACCTCTTCGTCTAAGGGGAAGGAGCCGGCAGTGTAGCAACGCATCACACACACACACATGATTTCCGCATGGAGTCTTCTGGGATTGTACTCTGATATGTTACTATTTTATGACTTGGGTTTTTAGACATGATACATTGTTTTATGAGATGATGTGTTTTCACAATATTTTCTTATGAATGTTTTTATAAGACAGTTAATTAAAAAGAAATTTTTGGACTTGAAAATTGGGATGTTAGAAGTTGGTATCAGAGCCCTGGTTTGAGGGATTCGGACAACCCTCGGGAGTGTCTGGACTCAAATCGAGGGATTTAAAAGATTTTTACAAAGAAAATGGTTTTCTAAAATCTGAGTTAAAGGGTTTTGAGAAAGAACAAGGTGTGTGATGCGTGCGACCAGCCGAGCTCAAGTAAGTTTTCCCCAAGATACCCATACTTGTTATAATAAGTTATATGATATATGATTCTGAGAACTGCATGCTAGGTTAGGGCTAAGGATCTAGGAGGATGCCTTGTATGCCTGATGTATATGATTCTGAGAACTGCATGCTAGATTAGGGCTAAGGATCTAGGAGGATGCCTTGTATGCCTGTTGTACGAGCTGTATGCTAGGACTGTTTAGTCAGCAGTAGGATAGCCTGATTAGGTTATGCCTGATGCGGTTACTCGATGCACGAATGCTGCTTGCTTTATGCTTAAGGGGTCCTGGCTAACTTTAACTAACTAGTGAGCGGTTATTTAACAGTACTCGCAAGCTAGTTAGGGAAGGGAAGTAGGGACTCCTAGTGCAGCTGATGGCGGAGAGTAGGTCAGAGAGTGCCCCAGGAAAGCCTGGGATGAGACTAGATGGAAAGGGATATTGGTTAAGGGACCTGGTGAAGTCGAGACAGTCCTTGAGGAAAGTACGGATAGATGTGGAAGGTAGTATGGGCCCGTACTACTGGAAGCAGAGGATCCGTACTCGAATCAAGGAAGGTTGAGACAGAACCGGGAAACTTGGAGAGTGTGTTAGACCTCTCGAGAGTATGTATGATCCTGACACTTATGCGGGTATTTTTCAGCATGGTGACCACGCGACATGGAGCAGGAGGTTCCGGATCAGGATCAGGATCAGGCTCGGGTGCAGGATTCGAGCAGGTTGATGACGGCCTGCGCGAGTTCATCGCGTGTGAGATCATGAGAGGCATTCTTGAGTCGACCCCGGTCATTTTCGGGTCGATCAAGGAAGGGATTGTTGAGCTGATGGAGGATCGCCTCCAGGCATTCAGGAGTGATATGGCGTCTAGCCAGACGAGTACGCGCACACTGTACTTTAAGGACTTCCGTGGGAGTGGTGCGCCGGATTATCACGGGGTGAAAGACCCCATTGCTGCCAGGAGATGGATCGTAGACATTGAGTCTGCGCAGTTGACGAGCTTCTGCCCGGAAGGGGCGAAGGTCCGCTTTGCTGCAGGATGTTTGAGGGATAGAGCTAGAGTCTGGTGGGAGTCGATTGGTGACTCATTGGGAGCCCCAGCCGTCGAGGCTATGACGTGGTCAGATTTCGTGACCAGATTCAGAGATGAGTTTGCGCTGGCTGTAGAGCTTCAGCAGCTGGCCAGAGAGTTTTTGGATATGAGGCAGACTACGGAGACTGTGGCGGAGATCATCGCCAAGTTCCGGGAGAGAGCATTGTTGGTACCCCAGTATGTGGGGGATGAGGAGATGCGGAAGACCCGCTACCATGATATGTTGAGGGTTGATATCTGGGAGCATGTCAGCTACTCTGCCTGCCCGACCCTGGAGTCCATGATTGTCAGGGCGTGGGAGAGGGAGCTCGATTTGGAGCATGTGAGGAAGTGGAAAGCTGAGTCTGAGCAGGTTACAGGGGTTTCGGGGAAGAAACCCAAGGGATCCGATGTTAGGTCGAAGGGCCAGCCGGGCCAGAGCCGCTGCAGGAAGTGCGGCAGGCCGCATGAGGGAGCTTGTAGAGCAGGATCGTCAGGCTGCTACAAGTGCGGCAAGACGGGGCACTTTGGCAGGGATTGTACTGCCCCCACCCCCACAGTACAGATGACAGGCCTGATTTGCTTCCATTGCAATCAGAGGGGCCACAAAAAGGCCAATTGCCCGAGGTTGACAGCAGCGCCAGCAGCGGTGCCGGTTTCAGCGACAGCGCGGGTTGCAGATGGCCGGAAGGCCAAGACAGAGGCTCCAGTGATGCGGAGCCGGGAATTTCAGTTGACAGCCGAGGAGGCACGCGCTGCACCCGATGTGGTGACGGGTATGACTTCTTGATTATGCTTTTATGATATGCTGCTGTGATTTTGATATGTTATGTATGTGCTTTGTTTAGGATCGTTCCATGTGAACGGTATCCCAGTTCAGGTATTGTTTGATTCGGGTGCTACCCGATCGTTTGTCTCTCATGCGCTTAGCAAGAAGTTTTCGGAGTCGTCGGGCACGTTGGATTGCCCTCTAGAGGTCGAGATTGCGGACGACCGGTCAGTGCGAGCATCAAAGGTCTACCGAGATTGCATCCTGCGACTGTTTGAGGAGCGTTATCTGGTAGATCTGGTTCCCATACCTTTGCAGGGGAACAAGGTTATTATCGGTATGGATTGGCTAAGCCCCAATGGGACAGTGATTGACTGTGCGCAACAGTTGGTACGGATCAGGACCCCAAGTGGGGGAGAGCTGGTGATTCAGGGCGAGAGGCCACAACAAGGACCAGCTTTATGTTTAGCAGCGAGAGCTAGGCGTTACCTTCAGAAGGGTTGTGCATGATTTGTTGCCTATGTGATGGATACCCGGGAGATGGGTAAGGCAACGATGAGCGGTGTGCCCGTGGTACGAGAGTTTGCGGACGTGTTCCCCGAGGAGTTGCCTGGGATACCTCCGGAGAGGCAGGTAGAGTTCAGGATTGAACTAATCCCTGGTGCGACTCCAATAGCCAAGGCACCGTATCGGTTGGCTCCTCCTGAGATGCAGGAGTTGTCTACACAGCTGCAGGAGCTGTTAGACAAGGGTTTCATTAGACCGAGCAGTTCACCCTGGGGAGCCCCGATTCTATTTGTGAAGAAGAAGGACGGGTCGCATCGGATGTGTATAGATTATAGGGAGCTGAATAAGGTAACGGTGAAGAACCGTTACCCACTCCCGAGGATTGATGACCTCTTTGACCAGCTACAGGGAGCATCTTGGTTCTCCAAGATTGATTTGCGATCAGGGTATCATCAGATGAGGGTCAGAGAGGAGGATGTACAGAAGACTGCGTTTCGGACGCGCTATAGCCACTATGAGTTTGTGGTGATGCCTTTCGGGCTCACCAATGCTCCTGCCGCGTTCATGGACCTCATGAACCGCGTGTGTAGAGCGATGTTAGACCGTTCTGTGATAGTGTTTATTGATGATATCTTGGTTTACTCCAAGACGCGAGAGCAGCATGAGGAGCATCTGCGAGAGGTTCTGGAGACTTTGAGAAGGGAGAGCTTGTATGCTAAGTTCTCCAAGTGTGAGTTCTGGTTGCGCGAGGTGCAGTTTCTCGGGCACCTTGTCAACCAAAACGGGATATCAGTGGACCCGGCCAAGGTTGAGGCCGTGATGAGGTGGGAAGTTCTGAGGTCTCCATCTGAGATTCGGAGCTTTCTGGGATTGGCAGACTACTATCGGAGATTCATTCAGGACTTCTCCAAGATAGCTGTGCCCCTTACCAGGCTGACGAGGAAAGCCGTGGTCTTTCGCTGGGGGCTGAGCAGCAGGCCGCATTCGAGACGCTGAGACAGAGATTGTGCGAGGCGCCAATCTTAGCCCTGCCAGAGGGCATGGAGGATTTTGTTGTATACTGTGATGCGTCCATCTCAGGTTTGGGCGCAATATTGATGCAGAGAGGGTATATCATTGCTTACGCCTCGAGGCAGCTGAAGCCTCACGAGGCGAACTACCTGACACATGATTTGGAGCTGGGGGTTATGGTGTTCGCCCTCAAGATTTGGCGTCATTACCTCTATGGTGTTCGTTGTACCATCTACACGGACCATAAGAGCCTAAGGTATCTCATGGACCAGCCAAATCTGAATATGAGGCAGCGTCGGTGGTTGGACGTGGCGAAGGATTACGATTGTGATATCCTTTACCACCCGGGGAAGGCCAATGTGGTGGCCGACGCGCTTAGCCACAAGGCAGCGCCGATCAGGGATTTTTGTCTGAGGATGACAGTGGTGACTCCGCTGTTGGAGCAGATTCGGGAGGCCCAGCAGGAGGCCATAAAGGAGGAACATCGGAAGAGCGAGCGGATTGTGGGGTAGGTTTCCTCCTTCGACTATGATAGCCGAGGGTTATTGACTCTTCACCATAGGGTGTGGGTCCCTTATCATGGAGGCGTGCGCCAGATCCTGATGGAGGAGGCACACAAATCCAGATTTTCTATCCATCCCGGAGCGACAAAGATGTATAGAGATCTTCGTCCTGATTATTGGTGGCCCTGCATGAAGCGGGACGTAGCATGGTATGTGGAGCGGTGCTTGACCTGCAGGAAGGTCAAGGCCGAGCACCAGAGGCCACACGGCAAGATGCAGCCGTTGGATATCCCGCTGTGGAAATGGGAAGACATTACGATAGATTTTATCCCAAAGCTTCCCAGGACCGCACGGGGAGTGGATTCGATTTGGGTCATCGTCGATCGATTGACCAAGAGCGCCCATTTTATCCCGATTCAGGAAAGTATTTTGGCCGAAAGGTTGGCCGATATCTATATCAGGGAGGTAGTGGCGCGGCACGGGGTGCCAGTATCGGTGATTTCAGACATGGATGTGCGGTTCACTTCCAGATTTTGGAAGAAGTTTCATGACGAACTGGGTACTCGTCTGTATTTTAGCACCGCCTTTCACCCGCAGACAGATGGTCAGAGCGAGCGGACCATCCAAACATTAGAGGATATGCTGCGGGCATGTGTTTTAGACTTTGGAGGTAGCTGGGATACCTACCTTCCGTTGGCGGAGTTCTCGTATAATAATAGCTATCATGCGAGTATTGACCGTCCTCCCTTCGAGATGTTATACGGGAGGAAGTGCAGAACCCTGATATGTTGGGGTGAGGTTGGTCAGAGGGTCATGGGGAGCACCGAAGTGGTGCTCAAGACGACAGAGAGAATTCAGCAGGTTCGGAGCAGACTTCAGACTGCTCAGAGTCGGCAGAAAAGTTATGCCGACAAGCACCGATCGGACCTGGAGTTTCAGGTCGGGGATATGGTTCTCCTGAAGGTGTCGCCATGGAAGGGCGTCATCCGATTCAGGAAACGGGGCAAGTTGGGTCCTAGGTATATTGGACCCTTTAGTGTTATAGCCCGGGTGGGCAAGGTGGCATATAGGTTGGATCTGCCAGCCGAACTCAGCCAGATCCACAACACTTTCCACGTCTCTCAGTTGCGGAAGTGCTTGGTGGACGACTCAGCAGTGGTACCCTTAGAGGATATTCAGGTCGATGACTGCCTGAATTATATTGAGCGGCCAGTGGCGATCCTCGACCGGAAGTCGAAGGATCTGAGGAACAAAAAGGTGGAACTAGTGAAGGTGCAATGGCAGCACTGGAAGGGCTCGGAGTGGACTTGGGAGCCGATGGATGAGATGATGGAGCATTACCCAGAGCTATTCCAGGATCGAGCAGCAGACTTCGAGGACGAAGTCTAAAATAAGTGGGGGAGATTCTTAGCACCGGGTTCCTGGTAAGTATTCTATTTAAAATTTTTTTGCATTTTGGCCTTGGACTCGGCGAGTTGAAGGACCAATTCGCCGAGTAGAAGCGGGATGAGGCACGGGATTTAAGTGATGGACTCGTCGAGTCGGGTCCCGGACTCGACGAGTAGGCTCTGACTGGACAAAACTCTAATCTGAGGGTTTGCACCCTATTTAAACAACCTTATGCAGCCTCCATCGCCCCTTTATGCTCCCAGAAACCCTCCATAGCAAACCCTAAGTGTTTTGGTGCAAGATCTAAGGCTTTTGAGTGATTTTGGCGGTTTTGTTCACAAGGAAGAAGGAAGAGCATAGAAGGATCAAGAGGGAACTGAAGGATTCGAGTTTGGTTCATCAATTACAGTTCTTGAGAGGTATAAAGTCTGTACCTTGCTCTTTCATTTGATAAATCCCTTTTTGGGGAGATTTAGGGCTTTTATAAGCTATTTTTGGTAACCAACCATGATTGCAAACATTGTTGGGGGTTGAGGCTTTGGAATCAGGTCTTTAAAGGGGTCACAAGGCAGATTTGGGTTGCTTTTGCACCCAAGGAAGGCTCCATGCAACACTAGAGCCATTTTAGAGCCTTTTTGGCTCAAAAGTCCCATGCATGCACGTAAAGTTCGTAACTTTACATGCTAGATCGAGCTTAGGGGCTTGGATCTATCATTTGGTCAAGTGTTGTACATCAGAAATCGAGGATTTAGGGTGTGGATGTTATCGACTTGGCGAGTCCGTTCTTGGAACTCGACGAGTCCAAGGCTTTGAGTCCCATATCTATTGAGGGTCAAAAGGACTCAGTTGGGTGTTAGAAGGGTTGTAGCAGGACAGAAAGAGTGGCCCAACGCATTGGACTTAATTTTAGACCTGGAGTTCATGGGACTCGACGAGTGCTAGAACAGACTCGGCGAGTCCAAGGCAATCTTCTTATGTTTGAAGATGAACTCGACGAGTTGTTCATACAACTCGGCGAGTCAAGGTCAGGACTTGTTCATCAGTTGAAGGTGAACTCGACGAGTGTTCATCCGACTCGGTGAGTCAGATGAAGGTCCATTGATGTTCGTGAAGAAGGGGAACTCGTCGAGTCGTTGCCAAACTCGACGAGTCAAGTCGTGGATAAGGACGAGTAAAGGGAAGGGACTCGACGAGTTGACGGCCTAACTCGGCGAGTCGGGTCAACTGGAAGTTGACTTTGACTTGGACTTGGTTGGGGGTAAAATGGTCATTTTACCCTAAGAGTAGATATCAGACTCTGATTAAGTATTTTATGGGGATTGTAGCCGGAGGATTTCCGGAGCGGCAGCAGACAGAGGTTTCCCGCACAGATTATCAGCAGCTACTTGTACGAGGTGAGTTACCTTACAGTAGCGGTGGGTCTACGGCTACAATGCCGCCCCACCAGTAGGAGTTGTATGATTGGATGATTGTCTTTGTGATATTCATCTAGGTTTGCTACCACCTGATATGTTATATGCTAGCACAATATGTATATGTGACAGTAGTAGAGTCCGGTTGTTAGGACCGGAGGGTAGGCCAGACACCCCAGATATGTCTGACAGTATGTGATGATATGATTATATGCTGGCATGTTATGTTATATGTGATAGTGGTAGTAGGGAGGGAATAGTCCTCAAGTTCGGTTGTTAGGACTGAAGGGTAAGTCGGACACCCTAGAAACGTCTGATAGTATGTTTACGTTATGATATATGTGATAGTAGCAGTAGGGGGTGGAATAGTCCCCGAGGTTCGGTTGATAGGACCGAAGGGTAGGTCAGTACCCTAGAATGGCTTGACATGGGTAGGTCAGCACCCCATAATGGCTTGACACGGGTACGTTGGCACCCCAAAATGGTCGTACTGGGTAGGTCGGGCACCCCAGAATTGCCCGGCAGTATGAATGCGATATGTCTGTATGGTATGTGGTATGATGGGGGAACTCACTAAGCTTTGTGCTTACAATTTTAGTTTTGGGTTTCAGGTACCTCTTCGTCTAAGGGGAAGGAGCCGGCAGTGTAGCAGCGCATCACACACACACATGATTTCCGCATGGAGTCTTCTGGGATTGTACTCTGATATGTTACTATTTTATGACTTGGGTTTTTAGACATGATACATTGTTTTATAAGATGATGTGTTTTCACAGTATTTTCTTATGAATGTTTTTATGAGACAGTTAATTAAAAAGAAATTTTTGGACTTGAAAATTGGGATGTTACACGACATTGAGCACATCTTGGAATACATATGAGCATAATCAAATAATACACATAACCTAAACATATAACATGTAAACAATCCTCGGGCCCCACCCGACATCGGACTGTAATCGGGAAGCATACTAACATTCCTCAGGAACCACCCCGGCATCGGATCGTAATCCGAAAACATACAAACACATGCAAGAATCTCAAACACATCATGCATACAAGCATTCCTCGGGACCGCCCCAACATCAGATCAAAATCCGGAAAACATATAAACTTACTTCGGGCCCTGCCCGACATCGGACCGTAATCCGGAACTACTACTAACTAAATGGGTCGGCCTTGGTGCCTTAGACCCGTTCCTACTGGAAGAGGAATCACCTCTCAAACTGGCTGCTGAAATCTCATGTACGGAATCTCTAGTGGCTGCTCCAACGACTCCCAGGCTATCATTATCACAATCATCACTTAGTCAAAAACTGATAAACCTTTTAAGGGTAAAATGGCCATCTCTTATGTCAAGACCCCTTCACGGGTCAACCTTGGTCAAGTCAAAGTCCCCATCAAAGTCAACGCTCAGTCTAGGTCAAAGTCAACATTTGAGTTGACTCAACTCGTCGAGTCAATCCCCTGACTCTTCGAGTTCCTTTGCCAATTTTAGTCGTGAAAACACAAACTAACTCGTTGAGTCCCTTCACAGACTCGTCGAGTTCCACCTTGTACAGAAACGGGACAAACCTACTCAACTCGTTGAGTCCCCCCTGGGCTCGCCAAGTCCCCTGTCTGTTTGGGCTATCTTAATGGATTAAGCCCCAACATTTCAGATCTAAGCTTCATACTTCACATAAACCCTGAAAATGTCTTTTTAAGGGTAAAGTTTTCAACTTTACCCGTTAATACCTCTTCTTAAAGGGTTTAGCTCAACCCCTAATTCCTTGGGACCTAGAACTTGGTCCTTAAGCCATTCACACACCAAACTAAAGCTTACAACCACATATCTAAACCCCTAACACTACATTGACACGTAAAGTTCCCACCTTTCTCTACATGCATGGCCTTTTGGGGCCAAAAAGGCCAATATGACACTATATGGCTTGCATGGGGGCTCCAATGGCATAAAGTTTGCACATTTATGTCATTTCAGCCCCTCAAGGTTCTAGATCTGAAAGAATACCCACTTGGGTCGATCAATCTCCAAAAGCTATCATGCTTGGACCAAAAACCCTCATAAAATGGACATAATGAGATCTAATGAACTAATAGCCAAGATAGAAACTTGATTACCAGAAAATGTAGCAAATGGTGTGTAGTTTCTGGATCTACTCTTTCCCTCTTGAGCCTTCTATCTTCTTCTTCTTCCACAAGTTTCTAAGGTACACAAAGATCACTCCAAATGGCTCACACTCTCAAATAAATCTCTAGGGTTTTGTGGATTAGGGTTTGGGACATGGAGGCTGGAAATGAGGCCAAGGGGTGGGGGTTAAGGAGTTTAAATAGGGTGCAAAACCCCGAAATTAGGGTTTCCTTCAGACAGACCTACTCGCCGAGTCGAGGGCTCTCGACTCGTCGAGTAGATAGCTTAAAACCCGCGCATGTTCTGCCCTCTACTCGACGAGTTAGGGCCACCAACTCGTCGAGTTGTCCTTCCAAAATGAATAAATAATGAGTTAAAAGCATACCAGGAACCAAGCGTTACACCAAGGATCTTGACACTATCGATGAACTCAGGGATCTTGCCAGGATCTGCATTTCTGCTCAATAAAAAAGGATCACTAAAGCCTATAATAAGAACACTAAAGTCAGAAGGTTTGCAGGTAGGTGACTTGGTACTTAGGTAAACGTTCGAAAATACCAAGGATCCCACTGCGGGCAAATTGGCACCTAAATTAGAAGGATCGTATCTCATTGATTCAAAAGCAGGAAAAGGGGGCATATTGGCTAGCTACCATTGAAGGGAACATCTTGCCAAGATCTTGTAATTCCATACATCTAAAAGCATACTTCATGTAAGTTGTATTAATCGTTTTCAAACAAACTCAAGGTACAGTCTCTCTACCCTCTACTTTTACCTAGTTATTTTATTATTTTTAAAAACCATTACTAACCTAAGCATCGAAGGGGCGTTCGCCGAGATAACACCCATCCCAAGATAATGTTTTCTATGCACAGGAACTCAAGGATCCTGACACACAAGGATCCTAATATTCAATGATCCTGACACTATAGTATCCTAACGTTCGAGGATCCTGGCACTCAGGGATCCCAATAGATACATAGTTTTATGATCTTAACGATTGCAATATGCAAGTATCCAAGTAACTACGAATAGAGACTGATCATTTCTCCTACGATTAATGGTACTTAATCCCCTCTAAGGTTTAAAGAGTTAATTATCTCTTTCATATGAGTTAAAGTTTTTACACCTCGCTTGGAAGCACGAAATCTCACTGTGCGATAATAATAAGGGGATCATTTCACGCTTCAATGACTTGTGTACCCTCTTATTTCTGAGCATATGTCGAGATCCTGACATTTAAACCTAAGGTCTATAACACTAACGTGTTATCCTAAGTTGGTATTTCCCCCAGTAATTTCCTAAGGGTTATAACACTTACGTGTTATCCTAAGTTGGGATTTTCCCCAATAATTTCCTCATGTTTATAGCACTGACGTGTTAGCTTAAGTTGGGATTTTCCTTAGTTATTTCCTAAGTTTTATAACACTAACGTGTTATATAAAGTTGGGATTTTCCCCAGTAATTTGCTGAAGTTTATAAACGTGTTACCTTAAGTTGGGATTTTCCCCATAAGTTTGCTAAACATTATCGTGTTTTCATAAGATGGGATTTTTCCCCAGGAAATGTCCAAGGCTTGTAGCATTATCATGTTACAAACAAGGATCCTTCCCACTTGCATTTTAAGTTGGGATTATTCCCAACTAATTCCCAAAGAAGGATACTCCTCGGTTTGCCGAGTAAAATCTCAACAAGGATCTTTCATGATGAACTCTTGGAGTAAGGATCCTTCCATATGCAAACTCCCAGATTATATTAAAGGGATCACAATTTCAAATTTCTCCTAACTTAAAAGATAATGAACCCTAAGGATTACCAGGTTCTATCTATCCTTTAAAATTAGTTTTTATGTAATATTTGAAGGTTTGTTATCTTAAAAGATCTTAATTATTTTAAGATCCCAAATTAATGACTAACTATTTCCAGGTTGTTCAGAGTTTTTATATGGTATAAACATTTTAGGATCTTGATTACGCAAGGATCCTCATAAATCCTATTGCTACTATCACACAAGACAACCATGCAAGCAGAGAAGTATGAAACAACCATAAATAAAAGAAGTTGAACATCAGTTCCATGAGAAACAAAAATTGTCTTGTACAAAATCATGTTAAATGTTTTTATCTAACATGCCTAGACTGTGGATTGGTCATCATTGCCTGAGGTCTTCCCCTCTTCGTTTGCTTTCAGTTGTTGCCCTTCAGGATCCTCACCGGTGTTGACAGGTTCACCCTTTAATTTGGATAGGGCTGCACGCCACCTAGATAGATTCTAGGATACTGCATTGGCCAGATGTTCAACTAATTTGATATTGGCTTCCTAAACAGCCACGACGGTGCTGACCTTCACTTCAGCGATCACCTCCGCCATCTCCGCATTGTGCTCATCCTCTTTCTCTTTCTTTTCTCTGCTTAAAAGTTCCACTCATTTCAAGAGATCATCGTTGGTTGCCTTCCACACTTTCTTTTGCTCCCTTCAAGTTTGTTCAGCCTTTTAAGCCTAGATTCTCAAGTCTACGGAAACATGATCAAAGATCTGAAACAAGAATGACATCAGAAAGAGTAAAAGGCAAAGCGTAAGGAACAAGAGTAACGCTAACACTTACAACTTGAGAAAAAGAGACCAGTTTCTAGAGTGTGTCCTCGACTCCAAGATTTTCCAAGCTCAAGTTCGTAGCTTTAGAAGTTTTTCTCTTCTGGGATCCCAGAGTCTTCATAGTCAGATCGATATGGGCCTTTTTCGTGGCAAGGGAAGAGCTAATACTTTCTTTCCTCATGAGCAGTTGGCCACTTGACATGGTCGTATCGAGGTCAGAAATGGAGAAATGAGCACTGGTGTGTGTGGCTTTGGATCCTAGGAATACCAAAAAAATCTTTAAAATTCCCAAGACGAGAGATGAAAGTACTCAAGGATCCTAACCGGTAGCCACATGGATGATAGCGATTGAGCTTTCTTGATGATTGGAATGTGACAACCGTCAATTTTGGTCAAACAAAGTCAACAAAAGTCAACTAAATCAACTCAAATCGTATTAGAATTTTAGGAGAAATGTAAAATTCCCTAATGTTACTAATGTACTATTGGCAGGTTATAATTCAAAGTACCCCTCTTTTTACCAATTATTGAATATAAACCCTAATCACGGTTAGTAATGTAAAAATTCGATAATTCATTATATATTATTTAGGTATAAATAATATTCATAACACGATGTAGTTGAGTTCATAAACCCTATGCTACATGACAAATTCATAACAAAGGTTACATGTTTAGATTTTTGGTGAATTCGTCACCAAATGCGACAGATTCTATACCCGACTTAAACACTCAAACTCTAACGAAAGAATTAGGAATCATCCTAACTTTCGTGTAATGTGTTATTATTATTTTTTATAATGATTTTATAATAATTTGAATTTAAATGATTCAAATTAAGTAATTATACATCATTTTTACCACATTTTTTTTTATAAAAATTACCTATTCTTTTTATAAAAATAAAAGAAACCACTTTTGTTTTATATGATTATTACACTTGTACAAAGTATTATTATTAAATTTGAGAAGTCATGCTTGAATATTTAATTCAAAAAGCCACACCCTACCTTTTCCCCCATACCCACCCCACCCCTCACCCTCCCTCTCTTTTTTATTCGGCCGAGACCCCCCCCCCCCCTTCACTCCATCTTCTTCATTTTCTTTATCTCCTCTTCAAGAACAAGTCATTCTCTCAAGACTAATCTAGTGATTCTTTACATATATATACTAGTTTTGTTACAATTACACACATTAATATGTGTTAATATCCATAAGATATTTCAATCTTCAAGTGTTCTTAGCTTGAAATCTTTCATCTTCACCCCTTTATCCACCAAAAACACACTCAAGGTGAGTTCATACCCCTCATTTTCATCTTTATCCAAGTTTTAAGGGGAGAATACAAGTAAACTTGTATAATTGTACAAGTTGTTACACATGCTTACTTTCATGTTGTGTAGAAACGGTATCTATATGAAATAATGTTATTACCTAGTATTATAAACATTTATGTGTGGTATGTTGTTTAAAATGCAAATACATGAAAACTGAGTATAAACATGCTATGTGTTCTTAAGAAAAAGTCATAAAAACAAAACTATAGAAACTAGGGTTTTTATGAACATAATATGACTTTTCTAGCTAAGTTATTACATCATTTTTGTGGGATATAAATCAAAATATGTTATTTTGGGACATATGTTATGAAACTAGTTATAAATACCAAGGATTTGGTTTTACAAATAGAAAATCCTAAAAATCTATCATTTTATGTAAAAATTAGGGGTTTATAGCAAAAATGGTCATAACCAGGTTATGGTACCATTCTTGTGAGTTTTGACATAAAATATGTTGTTTTAAACATATAAGGTTAGCTTGACATAAACTTCACAAAATGTAAAAATAAATTTTACAAAGTTTATAATTCAATATTTACCGTTTGGTGACGTAAAAATGCCAAAAACTAGAAAACCAGCTTTATCATACTAAAAGTTTATATACTTGTGTTAGATGTATAATATATGTTATTTATGAACATCTAAACATGTTAACTTATATATATATATATATATATATATATATATATATATATATATAGGTACAACGAAATATTT
The DNA here is from genome assembly GCF_052849685.1 of Lactuca virosa. Classification (NCBI taxonomy): domain Eukaryota; kingdom Viridiplantae; phylum Streptophyta; class Magnoliopsida; order Asterales; family Asteraceae; genus Lactuca; species Lactuca virosa. The sequence continues at coordinate 211,244,811 of NC_136429.1, forward strand.
ATAATAAACCATAATAGGTATAGTTTATGTGTCATTAACACTATTATAACATTTTGGGACAAGACGAATAATTATATAAAAATATATAATTATTATACACTATATTAATACCATGGAAAAGTGATAATTACACTTACAAGGGTTTTCATTACACAAAACGTAAACTTGTTGAAACAATTATGTGAGACAAAGTCTTCATCGTACCTACCAGAGTACACACTAAACTCCTGAATTATTGCCAAAATCTCGGTAAGAGAGCGTAATACTTGTGTATAGATCTATACGGGACTAACAATCCCGCACCTAAGTTGCTAGCTACAGCTAGACCAACAGGTTTGGGGTTACAAATGTCTAACATTCCAACGCTTGAAGAACGTCGCGGTAGGGCAACTTCAGTTTTAGCATGGTTGTAATAATTCACATGGGAAATCAACGATACATTTAGTTTACGGGGTAACATGCGTTCAAATGGTTTTATATAAGAATAAAACCACATAATACTATTTTAAGTATAGAAATACTTACACATTTTTTGTCTTAGGGTTTTAAGACTACGACTCATTTTAAGAAAATATTGGATTTTCTGGGAACAAATACTATTATTTTTACAAGGAAAGAATTACAGATTTTTATCCATACAAAACTCTTATGAACTCACCAACTTAATTGTTGACACTTTTCAAAACTACTTGTATTCTCACGAAACCGTTAAACAGGTAGTCACAAGGCTTTTGAGGATGAGACGTTACGGCGTCGTACTATTCGTTTTTGTCATCATTATGTAATTGGTTTTGAAACATATAATACTTGGAAACAATGTAAAATTCTCAATTATATTTATGATGGTTGTGTTTGCTTTGATCACTATTGTACATTATGTTGTGATACTGTTCTTGAAGTCATCCATCCCCAGACGTTTCCGCTATCCTGGTTTGAGGGTGTGACAGATTGGTATCATAGCATTGTTATAGTGAACTAAGTATATCAAACCATGTAAGATATACAACTATAAATACAATGGGACTAAAACTCTCTGATTAAAACATTTCGTACAAATATGCTTTTAAAATATAATGATATTTTTAATAAAGTATAAGTACATACCTACATACTAGAACGGTGTCATAACAAGAACAATACAAAAGTAATAAGATAAGTTGAACACTACGAATAGGCCTAGGTAGTTGTGTAATAAGATCTAGGTTAGATAGAGCTTGATCAACTATATTTGTCCGAGATATGACTAACATGTGCTTGGTCATAGTCGTAGTGAACAACAAGTCTAAAACTTACCAACACCCCATACAAAGAAACTTTAGAACCAAACATAAAGTTTAGAATATTATAGGAGTATTTTATGATACTATAGGACCATACACCTAGACTCCTTGTATGCCTCTTATACCTCTATCCTTGCACAGTCGACATGGCCGGACTTCACCTATCAGGAGACCCTTACTTTCCCAATAATGGGAATGGTGGATGGATCGAGGAGGAGCCCGAGGAGTTGGTCGAGGCTGACGCACTAGTTGCTGAGGAGGACCCGGAGGAGGGTCAAGATGATGATGAAGACATTGACAAGGACCTGATGGAGGAGGAATTCGATGTTGATTATGAGGTCAGCAACCCACGCTTTATCATCCGTAACCTGCACGATCATATGCCCGAGCCGAGTTTTCAGGTATACCGCTATCCAGGTGGTCCATTATGGATGCGCATACCTCGTAAGAGGATACTGTTGGATTTTCTACGCATCAAATACACTCTAAAACTAGGTAGCGGAAAAATCGAAACAACGATATACCTAAGTGTACATGCAACCTATGGATCTATGGCTTCATGCTAATTACATCAACCCTAGAAAACTAAAACATAAGTAAGAAAACATACCTCTTATGTAGCCCTTGATCTCCATGCTTGAGATCTTGAACCTCCATGAAGTTGCTTGGATGAAAGGATCCAAACCAGAATCCCTTTAATGGTATCACACCCAATGACACCAAAGAGTGGAATAAAAATAACTAGGAGAAGGGTCAATTTCACAAACCCAAAGGGGTTAGAAATCGTCCCTAAGAGGGGGAGGAAGAAGGGATGGCGAAACTTCAAGCCAAGGTGCAAGGAGGAATGAAATCCCTAAGGCCCTATTTATAGCCTTGGATGCCTCCTAGGGTTTAGTACTCCTTCCCATGTGGGATGGAGGCCTAACCACGAAATTTCACTCCTAGCCCATGTGGGATGGAGTGATTTTCATCCAACCCTAATTCCATAAGGTTCTGGAACATTCCTGATTAACCAACTATCGATTAATGAACATTTAACCCTTTAATTAATTAAACTGTTAATTAATTCCCAAAATATATTTCCAAAATATATTTCCAATTAGTTTCTAATTAATTATTAACTATAATAATTAATAAACCAATTTCTCCTTTATTTATTCTACTCAATTTGGGTCTTGAGGGCAACCCAAAAGGACCCTGCTATTATTATAAATATGACCAATAGTTAATGACCCTGGACACTATTCCAACAGTCTCCCACTTGGACAAGTCATCAACTATACGAGGACCAATATTTCTCAATAATCAACAGAGAGTTAGCCATCCAATGCAACTACCGAACTCTTGATCTAATCAAGATTCAGCCCTTAGATAAGTGATCAACTATCCCTTCGTTCTATGATATCTGTATGAATTCGAGACATGGATTATGGTCAATCTCAAGAATTCAAGATTATGCTTCCCGATATAGATTTGTGACGACTGCATCTGACTACTAAATTGAACACATCAATTCCAGTCAGGGCTCGGCCAAGCACTTTAGATGTCAGCACCAAATCATCGAGGGGCCCATAGATATCGCTTCTCCTATTAAGGCAGAAGGAACGAATAAACTTCGACTACATAGTTTCTGTCTATTTCATCATATCACACATGGACATACCCTTTATAACTACCAGTTACGGTTAGCGTTGGAGTAGACCAATGCATAACAGAATCATAGAGCAAAACCCCACATGTATCTAGGTTTAGAGAATAGAAGATATTATCGTCTTAGAATTACTTGTGACTGAATCCATGAAGTAATCTCTAAGCGTGGGTTGGTCCAATACTTAAATCTCTATTAAGCACTCATGAGTGTTAGCGCAATCACTATGCTATGTCTAATCAATATGGACAATCCACCAATACTCATGACAGTCTTGAATCACTTACTTCCAAGAGTATGACCGACTGTGGACATTTGAGTAAATTAATACTCGGGAAGTGGGTTCCAAACATGCAAAAGTGAGAACGCAGTGATAAGCTAATTGAAATGACCGAGCTCCATCATATATTAAGATCACCACTTAATAATCGCCAAATCAAATTAAACTTATACCGCTTAAAGTTCTCGGGTTTTTAAAACAAACCAAACTAAGAGTGCTTAAGCCAATTCATTTACAAATCTAATGCCTCTCGACTTTGTCTGACTGTCAGACATGGTCAATGACATCGGCTTATGGAATGGATCGACAAGATTATCTTTCGATATGAATCATTGACTATGATGTCTTTACATTTGACTCACTATCAAATGTGTTGGTACTTACTGAGTATGTTTCATGTGTGCTCGTGTGACTTGGGATCCATACTCGAGGTAAGTTCACCCAAAGTCATAAGAAACTTCATAAGGACCATCAATGATTGAATTTCAACAAAGATGTCACTAATGAATCTCTTTCAGTCACATTGTCCACTTTGCAATTTAACCAACTGCAATATACTCTAAGTATGTTAAATCCACTATGGTGTATTACCTGGTACTCTTTCAAGCTAATATATCACCATTCAGTAAAAGCACGAATTCCGACTGCGAACGGAATTGCCTTTATTAGTGCGGAACTTAGCATCAATGTCACTCTTACAATGATCTCTTCCATACTATCAAGATCATCTCTTCTATCCTCCAAGGTCACTTAAGAATGTTCTTGATCTTGATTCATTGATTCTTGCCAAATTGATCTAATCAAAATTGTCATGCTCAAGGCATACGAGTCATTGGATCAAGTACATGTCATGGCATTTATGATCGATCCCATAGCAGAAGCATGTGGGACACGACTCATTTGCTTTAGCTCAATAGTAGAACTAGGACATTAGCATTGCTCAATGTCATGCCAGCCTAAACTCCTTTTTGAGTTCTGCATGTCGAGTTTCCTCAACATTCAATGTACTTTGGCTTAATCCAATGAATCACTTTGATCTATCTCCATAGATCCTTATTATGCACGTGTCTTGTATCTCCCATGTATATCATAGCGAAACAGTTCTCATACCAAGCCAAGCTTTTACACCTGCTAAGTTAGAATATAGTTTCCTATAAATCGTACATTGTCTATGTACAATACAAGGGTGACTACAGTGCTCCCACTAGCACTGACATATATATGGCTTATCTATGTTTCTCGAAATTCAAACTCCTTGAACTTTTCTCATTGAAACAAAGATTCCAATTACTCCCACTAGCTTTGACATATGTATGGCTCATCTATGTTTCTCGAAATTCAAACTCCTTGAACTTTTCTCATTGAAACAAAGATTCCAATTACTCCCACTAGCTTTGACATATGTATGGCTCATCTTTATTTCTCGAAATTCATACACTTTGAACTTTCTCATTGAAATAATGATCCATCTTGCGAGATGCTTATTTCGGTCCATAAATGAACTTGTTAAGCTTACACATCTTTCAAAACCTATCTTGGTTTAATTATGTGTTTGTTCCTATCCATGATTGTCTCTACTTGAAGATCCGCTTGCACCTAAGGGTTAAGGTCAAGTGCTAGGTCTACCAAATAACAACATACATGGATTGAATCTCGCTTTCCAATTCCTCTTTCTATATTGTTGCCTTTAGGGCCTACCATAGCTTCCGATAGCTGGTACACTCTGATTGCTATCTACCAGTGACTCAAATACCTTAGCAATATAAACTCTTATATAACTAGGTCCATGACGTCTTCTATCAGATCTATAAGGAAAAATGGAAATATGTCAGTTTCCTTAATAGCTCTTTCAATTCCAAATTGAATGTTATGTCCAACTTTAGGCTCTTCGTTGGTTGGATCTCGAATCTTATCAAGATCAATGTGGCTCCCACTAGCCCTTTTGGAAATCAGCTCCCTCTCTCGGAAGACTGCCCTTCGAGCAACATACATTTTGTTCTCATAAGGATTGTTAAACAATTATCCAAAATGATTGATAGGTTCTCCAACGAGATAACACATCTCTATTCAATGTCCCAGATTGTCGAGCGCTTCAACGACGAGCGTAAGCCTCATAATCGTAGACTTACATATATGGAAGTGAGGATAGAATCCCACTTCACATATCATAGAGTGTTTCAGGAACCTACTTAGTTGGCACAAGACCAAAGGACTTCTTGTAACACTATTCATGGTACAATCCACGATTTGTTAGCAAATACAGTGCGACTCATCTAGTACAAAATCAATGAACGATTTGTTTCTCTATCCAACTAACACTTCCTAGTGGCATTATTTTGGGAGGAGACAGATCATGAAACTCTTTCATAATTACTTAGATGATCGATAAAGTTTGCACTGAGATTCTCACTATGAGTGTCTCATCCTATTGCCCAATTGATTCTCAACTTCACTTTATGAGAGCTCTGAACACCTGAAAGGTTTCAGACTCACATTCATACGAAGTTGGTATCACCATGTATTGCGATTAATCTGAACGGTCCATTAGTGTAAACTAATTCCAACAGATACTCACATCAACCAGTGAAACATTCATCATCTATCTTGATAAACAAGATTTGCATTTATCATGAGACTCGAGGTCAAATGATATCCAAAATCCGATCCAACTGGATACTTGGTAATGCATTTCTCGTTTATGTATCCAAGACTATGATTCCACAAATACATTTCACCCAAAACTTTGGATGTATTTGAATCAGTACATATTGTGGTCATTCTGAACGATCCATTAGTTGAACTAACATCAACATATATTCACAATAATACACCTTATTTAAATGTTCGAATCAATTTTGAACGATTGCTACTATACTAACTTCATAGATTTCATGACTTTCTTTTAACATGTTAGAATGCTCTACATTTAAATAAGTCAGAACTATCTCATGAATTATAGTATAAAATTTTTTTAGTTATATTACCATAGACTAAACTCTTGAGGAGAATTGTCATTTGATCCCATGAATGTAGCAAGGGCTTGGTATTCATGATCAAATTATCTTCTCCATGTTCTAGTCTTCTTACTTCATTTTAGTAACTGCACATTCTTGCAAATGTCAGTACTAATCCTCAGTAAAATACTCAAGGTTTAGAAGTAATGTTTTGATGGCATTATAAATTCATATATTTTTTTTGAATAACAAACATGAAAGAACTAGTTATCTTTTGATCCAATGGAAAGTAGCACGGGCTCGTGATCCATGATCAAATTTAACTTCTTCATGTTCCGGTCCTTTCACCTCAAATATACATTTGGGCAAGTTTGATTTCTTAGTCCTTTTCTTGTTATGGAAACGAGCAACTATCAGAACATGTCTTAGAATAAGCCTTCCTTTGTCCTAGGTATTAGGGCCTAGATTAGGTATACCCACACTAATCGCCTTTTAAACCGTGTGCAATTGGCTTTCTTCTTCTTGACACTTCTATTAATGATAGTAAAATATGGGAGCGTTTTGAAGTTTGAGTTTCTATGACTGCCATGTTAATTCCAAAAGGAAACTTTAACATGCTCCACAACTCCTTCATGGTCATTCCAAGTTGTTCATATCAAAATCAAAATGAATTGATTATATGTACATGTCAGCTAGTCGATTAATCCTAGTCAACTCCTAACTCAAGGAAATTCCATTTTACTTCAATATGTCATTTTACAACGTACATTTGACAATTGCTCTTTCTAACACTTTAGAATGCAATGTTTGAAGTAACCAAGGAATAGCTTTAACAAAGGCATGATCTTTCTTTTCGTTTATGAGAACGACTCCCAAACTACAAATTTGACAAGATTGATCATCCTCATAGCTAATCCTTTCAAAGGTTTTATAGCAGTAGATTTTAGTGGATAAGGTTATAGACATCATTCAATAACAAATTCCATTATAGTTTGTTTTACTTATCCTTAGAAAATAATCACCCTAAATAAAATTATTTTATAAGGCTAGGATCCATATTTGGCTCCATGATGTGTAAAGGGATGCCGTAAACACACCATAAAGTTATTTAGGTAGGCAAAGCCCTTTGCCAATTTCGATCACCACGAAATTCCTAGATCTTTGAGATTCATTGACTATCAATGGCATGTTAATCTCGAATTATGTTCATCTCAAATTCAATGACGGGGTCGCCGCGGATCATTGAACAGATGGTGAATCGACCATACAAAACCGCATGGTCCCCGGCTCAAGTTACGCTTGAGATTCGCGAGTTCCACATCATTCTCTACTTATACTCTCCAATTGACGTGCCGGTTAACCACGCGAGCTCCATCAACAAGTTATAAAGAGAATGTGCAACTTTTATGGATAACATAAGATTCACATTAAATAGATTGAGAATTAACCTTGCAAAATCGCATGGCCCCCGGCTCAAGTTACGCTTGAGATTCGCGAGTTCCATATCATTCTCAACTATACCCTAGATTGATGTGTCGGTTAACCACACGAGCTCCACCAACAGAATATAAAGAGAATGTGCAATTTTCATGGATAATATAAACTCACATTCTATTGATAAAACGGGATTTTGTTTTATACTTGTATTTAGAATACTTTTAGATTGACCATTATCACTATCAAACCCTTTCGGTAACTCCATTCTCAAAATGCAATAGGGCGGTGAGGGTGGTAAGCGCGAAGCATATTAAAAACCGACCTCATTAGGAATCAAAGAGACCTCCTCAAAACCCCTACATTAGAACGGGTGAGCCTAGTCGAGGTAAGACTGACAATGTCAATATTTAAACACGCGAGGGCGCATGATCTAACTTTCTTATACATATAATAGACACAATTCTAATATATATAAATACAAGGGGTAAATTTAAAACTCTTTAAATTTAGTTGTCTATTATTAATTCTAATTAATTGCGAGGACGCAATGTAACAATTAATAAATCAGGAGGGGGTAATATTCAAATTTATAAATCTCTTTTATAAATAATATTAAATATTTAAATTCACTATTTAAATAATAGATAAATATTCAAATTCAAATAAACACATAAATATTCAAATTCAAATAAACATATTTAAACAATATTTATCCATTAATAAATATTCAAATTCAAATAAAACATTTAAATAATATTTATCAATTTCTAGATTTAAAACATTTTAAAATTTGGTAATTATCCATATTTGATAAAGCTTCATATTTGAAAAATGGAAAAAATCCGAAAACCCTAATTCTGCTGAGCTCACGTCGTGAGCTCTAAGCTCTCACGTATTGAGCTGCGACTAAGATATTATCAATTACGAATTTTTCAATAATCCTTCTACCATTCAATTTCAAACAAGGTTTTACAGAAAACATGGATCTAGGGTGAACATAACCATGAACCAATGGCTCTGATACCACTATTGGGTTTTCTACGCATCAAATACACTCTAAAACTAGGTAGCGGAAAAATCGAAACAACGATATACCTAAGTGTACATGCAACCTATGGATCTATGGCTTCATGCTAATTACATCAACCCTAGAAAACTAAAACATAAGTAAGAAAACATACCTCTTATGTAGCCCTTGATCTCCATGCTTGAGATCTTGAACCTCCATGAAGTTGCTTGGATGAAAGGATCCAAACCAGAATCCCTCTAATGGTATCACACCCAATGACACCAAAGAGTGGAATAAAAATAACTAGGAGAAGGGTCAATTTCACAAACCCAAAGGGGTTAGAAATCGTCCCTAAGAGGGGGAGGAAGAAGGGATGGTGAAACTTCAAGCCAAGGTGCAAGGAGGAATGAAATCCCTAAGGCCCTATTTATAGCCTTGGATGCCTCCTAGGGTTTAGTACTCCTTCCCATGTGGGATGGAGGCCTAACCACGAAATTTCACTCCTAGCCCATGTGGGATGGAGTGATTTTCATCCAACCCTAATTCCATAAGGTTCTGGAACATTCCTGATTAACCAACTATCGATTAATGAACATTCAACCCTTTAATTAATTAAACTGTTAATTAATTCCCAAAATATATTTCCAAAATATATTTCCAATTAGTTTCTAATTAATTATTAACTATAATAATTAATAAACCAATTTCTCCTTTATTTATTCTACTCAATTTGGGTCTTGAGGGCAACCCAAAAGGACCCTGCTATTATTTAAATATGACCAATAGTTAATGACCTTGGACACTATTCCAACAGATACCTCCCTTTCGTGGACCCGAGAGTTTTCTGATACGTGTACCACTCCAGGAGCTGACACCCCGCTGGGCAGAGGACCTACACAGATGGAGCCACGAGCATGGCCAACATCTCCCGTACGGTATGTGCCGAGAGTTCTACGACCTCCGTAACGGCGGTTCAGCCGACAGAGCTCTCCCTGTCATGATTCGCTGCATCTTGCGCCTTGACGAGCATGCTAGGGCATCTACCAACGATATCCTAGATGTTGGTGCCACTGCTGAGGTCACCGCCACCCGGTTTCGTCGTCTAGATGAAGATCATGATCAGATACGCAAGATTATCGATTGTCTTCGGGAGGATGTCACGACTACCCGAGCCGAGGTTAGGGAGCTCATAGACAGGCATGGCGACATGGAGGAGAGAATGATCGAGGCAGAGGGCCGAGCTAAGGAGGCCAGAGAGGAAACAAGGGAGATGCGAGAATGTATAGCCACACTTCGAGGGCCGAAGGATGTCACTCGCCATGAGTAGTGTTTATGCTACTCAACTTTTGTTATAGACTAGTTTTGTGAGTAAGCGTTGGTGCTACTCCCTCATGTATGTAGGTCCGACCCTGCGAATAAGTGATTACACTATTCTAAGGGTCGGTTGTTATGCTGCCGATTTTATTATGGGTTTCAGGTGTATTGTAGACCTCTATGAAGGTTAATTTTCCAAAACTATGTACCACTATGAAACATTATCAATGAAATGGTTTGCATTTTATTTCATTGGGTATTACTATTAAGTTCAAACTGTTATGCAATTGTTTACTTATTATAGTAATTTTTTTTATGAAATGTTTACAAGTTACAATAAAGGCAAGTCATAACAAACATATAGTTGAGACGTTCTATTTCGATAAATATCCGATTTATAACTATTATCGAGCACTTACCATCATTCCATCTCTAATCCCTATGGCAGAAGAATGCCACCACGCAGAAGTAACCGACGTGTCGGCGGTACACCAACACTTTCAACAACACCAACTCCACAGGTGAACCCTGCTATGTTCCAAGCCGTTGTGGCAGCCGCGGTGGCAACCGCCATCATGGAGAAGACCAAAGACACCAACGAGTATGCTCCTACAAGGATTTTATGAACAACAAGCCCAAGACTTTTCATGGCGACGGAGGTATCGTCACCTTAATGAGATGGTTTGAGAAAACCAAATCTGTGTTTGAAGTCTATTCATGCCCAGATGAATGTAAAGTCAAGTACGCAACTTGTACTTTCACTGACTCGGCCTTATCCTGGTGGAATGGCCATGTTAAAACCCTGACTCTCGCCATGGCCAACTCTATGAGTTGGGAAGATCTGAAGGTCATGATGCTGGAGGAGTATTGCCCGAGAGGCGAAATTCAGAAATTAGAGCAAAAGCTTTGGAATCATACAATGACGGGCTCTAATGTGACCACCTATACTACTAGGTTTAATGACTTGGAAGTTCTGTGCCCCGGGATGGTCACCCCAGAAGCCAAGAAGGTGGAACGCTACATCTGAGGACTATCCCCCCATATTCAAGGAATGGTTGTATCTGCTAACCCAACCACCTACGAAAGTGCCAAACCTTTGGCACAAAGTCTTGTCGACCACAGAGTCCGCCAGGGCATTATGACACCCACACCGGATCAACCAAAAAGGGGAGATAACAAGCGAAAGTTCTGGAACAAGAAAAAAGGTCAACCGACTCAAGAGCCTGTCAAAAGACAACAAACTGTGGCAGTCCATGCCGCCACTGTCCCTACTGCCCCAACGCCAATTAAACAATATGCTGAGAACCTGCCTAATTGCAACAAGTGAAACTTCCATCACAATGGAGCTTGTTGGGAGATGCACTGCGACAACTGTAACAGGAAGGGGCATACCGCTCGTTTCTGTAAGGCGCCAACTCAACAGACCACCCAAGCCACTAATACTGGAGTGGGTCAGGCAGTTATGGATGTGGGGAGACAGAGCATTTCAAAAGGGAGTGCCCAGATGCAAAGAACAAGAATGTCGGAGGCATGGGAAAGGTCTTGACAATAGGGCACGAGGAAGCGATGAAGGACCCCGTTGTGGTTACCGGTACGTTTCTCCTCAATAACTTATATGCATGCATACATTTCGATAGCGGTGCGGAGAGGAGTTTCGTGAGCCACAAGTTTAAACACATACTCAAACAAAAACCTCAATCACTCAATGAAATATTCACAGTAGAAATGGCAAATGGAAAAACTGAAAGCACAAAAGACCTATACATAGGATACACCCTAACCCTAAACAATCACTCCTTCCAAATTGACCTAATGCATGTTACAATAGGAAGCTTTGATGTGATCATTGGCATGGATTGGTTAAGCCCTCACCATGTTGATATCATGTGTTATGAAAGGGTCGTCCGACTTAACTTACCAAATAATGAAACCCTTTTCATCTATGGTGACAAACCCGACACAAACCTCTGAATCGTCTCTTGCATCAAGGCTCAAAATTACTTGCACAAGAAGTACCACCCCTTTCTAGCCTACGTTGTTAATGAGAAGAGAGAACTGAAGGACATCAAGGATATTCCAGAAGTCTGTGATTTCCCCGACGTATTCCCAGAAGACCTCCCGGGACTACCACCCATACGACAAGTCGAGTTCAGAATCGACTTGATTTCTGGATCCACCCCCATAGCCAAATCACTATATCGATTAGCCCCGATAAATGCAGGATTTGTCTAGCCAGCTGAACGAACTGCTGAGTAAAGGATTCATCAGACCAAGCTTCTCACATTAGGGAGCACCAGTCTTGTTCGTAAAGAAGAAAGACGGATCATTCCGTATATGCATTGGGAGTTGAACAAACTCACCATCAAGAACTGATATCCCCTACCCCGAATTGACGATCTGTTCGACCAACTTCAGGGATCGAGCTACTTCTCGAAAATCGATCTAAGGTCGGGGTACCATCAGCTCAGAGTCCAGGAGGAAGATATTCCTAAGACGACGTTTAGGACTCGTTACGGCCACTACGAGTCCGTTGTGATGCCCTTCGGATTGACTAATGCACCCGCGGTGTTCATGGATCTAATGAACCGCATATGCCGACCTTACCTAGATAAATTCGTGATAGTGTTCATCAATGACATGCGAAGTGAGGAAGAGCATAGTCAATACCTGCAACACGTCTTATAGACGCTAAGGGCAGAGAAGTTGTATGCAAAGTTTTCAAAATGTGAATTCTGGATTTGAAAGGTGGACTTCTTGGGACACGTGGTCAGCAAGGAAGGGATACATGTGGATCCCTCTAAAATCAAAGCAATTGAAAAATGGGAAGCGCCGAGGACACCGATAAAAATCCGCCAGTTTTTAGGCCTTGATGGCTACTACCGAAGATTAATACAGAACTTTTCCAACATCGCAAAGCCACTTACTGCACTGACCCAGAAAGGAGTGACCTTGTCTCTTCCAGAAGGAACAGAAGACTTGGTGGTCTACTGCGATGCGTCCAAGCAGGGTCTAGGTTGTGTACTCATGCAACGAGGAAAGGTCATTGCATATGCCTCAAGACAACTTAAGACTCACGAGGTCAACTACACCACATACGACCTTGAATTAGGGGTAGTAGTGTTTGCCTTAAAGATCTGGAGACACTACATTTATGGTACAAAGTGTACGATCTTCACTGACCATGAGAGTCTCCATCACATCCTCAATAAAAAAGAGCTCAATATGAGGCAACGACGATGGGTAGAGTTACTAAATGATTACGAATGTGAAATTCATTATCATCCGGGCAAGGCCAACATGGTAGCAGATGCCCTAAGTAGAAAGGAGTACTCGGGCCGCCGAGTAAAATCATTGACAATGACTATCCATTCACATCCGTCCACCCAGATCAAGGAGGCACAAATTGAAGCTTTGAAACCTGAGAATGTCGCAAGTGAAGCCTTGCGAGGAATGGATAAAAACCTTGAGGTAAAGGGTGACAGAGCTCGTTATCTCATGAATCGAATCTGGACAACGAGATTTGGTGGGTACAGAGTCATTATCATGAACGAAGCTCACAAGTCCAAGTACTCTGTTCATCCCGGGTCAGACAATATGTATCTAGACCTCAAGAAACTGTATTGGTGGCCTAACATGAAGGCGGAAATCGCTACTTATGTGGGCAAATGTTTGACTTGCGCCAAGGTCAAAGTAGAGTACTAAAAGCCCTCGGGTTTGCTACAACAACCGAATATACTCGATTGGAAGTGGGAGCAGATAACCATGGACTTCATAACTAAATTGCCCAAGACAACTGGTGGGCATGACACCATATGGGTAATTGTCGATAGGTTAACCAAATCCGCCCACTTTCTACCAATAAAGGAGACATAATAAATGGAGAAACTAACAAGGACGTACATCAGGGAGATTTTACGATTACATGGTGTGCCAATATCTATTATACCTGACAGAGATAGCAGGTTTACCTCATGATTTTGGCAATCACTACAAAATTCCTTGGGAACCAGACTCAACATGAGTACATCCTATCACTCACAAACCGACGGGCAAAGCGAGAGAACTATTCAAACGCTGGAAGACATGTTGAGAGCTTGTGTGATAGACTTCGGTAAAGCTTGGGATACCCATTTACCACTCATCGAGTTATCATACAATAATAGTTATCACTCTAGCATTAAAGTTGCTCCATTTGAAGCCCTTTATGGGCGCAAGTGTAGATCACCTCTGTGTTGGGCTGAGGTGGGTGACACTTAGCTAGCTAGAGGACAAGTACCTAACAACACTCTTACCGACCATGAGATCATACGGGAAACGATAGAGAATATCGTTCAGATCCGTGAACGATTAAAGGCATCTCGGGACCAACAAAATAGTTATGCGGATAAACGACGCAAACCATTGGTGACCGCGTATTGTTGAAGGTCTCACCCTGGAAGGGAATGATACGTTTTGGAAAACGTGGGAAACTAAATCCAAGGTATATAGGGCCATTCGAGATCCTTGCCAGGATTGGCCCGGTAGCTTACAGACTTCGGCTATCGCAGGAACTCAGCAACGTGCACCCCACTTTCCATGTATCCAACTTGAAGAAGTGTCTATCCGATGAGACTCTCGTCATTCCACTTGACGAAATCAAAGTAAACGAGAGTCTCCACTTCGTCGAGGAACCTATGGAAATCATGGACAGGGAAGTCAAAAGAACGAAACAAAGCCGCATACCAATAGTAAAGGTCCGTTGGAACGCCAAACGAGGACCTGAATTTACTTGGGAACGTAAGGACCAAATGAAACAGAAATACCCACATCTTTTCCCTAACTCTTGAGAACCCACTCGGAGTGCTAATTTCGGGACAAAATTCCTTCTAACAGGGGGATGATGTGACAACCGTCAATTTTGGTCAAGCAAAGTTAACAACAGTCAACCAGGTCAACTCAACTCGTATTAGAATTTTAGGAGACATGTGAAATTCCCTAATGTTACTAATGTACTATTGGCAAGTTATAATTCAAAGTACCCCTCTTTTTACCAATTATTAAATATAAACCCTAATCAGGGTTAGTAACGTAAAAATTTGATAATTCAATTATATTTTATTTAGGTATAAATAATATTCATAACACGATGTAGTTGAGTTCATAAACCCTATGCTACATTACAAATTCATAACAAAGTTTACATGTTTAGATTTTTGGTGAATTCGTCACCAAATGCGACAGATTCTATACCCGACTTAAACACTCAAACTCTAACGAAAAGAATTAGGAATCATCCTAACTTTCGTGTAATGTGTTATTATTTTTGTTGATAATGATTTTTATAATAATTTGAATATAAATGATTCAAATTAAGTAATTATACATCATTTTTACCATATTTTTTTTATAAAAATCACAAACTCTTATAAAAATTACCTATTCTTTTTATAAAAATAAAAGAAACCACTTTTGTTTTATATGATTATTACACCTGTAAAAAGTATTATTATTAAATTCGAGAAGTCATGCTTGAATATTTAATTCAAAAAGCCACACCCCACCTTCTCCCCCCATACCCACCCCACCCCCTCACCCTCCCTCTCCTTCTTATTCGGCCGAGATCCCCCCCACTCCATCTTCTTCATTTTCTTCATCTCCTCTTCAAGAACAAGTCATTATCTCAAGATTAATCTCCATAAGTTGGTTCTTGATCTTTTGGTAAGTTTTTCCTTACTAATCTAGTGATTCTATATATATATATATATATATATATATATATATATATATATATATATATATATATATATATGTATATATATACTAGTTTTGTTACAATTACACACATTAATATGTGTTAATATCCATAAGATATTTCAATCTTCAAGTGTTCTTAGCTTGAAATCTTTCATCTTCACCTCTTTATCCACCAAGAAACACACTCAAGGTGAGTTCATACCCCTCATTTTCATCTTTATCCAAGTTTTAGGGGGAGAATACAAGCAAACTTGTATAATTGTACAAGTTGTTACACATGCTTACTTTCATGTTGTGTAAAAACGTTATCTATATGAAATAATGTTATTACCTATTATTATAAACATTTATGTGTGGTATGTTGTTTAAAATGCAAATATATGAAAAATGAGTATAAACATGCTATGTGATCTTAAGAAAAAATCATAAAAACAAAACTATAAAAAACTAGGGTTTTTATGAACATAATATGACTTTTCTAGCAAAAATGGTTATAACCAAGTTATTACATCATTTTTGTGGTATATAAATCAAAATATGTTATTTTGGGACATATGTTATGAAACTAGTTATAAATACCAAAGATTTGGTTTTACAAATAGAAAATCCTAAAAATCTATCATTTTATGTAAAAATTAGGGCTTTCTAGCAAAAATGGTCATAACCAGGTTATGGTACCATTCTTGTGAGTTTTGACCTAAAATATGTTGTTTTAAACATATAAGGTTAGCTTGACATAAACTTCAAAAAAAGGTAAAAATAAATTTTACAAAGTTTATAATTCAATATTTACCGTTTGGTGACGTAAAAATGCCCTAGAAAACTAGCTTTATCATACTAAAAGTTCATATACTTGTGTTAGATGTATAATATATGTTATTTATGAACATCTAAACATGTTAACTTATATATATATATATATATATATATATATATATATATCTATAGGATATAGATCCGGTAAGAAGGAAATTTTTGGTAGGAAGGTAAGAAGTTTTTTTTCTATATATTTTTTTGACGAACAAAATAAATGAATCACTAGATGATTCATTTGTAAGATGATTCAGAAGAAAAAATTCCCAAAAAAACATCTTTATGATTCATTTTTAAGTAAATTAAGAAAAAAATCACTTTTATGACAATTTTAGTGAATAACAACAAAATCATTGTATAAATGAATCATCGAAATGTTTTTTTGAGAATTTTTTCTTGTGAATCACCTTACAAATGAATCATCTAATGATTCATTTTGTTTGTTCTCGAAAAAAATATGTAGAAAAAAAACTTATTACCTTCCTACCAAAAATTTCCTTCTTATTTGATCTTGACTCTCTCTCTCTCTCTCTCTCTCTATATATATATATATATATATATATATATGTGTGTGTGTGTGTGTGTGTGTGTGTGTTTGTATGTGTGTGTGTGTTGTATGTGTGTGTGTGTGTGTTTGTGTGTGTATATAGGTACAACAAAATATTTATAATAAACTTTAATAGGTATAATTTGTGGGTCATTAACACTATTATAACATTTTGGGACAAGACGAATAATTATATTAAACTATATAATTATTATACACTATATTAATACTATGGAAAAATGATAATTACACTTACAAGGGTTTTCATTACACAAAACGTAAGCTTGTTGAAACAATTATGTGAGACAAAGTTTTCACCGTACCTACCAGAGTACACACTAAAGTCCTGAATTATAACCAGAATCTCGGTAAGAGAGTGTGGTACTTGTGTATAGATCTATACAAGACTGACAATCTCGCACGTAAGCTGCTAGCTACAGCTAGACCGGCAGGTCTGGGGTGACAAGTGTCTAACATTCCGACGCCTGAAGAACGTCGCGGCAAGCCAACTTCGGTTTTAACATGGTTGTAATAACTCACATGAGAAATCAGCGATACATCTAGTTTACAGGGTAACATGCGTTCAAATGGTTTTATATAAGAATAAAAGTACATAATACTATTTTAAGTATAGAAATACTTACACATATTTGGTCTTAGGGTTTTAAGACTATAACTCATTTTAAGAAAATATTGAATTTTTTAGGAACAAATACTATCATTTTTACAAGGAAAGAATTACAGATTTTTTATCCGTACAAAACTTTTATGAACTCACCAACTTAACTGTTGACACTTTTCAAAACTACTTGTATTCTCAGGAAACCGTTAAACAGGTAGTCACAAGGCTTTTGAGGATGGGCACGTTACGCCGTCGTACTATTCATTTTTGTCATGACAATGTAATTGGTTTTGAAACATACGATACTTGGAAACAATGTAACATTCTCAATTATATTTATGATGGTTGTGTTTGCTTTGATCACTATTGTACATTATGTTGTGATACTGTTCTTGAAGTCATCCACCCCCGGACGTTTCCGCCATCCTGGTTTGGGGGTGTGACATGGAAGGATCAAGCTTAAATGTCTTGTCAATCTCGGGTAGGGCAAGGAAGTTCTTGATTCTATCTTCAGTGTCTTCAGCAAGGCGAATTAACTCATCGAACTTGAAGCTGCAAAAAATCAAACAAAATTAGAAGTGTGAATATTGGGATCCTCAATATAAAGATAAGAAACCTTACCCTTTTTGACCCAAGATTGAGGTAAAAGATTTTCACTGGGAATTGAGTCACGTTTCACGAAAAAGTATCTTCCTTTCCAAGCACGATCGTTATGCTTGGATTTCAATACAAGAGGTGAACTATCAGTTTTGACTTTCAACATGAAACGGGAATTCCCAAAGGTCGAAAGTTCGTAAACCTAAGCTAACTCGTTTAGACCTATGTTGAGACCCATGGAGTGGTTCAGATGATCAACCCAATAAAGGATCCTCCAAACCGCTGACATGACTTGGATATATGAAATCTTAGTAATTTAAAAAAAATTCAAAGATGATTCTGGAAAAGGGATAAGTAAGGACTAATGTAAAAGGATACTCAGGAAAACAAACCCAAATAGGGGAAATAAAATCCGGTTGGATCCTGACATCAAAAGGTTTGAAAACAGTATCAGTGTGAAATGTTCCAATTGAATTTAAAGCTTTGATAATGTCATCGTTGCAGGTACAAGTTTCTCATAGGAAAGGATTTTATGATCTACGAAATCATCATCAGGTATAACTATGATTTTTGTGCGAGAGCGAACTCCTTTTTTGACCATATTTAAAAGAAAACGAGGAAGGAGAAAGATAGACAAAGGTAGTACCTTCGATGATATTCGGTAGACGTCCGGAAGGAGAGCTAAAAGAGTAAGACGAGATTAAAAGGCTGAATACCCTATTTATACAATCATCAAGGAAATGTAGAAGGGTGATTTTGACCTATTCCAACGACTATAAATCTATCCATTGAAATTTAAATTACCCTATCCGTTAGAACTTTTTACTTCATCTTTTACTTTAAATTATACCTCTAAATATTTAAAAACTAACGTTTATATTTCACAGGTATAATTTGGGGGCAATTATTAGGGGCAGGATCCCATAATCATATTCATAATTCTTAATATTTCTGAAACCTCAGGATCCTTAAATATATCACAGGATCCTGACTATTATCAATAATATTTCTAACACTTATAACGACTATATTTTTTTTTCTCACATGTGCAAAGTTAGTCAACTCAAGACTCATTCTCAACGGAGAATCACTTCAACCAGGCTTAAGACTCGGGAATACCAAGTCAAACAACGTGTAAATACTTGTTCAAGGAGGATCCCGAAAAATCTCATACTTCTTGTTAAATAGATTAGACTATAAATAACACCTGTAAATCACACACTATATACACAATTAACTTGATTACTACACTTGTACTCGTATTACCTTCATCATCTTTGTAATCTCAAATTTAAATCAATAAAACAAATCAAGGCAGGTGATCATTATCACATCCTAAGGTTTTATGCCAGAGATCCTATAAATGATCAAGAGCTTTCCTTGTAACCCACTTGTCTCACTTTGATCATTATTTTATACTTACATTATACTAACACCACAACCTCTGATACAACTTGGTCGAATTGCACTTGACCGATTTTTGACCAAAACACATACAAACGAAAATCACATTTTTTTGTCTATATCTCTATCACATCTAGCAACTAACCTAGTACTTTCAAGTTTCTCAAGCCTTATGGGTACCCATGGGACACAACGTAGTTAATAAGGAAATTTTTTAGTTGAGTTTTTTTTTTTTTTTTTTTTTTTTTGATATTTCTCTCAAACCTTTGGTTCCATGAGATTCCACTTTATGGTGGGATCATGGACAGAATTGGAACCACCAATGCCACTCTCGTCGTCTTCTAGATGAACTAAATCATCTACATATTCATATTTTTCATCCAAAAACTCAGATTCATCTTCAAAAAATTTGGTAAGAAAATGGTCGTTAACATATTGGAAGGAGACAACTATTACCTTTTCCCTCTCATAGTCCATGGGCATGTCTGACACGCGAATTTCATCTTTGAAATCTTCATAATCAACATATTTTTTCTTGCGTGTCTTAGTTTTCTTCTTAACATCGCTGTTGGATGCCATAACCTTCCTTTTGTGCAATTTATGGAAAAGCCCTAATTTTGCATATCTACTTGGTATCTTGAAGCACAACTAGCGAATGGTAACTGCTGTTAAAAACCTAGCGAATGGAAGAAGTCGTTTGCGTATGTCCTCATGGATTGGAATGATACAACTCATGATAAGGGGTTCGTACCTTTTGATACCGTTCGTACCCTTATGATACCGACTATTGACTTAGTTAACCGATTATATCAATTAAATAACAAGGATTATAAAAAATATGGTCTTTTTGGAAATTTTTTTTTTTTTTTGGTTCAAATAGAAAAAAACTGTAAATATAAGATCTAATTTGGAAATAACCCTATTTTCTATAAAAACTTAACAAGATTATTATTAGCTATTATGATTTTTTTTACTATAAATAACTTTTTATTTTATTTTATGAGTCAAAAATATTTATCAACCCTATCTGACCACTCGTAGCACGTCGCCACACCAAGGCGATTTTTAACAAAAACCTAACGTTGCCCCTGATCACACAAACCCAAAAGACCAGACACTATTCGCTGGAATCGGGGTCTCAGTTTCGATACTTTCCTCTTCAAAACCTCATTCAATTTCTTCAAGGGAATCGTTGATCGCAGAGTAAACACTACGGTGGCCATATGTGGTAGGTCCCCAGACATCACGATCTTCCCCTTCTTTCTTGCCTGCATCTAAAAGATATTTATTTCCACACGCTTTGTTCTTTGGATCAAACCCTTTAATCGCCCTTCGCAGATCTTTCCGGTAAGTCGTCGCCCTCTCTCTCTCTCTCACACACACACACACACCTTCTCTTTGTATGCATAATCATCACATATATCGCAACACATTCATGGACTTACATGTTGGAATGGAAACTTAGACGATAGGGGTTTGACTCTGGATTGTGTATGTTTAGAAACTTTGTAAGTTTGTGTTTAACGGTCACAAAGCAACTTGATTTCTACTGTTCAGGATTTTTCTCAAATCTATATAAGATTCTGGTTATTGATTTATTAGGGTTTTTATAGGATACCTTAATCATTGTGAAGAAGTTAAGTTGTATAAGCCACCAATACAATTGAGCATTAGGGCACTATTGTTTGATGGGATAACCACAATAATACGTCAAAGGCCTTCAAACTGCAACCAAAAAACCTAATAACTGAACTATCATAATAAGCATGATTCCAAAGTCATATAATCCAATATTACAAACCAAATACCAAGTTCATGACTTCAAGTGTACTCATAAATCCAATTGTGCTATGACATGTACAACACCAAGCTCACAATGGAAGAACACAAAGCTATTAGAATCTGCAACTAATGAAACTGAAGGAAACAAATTACAGTACAAAACAAAACAAAACAAATCCAAACAGAATGATATTGGACATAAGGAATCTGACATGAGCAAACCTAAACATGACGAATCTAAAGTCTAAACTGAACACATTTAAACAGAAGGAAACTTTCAACTGAACAAAATGTATCTGAAAAGAACAAAAACTAAAAGCATGAAAAGCCCTTTTCATATTTTGTTTGTTACTTAAATGATTTACTTTTACAGTATCCAGTTCTTGGTGGATTTGAAATTTTGATCAAGAATGAATCTGCAACAAGTTGCACCACCAAGGTCCTCTGCAAACGGATTCAACCGCAGGAGAGGTGAAAAAGAAATGGGGATTAGATTTGACAATAAATCTCAAACGGGAAAGTCAAACTTCAACAAAACTACCACAACAGGTTCATTTTTCTGGCTGAATTGCTAATAACTTTCATGTTCATCATTCTAACTTATTTTTTTTTCTCTCTCAGGTTTACCAATTGGAAACAAAGGAGGAGTCGATAATCCATCACGTGAGCGACTTGTTTACTTCACCACATGTCTTATTGGGCATCAGGTGGATGTCCAGGTCACAGATGGATCTATATACTCTGGGATATTTCATGCCACAAATGCAGATAATGATTTTGGTATCTTCTAAAACATTTGAATAGTGAATAATTGAACATGCATTATACATCATATGCTTTATTAACACATTCATGGTTGCCCTTTTCAGGAATAATCTTGAAGATGGCATGTGTGACGAATACTGGTTCTTCTCAAGGACAGAAAAACATTTTGGATTCTGTTAACAAGGCCCCTTCTAAAACCTTAATCATACCTGCAAAAGACTTTGTGCAAGTTGTAGCAAAGGTCTGTTTGGTTGTTTCTGTTTGTTATAAGTAACTCAATACTTAAAAAGAGAGTTGACATAAGTTTTTGTGATTCATATGTGCAGGGTGTAACAGTAACTAGGGATGGGTTTACAAATGAGGTTCATCTTGAAAAACAGCAAGATATTATGACAGATTCCTTGATTTCTCGTTCTAGACATGTTGATTTGGAAAGAGAGTTGGAACCGTGGGTCCCGGATGATGATAATATAGAATTGCCTGAGCTGGACAACACATTTGATCGCCATTGGAACAGGTTTTAAATTCTTTATCTTCTTTTGGTATCATTTCTAGGTCTAATGATGTTTGCTTAGTGTCCTTATTGAATTGATGATATGTGTATGTATGTGATTGTGTGTCTTTATGTGTGTGTGTATACATATTGTTAACTTAGTGAAAATATAGATGAGATTATAAATCAGTGTCCTTATATTGACTTTACGTGTGCGTATGTAAAAGACATAGTAGGGGATTTTTTGCATTAAATCATTCTCCTTACATTGATAAGATTATAAATTAGTTTGAGTACATGAACTTTTATTAACCTAATTATCCATTAAACAGGGGATGGGATCAATTTGAGACAAATGCAGCATTATTTGGAGTAAAAAGTACATTCAATGAGGAACTCTACACAACAAAACTTGATAGAGGTCCTCAGATGAGAGAGCTGGAAAAACAGGCTTTAAGAATAGCTAGAGAAATCGAGGGAGAGGATACTCAGGATCTTCATTTAGCTGAGGTGAATTCTTTGCTTCCTCATTTCTATCCAAATCCATTTATTTAAATTCTTATAGCTCTAGTTTGTATTTGTATTTGTATTTATCAGGAAAGGGGCATTCACTTCCATAGCAGCTTCGATCTTGATGAGGAAACTAAATATTCATCAGTTTTTCGTGGTGTTGATGATAGTGGTTATGATGAAAATGAGGACATTTGGGATACAGAAAATAATGAAACCTTTGGGAATGTGTCTGATTCCATCATCAACAATCAGTTAACTCACTTGAAAAGTGGTGGATCTCAAGCACCATCATTGGTATGTATTTCTTCAACTTCTTAATCTTGTTTATTTTAAGTACCCATAATCAAATTTATTTATTTATTTATTTCAAGATATGTATAACAAGGGTATTTTGGTCTTTTTATTAAAAAGAAAGAATGGTGTTGAATTCCTCCCACCCTTCTCTTTTGAATAATGAAGTCCATCAAACATGGACTTTGAAGGTTCCAATATTCATTTGAGAATTGAGAAACATACACATGATGAAATGGAATCTGAAATTCCAATGTTGTAAATTCGGTGAATATTTTATGTTATGAATCAGGTTGAGTGCCAAGCTTCTCAAACGAGTACTAGCAGAGACTTCTATCCATCTAATTCTTTGCACAATGAGAGCAGGTTCTTGTTTGTTGAAATATTTAGATATTTTTTTACCCAATTATTCTCACAAAAGAGTTTATACTTTTTTATTTTTATGTATCTTATTATTATTTATCTCAGGATTCAAGACAACCAGAACCAGAGTAGTCAACAAAAGGCTGGAAGTTATTACACCAAGGAGAAGGAGGATACTGGAAAGCATATGGTAGATTAATCATACATAACACAAATTGTGTATACCATTTATTGTAGATAGTTTGTAACTATTAATTACACTTGTGTTTTGACATGCAGCCGTTTTTGGAGCAAAATGAGGGTTCAAAACCAGAGGGTTAGTTTTTCTATTCTTGTTTTGTTGACAATACAAGTAGTCAATATGAGTAATTATCATTCAAATCTAATCTAATGTCTGTATACACATACAGAGTCAGAGTCAGAGTCAGAGTCAGTATTGATGGGAAAGAAAGAAAGCTCTGAAAAAGGATTATCAGCAGATGCAACTGCATATGCACCATCTAATAATAAGACTCATGAAACAGTGAGTTGTAGTGAAGCATCAGTAGCAGCAGCAGCCACTGTGAAGACACATGAGGAGGCTACTACACCACAATCATCATCTACTTCAGAATCTGGAAATGCTGTAACTGCTCCTGTGTCATCTCCTACCTCATCCATGGCTTCAGAAAAATCAACATTGAATCCCCATGCAAAGGTACAAATCAAAAATTAACAATGGTTTTATTTTTCAGTTTTGACAATTATGTTCTGAAAATTTGCAGGAATTTAGACTGAACCCAAATGCCAAGAGCTTTGTTCCATTACAGACCCCATCTCCTTCTCCAGTAGCACCTGCACCTGAACCTTCCTTCTACTACCCACCTCCAGTCTCACATATGCAACCTGTAATGCCTTTCACATCCATCTTTTTTTTTTTTTTTTTTTTTTTTTTTTTTTTTTTTTTTTAATGAAAATAAAAAAAAAATTGTAATTCTTTTTGCGTTTTCTCCACAGCAGCCTGTTATGTATGGTCCCCAGACCACATCGTATCAACCACAGCAGCCATATTTCAATCCAAACGTGCCACAGGTATTTTTTATTATTACTTAATAGTTAGTTGAAGTAAAATAATTTATTTTGTGGAAATTAATTTTAAGAATATATGTATATATTTGTATGACTCAGTATGGGCAGCAAATGGTTCTTGGTCAACCCCGGCAGATGGTCTACATGCCCACTTATCCTCCGGTAACAAACTCAACTTTTTTAACATTTTTGGTTGATGCTTGATAACATTTATGTGTTTAAATAATTGATGACCATTTGTATCTAAATATACAAACAAAGCACTAAAATAAAACAGATAAAAAACTTCACACAAGTTTATGTAGTATAATTTTTCTATAATGACGAAAATGCCCCTCCTATTTGTGGGAGGGAAAAAGTGTTATAAATTTTTTTTTTATAATGACAGAAATGTCCCTCTTATTTGTGGTGACAGGAGATGCAGTACAAAGGAAGAGACTTTTAGGCAGCATCCACTCCATTGTATTGTGAATTTGAAGACTGCTTGGAAGGGTTTTTTTGGTCTAGCAAATCCAGCAGCCGATATGTGAGACCTGAAACATGATGAATGATGATGATGATTCACAAAACATAGATTTGTTATTGATTGCTTTTAACTTTATTTATGTTCTTGAAAGTTGAAAGGATGGATGCTTTTCTTTCTTTTTTTGGATGCTGAAGCTTTTCGAATAGATAGATAGATAGATAGAAAGAGATTAGTTTATGTTTATGATATGACTTTACAATAGGCTTGAGTTTGTGAGTTATTTAGGATGATGACGATGATGTCATTTAAGTTAGGAATATTTATTTTAAGTTGGTGTGTGTTTGAATACAAATTTATATATTGTAGGGATATTTTAGTTTATCATGGTTTTCTTTTTGGTATGTGCTTCAATTGAATTTAGAGTAAATGACTGAAATTGTCCTCAAGTTGTGCCTTTGGTCTCAAATTTTTTTCTTTTTGTACTTTGGATCAGGAGTAGAACCAAAAATTTTTGTTCGTGGGTGGCAACACCAATAAACCCATGCTTGTTTTTTTTATTTTTTTTTGAATTTTATAGCAACAATTTTTTTTGTTTTTAATTTTTTTATTATTATTATTATTATTATTATTTTTTTTTTAAATTTACTTTCACTTTTACAACAGTTCATGGTCAAAATGTCATGCTTATTTTTTAACTGTGTAAAAGGGCAAACAAGTTTTACAGTCGCCCTTAATGGCCCTATACTTCGCTGCCACAAAAAGAGTTCTAGTTCTGACAGCTAAAGCTAGAAAAATGGCTCTATCTGGTACTATGACACACAATTTCACATTGTTCCAACAGTAATTGTGAAACTCTTGTCTAATGAGCTGAGTCATGTCCTATTGGCCTCTGAATTTATGTCATCAAAAGGGAATTCTAAGTGTATGAAGTATGATAATCAATGTTTTATGAAGTACCTTTAAGAAATAAAGATTGAAAATTCATATATTGTACTAACGAAACAATCTTGAATCGCCTCCTTTTCGCCTATTTTAATGGAAACAGAAGCCAAATCATGCATGCTTATAATGCTGGAAGACCTTAGGACCATATTGTTCTTCTTTGCATCCTTGACCATGGCTTCTAGTGCCTATTTAGAAATTGTGAATGTGACTGCATTATGCCACTTTAGAAACATCAACCCAGCTATATACCCACATGGTTTTAGAAATTATAAACGTGAGTACATTATGCCATTCTAAATGCTAAACCAGGATTTTTCACAAACACTTACCATAAAGAGTCAATTAACAAAGGAGCCTTAGTTTGACCACTAGTGTTTCATATACCATTCTCCCAAAGTATTCCTTGATAGCTCTTTGGTTGGAAAAATAACAAAGAAAACAAATTTCATACAGTTAAGGAAATTGGAAGAGTTCTCTTAGGAATTCTCCACCATTGAAGCTCTCTCAAGACACAAATTTCGTTTTATGCATCATCCATAGAGGGCTAAGGAGTAGCACCATATATAATCTACCAGTGTCACTTCTTCATCTTCCTTTGCGATGGAGCACTTATTGTGAAAATTTGAGGCAGAGCATGGGCTACCCCTTGCTTCAAGCTAGTTACGCCATTGACTTGGACTGTTCTTATGGTTTGATTTTGTTAAGTTTTTCGTCCCTCGTAGACATGAAAAACCATGCTATTCTTATTTTTATTTTTTGTAATTTGTTTATAATTTATAAATTAGAAAAAAAGGCCCTACCCCCGTCCCAACCACCATACTATTTCTAAAATATGATCTATGGGCTAGTACTCTCTCTCTCCCTCATATGATTCTCCAAATCTCAATTTTTTGTGCAAGTTTAAGCATTAATAGGGGTGGATTGTTGACGTTGGTGGTAATGACGGTCGGTGACAAAGGTCGATGGCAATAACAATGATGGCTGTTGATGGAGTGACATATTTTTCTCATGTGG
The DNA here is from genome assembly GCF_052849685.1 of Lactuca virosa. Classification (NCBI taxonomy): domain Eukaryota; kingdom Viridiplantae; phylum Streptophyta; class Magnoliopsida; order Asterales; family Asteraceae; genus Lactuca; species Lactuca virosa. The sequence continues at coordinate 211,272,149 of NC_136429.1, forward strand.
GTGTGGTGGTGGTAGATTTGATTTTAAGATTTTTCTTGTTTGTATTAGGTTTTGATTTTTTTTGGAACTGATTTTAGGTTTCTGGTGGTGCCTAAGGTGGTTGCCGATAACTAGCCGTGGTAGCGATGGAAGTGGGTCCCATGTATACAAATCATCACTTTATTTTCTTTAATTAATAAAAAATAAAAAAAAATTATAAAAATGTGAGCAAGAAAATATAAAGGGAAATATAGTCTTTTCATGTACGCGAGTGACAAAAAACGCAACAAAATCATACCACAAGGACAATCCGAGTGCAAAAAAGTTAGAAACCAAACACGTAATTTTAACCTGTAACATCTTGATTTCCAAGTATTCCATTTATGCCCTTGATATGAGAATTGTTTGCATTTTGCTCCCAAATGGCATTTTTGTAATTTTTTGGTGTGGCTTGCGTACGCTGGGTGTATGTGGCATGGACCAAAACCCTAATATTTAGGGTTTGCACCCTATTTAAACCTCATTATAGCCTCAAAAACCTTTCATTCATCAGCCTCCATCCTCCAACTCAACCCTAGCTAACCCTAATCTCTTGAGTGAAACAATCTTGACATTGAGTGTGCATTTTGGTGTTCTTGAAGGAGGAAGAAGGAAGAGGAAACCATCTTAGAAGAATGGAGCACTTTGGATCCAAAATCACATCATCGTTTGACACCATTTGAAGGTAAAAAAGCTCTGAACTTGATGAAGCTATGCTTAGATCTTGTTTAGCCATGGGTTTGTGTTCATTTTGGTCCCATAAGCTTGGTATTATGAGTATGGGTTACTCTAATTCATATAAGCTGTTTTTTAGACGTTTTGGAGTGTTTAAAAGCATAAAAATGTAATCTTGGACCTTAGTTTCTTTCCATGCATGAGCTAGGATGTCTTAATGAGTTAAGAAGTTAGGGTTTTTGGTATTGAGCACTTAATAGCCATGCAAGACCATAAATTTGGAAACTTATACGAACGTGTTCCCACCCTTTGAATTACTTTGAATGGTCCTTTGTATCTTCGAGTTAGACCCTTGGAAAATTGTCTAGTGGCCTTGAACACTCTTTGGGGAAATTTCACCATCACCTCGTCGCCAGCTATAACTTCGTGTGGTTGTCTCTTTTTGTCTGCCCACTTCTTCATGCGTTTGGCTGCTCTGGTTAAGTAAGACCTCGCTATGTCAAGCTCCTCGTTCCACCCTTTAGCGAACTTGTATGCGGGCGGACTAGTGCATTTATACCCCCTAGTTAGTTCTTGCGGCGTCAAAGGTTGTTGACCCATGATAATCTCAAAAGGGCTTCTTCCAGTAGCCTCGCTCCATTATTGTAACACCTGTTCTAGGTATTATTTAATTTATCGAATTTTTAGGGTTTTGTGCATGGACTCGGCGAGTTGGGGATCTCCAACTCGGCGAGTAGAAGTTATAATGAGGACGCATATTTTTAATCCTACTCGACGAGTCAAAAGGCCCCGACTCGACGAGTAGGCGCTGTAAAGGAAAACCCTAATTTTTAGCGTTTGCACCCTATTTAAAGAACATACCCCGCCTCTTGTTGCCTCCCTTACCACCCTATTAGCCAGAGAAAACCCTAGTTGGACCTTGCACCTTCTTGAGTGAGAGAGAGAGAGAGAGAGAGAGATTTTGTGAGCAATTTTGGTGTGTTTGTGAAGGATTTTAGAGCTTGAAGAAGAAGGAGCAAGGAGAGAAGCAGTAGATCCGACATCTACTCTGTATTGGCCACCATCTTGAGGTATAAAGTCGTTACCTTGATCTCTAGTTGCTTAGATCCCTTTTCTGGGAAGTAAATGGCCATTTTTGGTGCAAAATGGAGTCATACTCGGATATGGACTTATCACAAGGATATGGTTCCAGATCTGGACCTCTCTAGGTCCCCAATGACAAAAAGTTGCTCACTTTATCCAACTTAGGCCCTTTCCATGCACAAAAACCTTGTAGTGAGCTTAGTTTTGATGTTTTAGCCTTGTGAGGCCTTGCATGCACATAAAGTTTGCAAGTTTACGTGGTAATTGCACTAGGGAAGGGTGGATCTGAAGTTTGGGACCTTAGATCCCACTAAAAAGGGATGAACACAAAAGGGACTGAAGGAACTCGTCGAGTCCCTTAGTTGACTCGACGAGTCGGATATGGTTTACCCGTTTTCGAGATTCAGAATGAGTGCAGTGAAGGATTAGGGTTTTGGGACTGCATGAAATTTTAATTTTTTGGACTTTTGATGAACTCGACGAGTCACTTAGGTGAATCGGGGAGTTGACATGGGATTTTGTGGAATGGACTCGGAAGGAACTCGACGAATTGCTAGGATGCACTCGACGAGTTGAGGTCAACATAGACTGTTGACCTTGAACGTTGATGTAACAACGTAAATTTTCAAAACAATTTTTCATTTTTAAATCATACTTTCAATCACACGATAATCACAAAACATAATGTATCCACTGTGTCATAACAAAACATGTCCCAGAATCTCAATAACATAAACTCCATAAGTGTGTACGGATCATGCCGGCGCCTTCCCACGATCCTCGCTAGTACCTGAAACACATAACATAACAACTGTAAGCATAAATGCTTAGTGAGTTCCCCAATATACCACATACAACACATACGCCTTTCCAGGCCATAACTCTGTAGGATCCTCCGATCCATGTGTCTCAGGGGACTTCCGTCCCGAATCCCGGTAGACCTTCCGGTCCTACCCGTATCGACCTTCCGGTCCGTAACCTCTTGACCTTCCGGTCCATATCATCTTGACCTTCCGGTCCTTATCATCTTGACCTTCCGGTCCTTATCGTACATAACATACATAACACATACATATCACATAACAACATACAGATCATACATCTCATAGCATATAAGACCTTCCGGTCACACATAGGTACCCTTCCAGGTACAGTATAGTGAAAAGACTCACCTCGATGAAGTCGGATAAACTCTCGTGCTCAACGTCCCAACTTAGCCTCTTCCTATTATTCAAATAACATCCCCGATCAATATTCTCTCATAGTCTCATCTCTAAAGATTGGGTAGAAGGCCATTCTACCCCTCTTCGAACTCTCTTGAAACAGTCTTGACCAGAACCCTAAAGTTAACGAAAGTCAACGGTCAAACTTTGACCCGACCCGTTGAGTGCACAAGGGCGACTCGGTGAGTCCATGTGGGTCCTCTGAATCCTTTCAGCCTCTCTTGGCTCGTCGAGTCATCCTTCCACTCGACGGGTTACACCTGTCACGAATCGCAGGGCAACCCCGACTCGACTCGTCGAGTACACTTATGGACTCGGCGAGTTGCTCCCATAACAACTCTCAAATGACCTTCTGAGGTCAGATCTGCTTCTCTAAACTATAGATCTGGCCTTCCCAACCACTATAATCACGTAAAGGTCCGACCTTTACACTCATGCAATGTCCGTAAAGCTTCTTTGGGTGAAATAACCTCTAGAATGGCAACCTAGGGTCATATCTCTAATGGAATAGCAAAAAGCAAGGTAGATAGGACTCTCTGGACCTCTTAAAGTCCAGATCTAAGAAGAACTCCACCTTGGGACCTCACATACTTCGAATCCAAGCCAAAGAAGGCATAAGAAAACCCTAGATTCAAGTAGATCACCAAATACACGAGATTGAGCACAGATTAGTACCTCTAGCAGCCTCTTCTGATAAAATGGGTGATAGATCTGAGCTCCTCAATCTTCCTTGTCTGTCCTCCTTCCTTCTTTCTTGCAAAATTACACTTAGAATGATGAATTAGCCCTCCTCTTGCACTACAAGCTTTCTCTCTGCTCTCTAGGATTTCTCAGGGGTGCATTGGCCGCAAATGGAGGCCATAAAGGCCTTTAAATAGGGCACAGGCACGGGGATTTAGGGTTTCACTTAACAGCGCGGACTCGCCGAGTCCACGCATCGACTCGTCGAGTCCTTCATTAAATCAGACAAGAAATGCGCGATCCTACTCGGCGAGTCTGAGAGCCTACTCGCCGAGTCCCTCCCTAAAACTCAAGATAAATACTTAAAATAAGATACCTGGGAATCCGGATGTTACAATTCTCCCCCACTAGAATCAGACTTCGCCCTCGAAGTCTTGCTCGACAAACAACTCTGGATGATGCTCCCGCATCTCCAACTCCGGCTCCCAAGTCAGCTCGGACCCTCTCCGATGTTGCCACTGAACCTGCACCAGGGGCACCTCCTTGTTCCTCAGAACCTTGATCTTCTGATCCATAATCGCCACCGGCCTCTCAACATAATTCAGGCTCGCATCCACCTGAATATCTCCCAATGGCACCACCGCCGACTCGTAAGCTATACACTTCCTTAACTGAGACACGTGGAAGGTATCATGAATCTGGCTCAACTCCGCAGGTAGCTCCAACCGATATGCTACCCTGCCCACCCTCGCGGTCACCCTGAACGGACCGATGTATCGGGGCCCCAACTTGCCCCTCTTCCTGAATCGGATCACTCCTTTCCAAGGAGACACTTTCAGGAGTACGAAGTCTCCCACCTGGAACTCAAGCTCGGATCGTTGCCTATCCGTATAACTCTTCTGACGACTCTGAGCCGTCAATAACCTCTGTCTAACCTGCTGTATCTGCTCTGTTTTCTGAAGCACTATCTCAGTGCTACCCATCACACGCTGCCCTACCTCTCCCCAGCAAATGGGAGTCCGACACCTCCTCCCATACAACAACTCGAAGGGAGGCATACCAATACTCGAATGGTGGCTGTTGTTGTAGGAAAACTCAGCCAACGGCAAGTACGTGTCCCAACTTCCTCCGAAGTCCAACACACATGCTCGAAGCATGTCCTCGAGTGTCTGAATCGTCCGCTCACTCTGCCCGTCCGTCTGTGGGTGGTAGGCGGTACTGAAATGCAACCTCGTACCCAACTCCTCGTGAAACTTCTTCTAGAACCTGGAAGTGAATCGCACATCTCGATCTGATACAATTGAGATCGGTACTCTATGACGCGATACCACCTCTCTCACATACAACTCGGCCAGCCTCTCAGCGGAAGAGCTCTCACTGATAGCAAGGAAGTGAGCGCTCTTAGTCAGTCGGTCGACTATCACCCAAATTGCATCGACGCCCCTCGCGGTCCTCGACAATTTGGTGATAAAATCCGTAGAAATCTGTTCCCACTCCCACTGGGGAACCTCAAGTGGCTGCAACTTGCCATGCGGACGCTGGTGCTCGGCCTTAACCCTGCGACAGGTCAAGCACCTCTCAACAAACCATGCTACATCCCTCTTCATACAGGGCCACCAATAGTCCTTCTTCAGGTCCAAATACATCTTAGTGGCCCCGGGATGGATCGAGAACCTCGATCGGTGCGCCTCCTCCATCAAAGTGGTGCGCGTCCCGTCTGCATACGGCACCCAAATCCGACCCTGAAAGGTCATAAGCCCACAACTATCGGTAACAAACTCAGGTACCTGCCCAATCACCCGCTCTCTCTTGCGGTTCTCCGGTCTCACGACCTCTGCCTGGGCCTCCCGAATGGTGTCCAACACCGGAGTCATCACTATCAATCGCATACAAGTGTCTCGAATCGGGGCACTCGCCGCCCTACGACTCAGCGCATCAGCTACAACATTAGCTTTGCCCGGGTGGTACAAGATCTCACAATCGTAATCCTTTACCACATCCAACCATCTCCTCTGGCGCATATTCAGGTTGGGATGATCCATCAGATACTTCAAACTCTTGTGGTCCGTGTATATGGTACACCGAACCCCATACAGGTAATGGCGCCAGATCTTGAGGGCGAACACCACTGCCCCCAACTCCAGATCGTGGGTAGGATACCTCGTCTCATGAGGCTTCAGCTGCCTCGATGCATACGCTATCACGTGCCCCCTCTTCATAAGCACCGCACCCAACCCCGATATCGATGCGTCACAATACACCACAAACTCCTCCATACCTTCCGGGAGGGCTAACACCGGGGCTTCGCATAATCTCTGGCGAAGTGTCTCAAACGAGGTCTGCTGCTCCAGACCCCACGAAAAAGTAACGCCCTTCCGGGTCAACCTGGTGAGAGGCACGGCGATCTTCGAGAAATCCTTGATAAATCTCCGATAGTAGCCGGCCAACCCCAGAAAACTCCTGATCTCGGTGGGAGATCTCGGCACCTCCCAACTCATCACTTCCTCAATCTTGGCCGGATCGACCAATATCCCCTTCTGATCGACGAGATGCCCCAAGAACTGGACCTCTCGCAACCAGAAATCACACTTGGAGAATTTGGCGTACAACCTCTCCGATCTCAAAACTCCGAGGATCTCCCTCAAATGCTCCTCATGTTGCTCTCTGGATCTCGAATACACCAATATGTCATCGATGAACACGATCACCGATCGATCCAACATCGGCCTACACACCCTGTTCATGAGATCCATGAACGCTGCCGGTGCGTTGGTAAGCCCGAAAGGCATCACCACGAACTCGTAATGCCCATAACGAGTCCTGAACGCCGTCTTCTGGATATCCTCATCACGCACTCTCATCTGATGATATCTAGACCTCAGATCAATCTTGGAGAACCAAGACGCTCCCTGCAACTGATCGAACAGATCATCAATCCTCGGCAGTGGGTAACGGTTCTTGACCGTTAACTTGTTCAACTCCCGGTAATCAATGCACATCCGGTGTGAACCATCCTTTTTCTTGACAAAAAAGGATTGGCGCTCCCCACGGTGAGCTACTCGGCCGAATAAACCCCTTCCCCAGCAGCTCCTGCAGCTGTGAGGATAGCTCCTGCATCTCTGGTGGCGCAAGGCGATAGGGCGCCTTGGCGATAGGCGCTGCCCCCGGAACCAAATCGATACAGAACTCTACCAGCCTCTCGGGAGGCACACCCGACAACTCCTCGGGGAAAACATACGGGAACTCGTGCACTATCGGAACATCACCAATCGAACTTGGCCTCCCAGCGGCCACTCGTGTGTCCATCACATAGGCTACAAACCCGCTGCAGCCCTGCTGTAAACTCTGTCTCGCTCTGGCAGCCGAACAAAACGCTGACCCACATCGGGTACCCTCGCCGTACACCGTAAGTACTCCCCCACTAGGGTCTCGTATCGTCACAACTGTCGCTCGCAGTCTATAACAACCCCAAATTGGCTCAACCAATCCATGCCCACTATGACACACACGTCCCCCATCACTATCGGGACCAGATCTATTGGGAACTCAACACCGAAGATCTCGAGTACACATCCTCGAATCACATCCGTAGCATACACCGCTCGCTCGTCAGCTTTGGAAACTCGTAAAGGTCGACTCAACGCCTCTCGCCGAATACTGATGTGCCGACTAAACGCTATCGACACAAATGATCGACTCGCACCCGAGTCAAATAACACTAAGGCAGGTACATAATTCATAAGAAAAGTACCTACGCATATCATAATATAAGCACAATGTCTCAACTCAGCATAAATAATAAAGAATACCTACCAGCCACAACATCGGGCGCTGCGCGGACCTCCTCCACTGTCAACTGGAAGGCTCTCCCACGAGCCTTCGGTGCCTCGGCCTTCGATGGCCGAACCTCGATAGCCCTAGCAGCAGGTGCAGATCCCTGTGCTGATCCCTGATGTAACTGCGGGCATTCGGCCTTCCAATGGCCAGTCTGGTTGCAATGAAAGCAAACCATAAATCCCTTGGGGCAATCCTTGGCGATATGCCCCTCCTTGCCACATTTGTAGCAAGCACCCGATCGACAGACCCCATCATGTCCCTTGCCGCACTTCCCACAAGTGCGGCCCTTCTGGCCTCCAGATCTCGTATCAGCGGACTTGGCCCGCTTGGCTGCCGTCTGCGACTGTGCCGGCCGCCGATCCATCCTCTGAGACTCGGCCTCCTCCCTGGCCTGAGTCTCCAACTCAATCTCCCTCTTCCGAGCATTTGCCTGGAGCTCAGCAAATGTCCGGTAAGTCGAGTTCGACACGAACTCCCGAATATCCCTCCTCAAAACGCCCAAATACCGGCTCATACGTGCCTGCTCGGTAGACACCTGCTCAGGGCAGAACATCGCCCTCTCATGAAACTTCCTGGTAACCACAGTAACAGAATCAGTACCCTGCTTGAGGGTCAAGAACTCCTGTGCCAGCCGTTCCCTCTCCACCGGGGGAATATACTCGTCTCTGAACATAGCGGTGAACCTCTCCCAGGTCACCTCTGAAATCTCCGCAAGAGTGAAGCTCGCCGTCACGAACTTCCACCAATCCTTCGCCCCCAAGCGAAGCTGGTTCAGCGCTAACCGTACTATCAGATGCTCCGGACATGAACACGTATAGAAGCATCCCTCAATATCAGAAATCCACCTCATCGCAGCGATCAGATCCTGCGTCCCGTCAAACTCTGGTGGCTTCGTGTTGCTGAACTCTCGAAGCAACAACGAGTCACCTCCCTGAGGTCTGGCAGCAGCCACAGCAGCCGCAGCCTCAGTCACCACTGCGTACCGCTCATCAAAAGTCTCAATCAATGTGGTCTTGATAGACCCAAACATCTCCGGAATCTCGGCTCGAATCGCCGCTGCCACCTCATCGTGGATCATCTGACGAAGCTCCTCGTCACTCACGCCGCTCGTCTCAGGCCTGTGGCATGTCCCAACCATGATGTCTCTGAAATACAACATAATAATATCAGAGACTCGCTCGAGCATACTCGCACTCGATAACTCAACCCTACTTGTTCCCTAGTACCCTAAGGGATCTTACTTGGATTGTGCACTGATCCGGTGTCTTCAGTAGTACGGGCCCTATACTACCGTCCACACCGCATCAATGTTCACCCCAAGTCATCCTCCTAGGATCCCAGATCACAAGTACTCTATATCTCACTGGCATAGGCTACCCTTCGGTAGACCTCTCATCAGCTCCTCACTGCTACCTACTCGCTCTCAAGCATCACATAGCAGCAAAATCCTTCCTAGGCTAAGACATCACAAAATCAGGCCACTCTAGTCTTAATATGAATACCTAGCCAACTCTAGAATGCATATCATATCATAACATATCTCATAACATATAATGTAAGGGTATTTTGGGAAATCACCGTTCAGGCGCTGGCTGATCGTACACACTGCTTCCTTCTGCCTTTCTCAAAATCTTTTACTCTCTTAGAAAAATTGTTTATTTTATGAAAAACTTTCTCAAATCCTTAGTTTGAGTTCAGATTCATCCGAAGATGCACCCGAATCCCTCAAACCAAGGCTCTGATACCAACTTGTAACAACGTAAATTTTCAAAACAATTTTTCATTTTTAAATCATACTTTCAATCACACGATAATCACAAAACATAATGTATCCACTGTGTCATAACAAAACATGTCCCAGAATCTCAATAACATAAACTCCATAAGTGTGTACGGATCATGCCGGCGCCTTCCCGCGATCCTCGCTAGTACCTGAAACACATAACATAACAACTGTAAGCATAAATGCTTAGTGAGTTCCCCAATATACCACATACAACACATACGCCTTTCCAGGCCATAACTCTGTAGGATCCTCCGATCCATGTGTCTCAGGGGACTTCCGTCCTGAATCCCGGTAGACCTTCCGGTCCTACCCGTATCGACCTTCCGGTCCATAACCTCTTGACCTTCCGGTCCATATCATCTTGACCTTCCGGTCCATATCATCTTGACCTTTCGGTCCTTATCATCTTGACCTTCCGGTCCTTATCGTACATAACATACATAACACATACATATCACATAACAACATACAACTCATACATCTCATAGCATATAAGACCTTCCGGTCACACATAGGTACCCTTCCAGGTACAGTATAGTGAGAAGACTCACCTCGATGAAGTCGGATAAACTCTCGTGCTCAACGTCCCGACTTAGCCTCTTCCTATTATTCAAATAACATCCCCGATCAATATTCTCTCATAGTCTCATCTCTAAAGATTGGGTAGAAGGCCATTCTACCCCTCTCTGAACTCTCTTGAAACAGTCTTGACAAGAACCCTAAAGTTAACGAAAGTCAACGGTCAAACTTTGACCCGACTCGTCGAGTGCACAAGGGCGACTCGGCGAGTCCATGCGGGTCCTCTGAATCCTTTCAGCCTCTCTTGGCTCGTCGAGTCATCCTTCCACTCGACGGGTTACACCTGTCACGAATCGCGGGGCAACCCCGACTCGACTCGTCGAGTACACTTATGGACTCGGCGAGTTGCTCCCATAACAACTCTCAAATGACCTTCTGAGGTCAGATCTGCGTCTCTAAACTATAGATCTGGCATTCCCAACCACTATAATCACGTAAAGGTCCGACCTTTACACTCATGCAATGTCCATAAAGCTTCTTTGGGTGAAATAACCTCTAGAATGGCAACCTAGGGTCATATCTCTAATGGAATAGCAAAAAGCAAGGTAGATAGGACTCTCTGGACCTCTTAAGGTCCAGATCTAAGAAGAACTCCACCTTGGGACCTCACATACTTCGAATCCAAGCCAAAGAAGGCATAAGAAAACCCTAGATTCAAGTAGATCACCAAATACACGAGATTGAGCACAGATTAGTACCTCTAGCAGCCTCTTCTGATAAAATGGGTGATAGATCTGAGCTCCTCAATCTTCCTTGTCTGTCCTCCTTCCTTCTTTCTTGCAAAATTACACTTAGAATGATGAATTAGCCCTCCTCTTGCACTATAAGATTTCTCTCTGCTCTCTAGGGTTTCTTAGGGGTGCATTGGCCGCAAATGGAGGCCATAAAGGCCTTTAAATAGGGCACATGCCCGGGGATTTAGGGTTTCACTTAACAGCGCGGACTCGCCGAGTCCACACATCGACTCGTCGAGTCCTTTATTAAATCAAACAAGAAATGCGCGATCCTACTCGGCGAGTCCGAGCGCCTACTCGCCGAGTCCCTCCCTAAAACTCAAGATAAATACTTAAAATAAGATACCTGGGAATCCGGATGTTACAATTCTCCCCCACTAGAATCAGACTTCGCCCTCGAAGTCTTGCTCGGCAAACAACTCTGGATGATGCTCCCGCATCTCCAACTCCGGCTCCCAAGTCAGCTCGGACCCTCTCCGATGTTGCCACTGGACCTGCACCAGGGTTACATCCATGCAAACCGATTTAGCTCTCCAAGAATGTATGTGTAACCGATTTAGCTCTAGGGAGTTCCTTTTATAGTGTGACAAGTGCTAGGGTTATATCCATGCAAACCATAATGCACCATGACCCTTCATATTACTTAGGCTCCATGGGTTAAACCTCCATGGATTATCCATATTGGTTTAGCCCATCCTAATTAACCATGGATCATTGGTCCACACTATAAGAATCATTGATTTACCAAATCAGTCCCCGTATATTTAATTAGTCTCTTTTGATCACTAAATTAATTCCAAATTAATTCTTGATCAATACTAATTAAATAATATGATTTCACATTAATATATTATACTTGTAATATATTAACAAATCACAAATAACCTTATTCTCAAAAGTCCATCCTATCAAATTGCATTGGTGAAGGCAACCCAAAAGGACCATGCTACTCTCGGGTCAAGTACATACCAATTATAGTTATGGGCTTAGACACCTAATCCAACAGTCTCCCACTTGGATAAGTCTAATAACTATAACTGCAAGTACGACTTAAACAACCGACTAGCAATCGTAGCTCTTAAAAGCCGCTGTCGAACTCTGACCCAGTCAGTGACGCGTCCTTTAGATAAGGGATCATATAATCCTCTTTTCTTCAAGATATCAGCCGGACAAATACATGGAACAATGTCATACTTATTGTCCATCAGTTTGTTTCCTGATTTCCGATTTGTTTGACAGAGAACTTAATTGAACACATCAATTTAGTCCCGACCGGGCCCGACACATAAGTCAAAACAAAATCATCGAGGGGCCCAAGATATCGCTTTTAATCCTCCAAGAATTAAAAGGAACAGATAAACTTCGACATTATATGCTTGTACTAACTATTCGTTAAATCATACACAACAATACGTTTTATAACATCAAGTTACTGATGTGTTTTCGCACTATCAATGTACAACCAACTCATAGTCAACAACTCATATATCTTGGTTTGAAGATTTATATGTTATTATCGTCTCACGATCACTCGTGATAAATTCCATGAAGTGATTCAAGTGAGCGTGGGTTTAATCCAATACTCAGACCTTATGAGCACTCATGAATGTTGTAGCAATCTCTTGCTATGTCTAAGACACTTCAGACAATCTACAAGTCAAATTCATGACAGTCTTGCCTCAATACCTACTTCCAAAGTATGATCGACTGTGGACAGTTTGAATAATATAATTATTCTGGAAGTCAAAACATGCAAAATGAAACAATAGTAAACAATTGACACAAGATAGTAACTTTACTCATAAATAAAACATCTTTTATTTAATCATCAAATGTCAATTACATTTTATCTATTACAAGTTTCAAAATAGCTATCTAATCATTAAAACTAATATCATCCTTTAGCCCAATGCTCCTCGCATGCTGCAAATGCTTAACCCTACTCAGTCCCTTCGTGAGGGGATCTGTTGGGTTCTTATCTGATGATACCCTCTTTACCACGAGGAGTCCTTCTTCCACCCGATGTCTTATGAAGTGATATTTCCTGTCGATGTGCCTGGATCTGCCATGATCCCTTGGTTCCTTGGTTAAGGCAACCGCACCCTCATTGTAACATAAAATCTCCATAGGCTCCTTTATAGCTGATACAACTCCAAGGTCTCCGATGAAGTTTTTCAGCCATATCGCCTCCTTCGATGCTTTGCTTGATGCTATGTACTCTGATTCGCATGTTGAATCAACTACAGTCTCCTGTTTGGAACTTTTCCAAGTTATTGTTCCTCCATTCAGGGTAAAAACCCAGCCCGACTGAGAGCGGAAATTATCTCTGTCGGTCTGAAAACTGGCGTCACTATACCCTGTGACTCTTAAGTCATCACTCCCACCAAGAATAAAAACCCAGTCCTTAGTCCTGCGTAGGTACTTAAGAATATTCTTTACCGCAGTCCAATGAGCTTTACCAGGATTCCCTTGATATCCGCTGACCATGCATAAAGCAAAGGCCATATCAGGGCGAGTACAAGTCATAGCATACATGATTGAGAAAACTGCGGAAACATATGGTACTCGACTCATCTCAGCTATTTCAACCTCTGTACTCGGACTCTGAGTCATACTCAGTTTGGTATTGCCTTGGATGGGAAGTCACCTTTCTTGGAATTCTCCATGCTGAACCGTTTCAACACCTTGTCCTTGGATGGGTAAGGACTCCTGTTGGACTTAGTCAAAGTACCTACTTGGACAAAGTGTTGAAGAGGTTCAACATGCATAATTCCAAGAAAGGTGACTTACCGATCCAGAGTAATGCCAAACTGAGTATGACTCAGAGTCCGAGTACAGAGGCTGAGATAGCTGAGATGAGTCGAGTACAATATGCTTCCACAGTTGGCTCAATCATGTATGCTATGACTTGTACTCGCCCTGATGTGGCCTTTGCTTTATGCATGGTCAGCAAATATCAAGGAATCCTGGTAAAGCTCATTGGACTGCGGTAAAGAATATTCTTTAGTACCTACGCAGGACTAAGGACTGGGTCCTTATTTTTGGTGGGAGTGATGACTTAAGAGTCACAGGGTATAGTGACGCCAGTTTTCAGACCGACATGGATAATTTCCGCTCTCAGTCGGGCTGGGTCTTTACCCTGAATGGAGGAGAAATAACTTGGAAAAGTTCCAAGCAGGAGACTGTAGCTGATTCAACGTGCGAATCAGAGTACATATCAGCAAGTGAAGCGACGAAGGAGGCGATATGGCTAAAGAACTTCATTGGAGGCCTTAGAGTTGTACCAGCTATAAAGGAGCATGTGAAGATTTTCTGTGACAGCGATAGTGCGGTTTCCTTAGCCAAGGAACCAAGGGATCATGGCAGGTCCAGACACATCGACAGGAAATATCACTTCATAAGACACAAGATAGAAGGACTCCTCGTGGCAAAGAGGGTATCATCAGATGAGAACCCGACAAATCCCCTCACGAAGGGACTGAGTAGGGTTAAGTATTTAAAGCATGCGAGGCGCATTAGGCTGAGGGATGATATTAGTTTTAATGATTAGATAGCTATTTTGAAACTTGTAATAGATAAACTGTAATTGACATTTGATGCTTAAATAAAAGGTGTTTTTTATTTACTAGTATGGTACTGTCATATGTCAATTGTTTTACTATTGTTTCATTTTTGCATGTTTTGACTTCCAAAATAACTGGATTATTCAAACCATCCACAGTCGATCATAATTTGGAAGTAGGTATTGAAGCAAGACTGTCATGAATTTGGCTTGTAGATTGTCAGAAATGGTTAGACATTGCTATGACATTCATGAGTGCTCATAAGGTCTGAGTATTGGATTCAACCCACACTCACTTGTATCACTTCATGGAATTTATCTCGAGTGATCGTGAGACGATAATATCATAAAATCTTCAAACCTAGATGTATGAGTTGTTGACTATGAGTTGGTTGTACATTGATAGTACAGAAATACATCGGTAACTCGATGTTATAAAACATGCTGTTGTGTATGGTTCAGTGAATAGTTAGTACAATCATATACTGCCAAAGTTTATCTGCTCCTTTTAGTCCTTGGAGGATTAAAAGCGATATCTTGGGCCCCTCGATAATTTTGTTTTGACTTATGTGTCGGGCCCGGTCAGAACTGAATTGATGTGTTCGATTAAGTTCTATGTCAAACGAATCAGAAACCGGGAAACAAACTGCTGGACAATAAGATTGACTGTGTTCCATGTGTTTGTCGGGCTGATATCTTGAGAACAGAGGATTCTATGATCACTTGTCTAAAATGGTACGTCTAAGTTCGACAAAGGTATTTAAGAGTCACGATTGCTAGTCGGATCCTGAAGTTATACTTACAACTATAGTTATTAGACTTATCCAAGTGAGAGACTGTTGGGTAAGGTGTCTAAGTCCATAACTATTTTTGGTATGTACTTGACCCGACAGTAGCATGGTCCATTTGGGTCGCACTTCACCGGGACAATTTGAAGGATGGACTTTTGAGAAGAGGATAATTATGATTTATTAATATATTATAAGTTCTAATATATTAATATGAAATCATATTATTTAATTAGTATTGATCAAGAATTAATTTGGAATTAATTTTGTGATCAAAAGAGACTAATTAAATATATGGGGATTGATTGTGTAAATCATTCATTCTTATGAAGTGGGCCAATGATACATGATTCCTTATGTTGGGCTAAACCCATGAGGTGACCCATGGATACTCCATGGAGGTTTAAACCCATGGAGCATGGGGAATGTGGAAAGTCATGCACATTAGGGTTTGCATGGTGTAACCCTCATCAAGCCACACTATATAAGGAGCCCTCTAGCTAGCAAAATCGGCCACTAAGTATACACACAAGAGTGCTAGCCGAAATTTGAGTGCAAGTAACCTCTCTCTAGTTCTTCCATTTGTTGGTGGTGATTTGTGATTCCACTTGAGGCATTCACATTATTGGTGATAGGCTCTTAAAGGCTTAAGGTTCAAGCTACAACAAAAGGTATGTCATTCAACTAGATTTTTTTTGTATTGTATATACTTCATAGTATGCTAGTTAGGATGATACCTTGGAAATTCAAAAGTTGGCATGTATAATAAAGAAAACATAGATCCAAGGTATCTAGGGTTGCATGTACACCATAAGAGTGTTAGAATGGCTAAAACCCTACAAGAAGGTCTCATCATAGTCAACTCCATGAGTTTGAGTAAAGCCCTTCGCAACCAGTCGCGCCTTATATGTGTGTACTTTCCCATCCATGCCGGTCTTCTTCTTGAAGATCCATTTGCACCCGACTGTCTTACGACCCGATACATTGTCAACCAAGTTACAAACTTGATTGTCATACATGGACTGAATCTCGCTGTCAGGGCCGGTCCAGACGGTGGGCAACACGGGCGACCGCCTAGGGCCCACGACTCCAGGGGGCCCAAAATTTATGGGCTATGTAGTTTATATATATATATATATATGTATATATATATATATATATATATATATATATATATATATATATATATATAATTATTACCTAAATGATTTTTAGGGCCTAAAGTTGGTTGAAACTCAAATTAGCTCAAAAGCTAAACTACTTAGTTTCCTTGTTAGTGCTAATTAAACACGTCTATATTGAAGAGTAAATGATATTTTTTTTAATCTTTATTATATTTGTCTTTGAGGGGCCCTTTTTTTCTTTTTGCCCCGGGCCCCATATATGTTTGGACCGGCCCTGCTCGCTGTCTATAGCCTCTTTCCACTTTGCAGACTCGGGGCCTGCCATGACTTCCTTGTAATTGCTAGGTTCATCCAAATTTACCAGTGTGCTATCACTGATAAATGTATCACCCTCAGATTTTATATGGAAACCATATAACACAGGTGGAACACTAACTCTACTGGAGCGCCTCAGAGGTACGGACTCGTCAACTTGTTCAACAAGAGTTTCTTCCTCAGGTTGATTGCTAGTGTTTGAGGTTCCTTCACCGCTTGACTCTTGAAACTCTTCAAGGTCAATTTGCCTCCCACTGTCCACTTGGCCTATGAGTTCTCTCTTGCGAAAGAATCCTCTCCTCACAACGAAGACAACATTGTCACTCGGTCTATAGAAGAGTTATCCAAAGGATTTATGTGGGCAGCCGATGAAAATACACCGCTCACTACGAGGTTCGAGCTTGTCGTGAGTCTCGCGTCTCACGAAAGCCTCGCAACCCCAAACCTTGATGTGTGCTAACGAGGGAACCTTCCCTGTCCACATCCCGTGAGGTGTTTTAGCAACCTTCTTAGTTGGGAGTAGATTAAGGATATGGGCGGCAGTCTCTAAGGCATACCCCGAGAATGAGATGGGTAACGAAGCTCGACTCATCATGGAATGAACCATGTCCAACAAGGTTCGATTGCGCCTCTCAGCCACACCATTAAGCTGTGGTGTCCTAGGTGGCGTCAATTGTGAAACAATCCCACATTCCTTAAGATAGTATTGGAACTCGATACTAAGATAATCACCATCCCGATCGGATCAGAGCATCTTTATCTTCCTGCCCAACTGATTCTCCACTTCTTGTTTAAACTCTTTGAACTTTTCAAAGGTTTCTGGCTTATGTTTGATTAAGTAGATATAGCCATATCTGCTGTAATCATCAATAAAAGTCACATAGAAGGGGTTAGCATCCCTTGTGGCGGTTCTAAAAGGTCCACACACATCGGTGTGTATAAAATCCAACAAACCTTCACCCCTTTCATAAGTACCAGTGAATGGTGACTTGGTCATCTTTCCAAGCAAACAAGATTCGCAAGTATCATCCGACCTTAAGTCGAATGACTCCAAAACTCCAGCCTTTTGGAGTTGGCCTATGCGCTTCTTGTTGACATGTCCAAGACGACAATGCCACAAGCATGCCTTATCCAAACTATTGGAAGAATCAATGTGCAACACATTATTTCCTAAGTTGTCTACAACCATCACAGTTTCATATACACCATTACAAGGTAATGCTTTAAAATAAAAAACACCATTATAAAAAGCATTAATATCACCAATTTCATTATCAAATGAAAAACTAAAACCTTGTTTGTACAAACCATGAAAGGAAATTGTATTTCTCGCCATATCATACGAGTAGCAACAATTATTCAAATCTAATTTCAACCCACTACTAAGCAATAAAGAATAAACTCCAATCTTGGTGACATGCGACATTTTCCTATTCCCCATGATCAAGTTCATCTACCCGTGCTCCACATCCTTACTTCTTTTTAGTCCCTGAAAATCAGAACAAATGTGAAATCCACAACCTGTATCAAGGACCCAAGAACAAGAATGTGATGAGTTATTAGATAGAATAGTATAAATATTTGCATGGGTGGGCTTAACCTTCCCATCCTTGACATCCTACAAGTATTTGGGGCAGCTTCGCTTCCAGTGCCCTTTATCATGACAATAGAAACACTCTGCTTCTTTCGGGTTGGTAGAGGGATTAGCAAAACCAGCTTTGGTCCCACTGGAAGAGGATCCATCAAGAGACTTTCCCTTGCGGCTCTTAGAGGGAGCCTTCCTCTTCTTCCCTTTCCCATGCCCAATTGCCAAGACAGGGGAAGTAGCAGTAGGAGTAGAAACAATGGATTTACCTTTGAGACTACTTTCAGCAGTTCTCAAAAGGCATTGAAGCTTGCTAAGAGTGACCTCCTCCTTGTTCATATGATAGGTCATTCAAAACTGATCATAACATGGAGGTAAAGAGTGTAGAATGATATCTATGGCCAACTGTTCATCGAAGTTCACATTCAACTTCAGCAAGCGGTCCACAAACCTTTGCATTTTGTGCAAGTGGGCCGTGATGGATTCTCCATCCTTCATCTTTGTTGTTATCATTGAGGCGATGATTTCATACCTCTCTTGATGAGCACTCTGATGGTATATTTCCATCAGGTCTTGGTGCATCTCAAAAGGGTAATAATCCTCATAGGACTTTTGGAGTTCAGCTGCCATAGTAGCCAACATGATACAAGACACTTTGGAGGCATCCCGCTCATGAGTCCTATACTCAACAATCTCCTCAGGAGTAGCAGCCGTCTCATCAATTTCCTTAAGCTCTTTGTCGAGGACATATTCCTTGTCCTCGTAACGAGTAACCATCCTGATGTTCCTGATCCAATCATTGAAGTTGGAACCATCAAAGATAACTCTCCCACACAAGTTCATTAGGGAGAAAGAGCCAGTAGGGTTTGAGCCAGACGCAGTGTTGGAAGACATCTAAAAAGAAAGACAAAGTTTATATTAGATAAGAGTCCTTAATATAACACCCAAATGAAATATTAAGGTTAGGACCCAACACAATATTTTACAATTTGGAAGAGGGATGCCGTAATCCAATTGCAAAATATTTGAAGGTAGGTAAATGACCGATTTACCAATTTCCACCATGAAAAACGAAATCGATTATTAGGTTTTAAATGAATTGAAATTCCTAGATTCCTTTGAGATTCATTGAACTTTTCAATGGCATGTTTAAATCTTGATTATGCCCTTCAGGTTTGTGACTGGGATACCGAGGATCACAAACAAGGTGTGAATAACCATGCAAATGTGCTTGGTACACTCGATGTCATTTGTCACCTAATCAATGTGCCGGTTAACCACACACGCTCCATTGATCTATGACAAACATTAAGCTACCCTTTGCCACCCTTACTAGTCCAAGTTAATGTGCCGGTTAACCACACATGCTCCATTAACGACTTGGCAAGGTGAAAAGTGCAATTTCATGGAATAGCATCAATTTCACATTTTTCCTAAAGTAACTAAGATTGGGAATTTAATAAAACATTTAGTTAATTTATAATTATTATTATACTTTTAACAAGAATTAATGTCCTATCCTACCCGTTCGGCTAACGACCCTCCACCAGTCAAGGAAACAGTGGGTGAGAGTGGACACCCATTAAACCACCATTTTATAGGCAGTGACCTTATACCCCCCTTATAGACCGACTTCGTGAATGAGGTCTACTAACGGTAAGACTGACTTATCTTATACATATATATAATAATTAAACTTTTAATATTACAATAGTATAAGGGTTGAATTTTAAACTTTTAATATTCTGGGGTTTGGAATTAAAGTGTTCATAAGTGTGACTTTACAAATTCCAAAACTTGAGGGCAAGTTTTGAAACTCTTCAAAACTTTTCATTTCCATAACTTATGAGTTTAATGACTTTTAAAAGTGAGACTTTTCATTTTCCATAACTTGAGGACAAGTTATGGGATTCATTAAAGGCATTTAGATCAACATTTTAATTAACAAAATAATCAAATAATTTATCTATGATCTAGTTAAACTCATAAGTCAAGATAATTCATATCAACAATTTGCAAGAAATTAGCCTAATCATATAAACTAATACAAATCTTGAAATTTTGACAATTATCTTTTAATTGGATGAGCATGATCACTACCATATCAAGAAAACAGATTTTATGTTTCAAAAAACGTGGTAATGATCCTACTCTAATTCTGGCCAAAAACTCGAAATTCTGCAACCAGAGCCATCAACTCGACAAGTGCATGATCCTGACTCGTCGAGTTACCCTTTTACTGAGTGGACTCGTCGAGTCAGCTAGTGGACTCGGCGAGTTCATCAGTCAGAGGCCAGAAAATCGATTTTTTTCAACTTTGAAAATTAATAAGCATCAAGTATAACAAAAAATAATCTTAGGCTCTGATACCACTGAAGGGTTTTGAGCACTCTAACAACCTTATGGTGCCTATGCAACCCTAGATGATTTGGATCTATGTTTTCTCTAATTATACATGCAATTTGATTTTCCAAAGCACACATCCTAACTAGCATACAATTTGACAATTGAACAATATAACTAGTTAGATAACTTACCTGTTAGTAGGACTTGTAGTTCTTGGCCTTCAAAAGCTTTAACACCTAAAATGTGATGCCTCTAATGTGTCACAAACACCAAGTGCAAAAGGAGGCTTGAGAGAATAAGTTACTTAGCACAAAAATCAGTTCTCACTCTCCAAGAATGTATGTGTAACCAATTTTAGCTCTAGGGAGTTCCTTTTATAGTGTGATAAGTGCTAGGGTTACATCTATGCAAACCATAATGCACCATGACCCTTCATATTACTTAGGCTCCATGGGTTAAACCTTCATGGACTATCCATGTTGGTTTAGCCCATCCTAATTAACCATGGATCATTAGCCCACATTATAAGACTCATTGATTTACCAAATCAGTCCCCATATATTTAATTAGTCTCTTTTGATCACTAAATTAATTCTTGATCAATACTAGTTAAATAATATGATTTCACATTAATATATTATACTTGTAATATATTAACAAATCACAAATAACCTTATTCTCAAAAGTCCATCCTATCAAATTGCATTGGTGAAGGCAACCCAAAAGGACCATGCTACTCTCGGGTCAAGTACATACCAATTATAGTTATGGGCTTAGACACCTAATCCAACAATATGTAGCTATCGTAGCTAATTGATATGTGTTATGTGGATTGTGTGTAGGGTATGCTCTGGGGGACTCACTAAGCATTAGCTTACAGTTTGTGAATTTGTTTCAGGTACATCTGAGACCAAGGGCAAGGGCAATGCTTGATGGCGCGGCGTGCCCTCTCTCTCAGGCGTTATTATGTGACACTCTGATGTTTTGAAATAAAAATTGTTGCTGTTATGAATTTGAAAACAGTTGTATTTGGGATTACATGATTTGAATGTATTTTGGTTAATTAAAAATGAAAATTTTCTTTTAAAAATTTGGGTCGTTATAGTTGTAGGTTATAAGAAAAATGGGCTACGCCAGGTAACCTAGCCCAATCCTGTTGATTGGCACTAACAAAGTGCCTTAGATAAATTTCCAGCAAATGATTCACCCTCTCGGTTTGTCCATCAGTTTACGGGTGAAAACTGGTCGAAAAGTGGAGTTCGGAGCCCATGAGTTTGAATAATTCCCTACAAAGTTTCCCAGTAAATCGTGGGTCTCTGTCACTTATGATGCTCCGATGAAGTCCCCAGTACTTTGCCACATGTTTGAAAAACAACCAACCATCTTCCTCGCCTGTGCAATCTCTGGGAGCCGGGATGAATGCTCCGTTTTTGGAGAAACGATTTACAACCACCATGATGGAACCACAGCTTTCAGATGTAGGTAAGGCTAAGATGAAATCCAACGTTATACTTTCCCAAGGGTGCTCCGGAATCGACAATGGTTCTAACAACCCTGCGAGCTTAGATTGTTCCACCTTGTCTTGTTGGCATACGAGGCACGTCCGAACATAAGCGTCTACATCATCTCTCATCCTTGGCCAGTAGTAAGTTCTTTCTATAATTGCCATGGTTCGATGTGTTCCAGGGTGCCCTTCCTATTTTGAATCATGCCATTCTTTTAGGAATTCTCTCCTTAAGTTGTTCCATTTCGGAACATACATTCGATTGCTGACAATGAGTAAGAGTCCATCTTCGACCCAAATTTTTTGGGTCTTCCCTTCTTTGGCCATCTCTATTAAGCTTTTTGTTAACAGGTCAAGACTTATCCCTTCTTTGATGCGATCAACAAAGGTGTAGGTTACCCGAGAGATGGTTGCCAATTCCACTTTCCGACTTAGGGCATCGGCGATGACATTTTCCTTCCCTAGCTTATACTCCATGACATAATCAAACTCAGCTAAGAAATTTTGCCAACGGGCTTGCTTGGGACTTAGCTTTTTCTGATTTTGAAAGTAGCTGGTCGCGACATGGTCAGTTTGAATCACAAACCGATTCCCAAGTAAATAATGTCTCCATACTCGAAGGAAATATATAATAGCTATCATCTCATTATCATGTATCAGAAACCTTTTCCCCCTCTCATTAAGTTTCCAACTTTCATAGGCCACCGGGTGATCTTCTTGTAACAAAACACCGCCTATAGCAAAGTCTGATGCATCGGTTTGCACCTGGAAGGGCTTGGAGTAATCGGGTAACGCTAGAATTGGTTCTTTTGTGACGGCCTTCTTTAGCTCCTCAAACGTTTCTTGACACTTGTCCGTCCATTCCCATGCGACCTTCTTTTTAAGTAGATCAGTTAGTGGAGCTGCCCTTGCCGAGTATCCTGATATGAATCGTTGATAGTAATTGATCAGACCTAGGAATGATCATAGTTCGGAAGCGTTCTTAGGTGGTTCCCACTTTGAAATCACTTTTATTTTGCTTTCATCCATGTAGATCTTCCCATCCGCAATCTTGTGCCCAAGGAATGTTACATCGTGTTGGGCAAAAGAACATTTCTCCATCTTCACATATAATTGGTTTTCCTTTAATGACTGGAAAACCAACCTTAGATGTTCTACGTGCTCCTCCAATGTTTCTGAGTAGACCACGATGTCGTCTAGATACATTACTACAAACTTATCCAAGAACGGGTGGAATATTTTGTTCATGAGGGTGAAAAATATGGCTAGTGCATTCGTGAGTCCAAAGGGCACGACCAAGAATTCAAATGATCCATACCTGGTCACACACATCGTCTTCGGCTCATCTCCTGTAGCTATGCGAACTTGCCAATACCCCGACTGTAGATCCAACTTTGTGAACCAGCGAGCATTTGTGAGTCGATCGAAGAGATTAGCTACTAAGGGGATGGGATACTTGTTTTTAACGGTTGCCTTATTCAAATCTCGATAGTCAATACACATTCTTAGGCTACCGTCATGTTTCCTTTGGAACAACACCGGGGTGCCAAACGGAGCTTTGGAAGGTCTGATGAATCCAACGTCTAGTAACTCTTTCAACTGTTTCCTTAGCTCCTCTAATTCTTGAGGTTCCATTCGGTAAGGCCCCAACACTGGTGGTCTTGCACCTGGTTCCAATTCTATCTCATGATCCACCTCTCGTCTTAGGGGTAATTTCTTGGGCAATTCTGGTGGCATTATCTCTTTGAAATATTCAAGTACTTCCTTGATTTCCTTTGGTACTTCCATCGCCAATAGGCCGGCTTCTTCTTTTAACGTGGCTAGGAGTGTTATCTCGCCCTTTCGAAGACCTTTTCTAAGTTGCATGGCCGATATAATTCGGGAATACGTCTTGCTTCTTTCTAAGGGTACGATGTGAATCGTAGAACCCTTGGTGAGGCGCATGGTTTGATCTGCAAACGAAAAAGGGCGGGATTCATCTAGGAATTCCATCCCTAGCACCATGCGATAATCGTCCATAGGAACTACTGTTAAGTCTATGGTGCCTGTCCATCCTCCTATCTCGATATGCACATTGTGGGCGATTCCAAGGATGGTTTCGGATGGAGAATTTACTGCTTTCAACCAGCCTACCTCCTTGGTATATTGAACTTTCATTTTCTTGGCTTCGTTTTCAGTAAGAAAGTTGTGAGATGCACCTGTATCGACTAGGGCTTTAGTGGTCTCTCCATTTACTTTAGTCTTCACGAACATGAAACCTCCTCCCTTTTTCGTCTTGGTCACTTCTTTGGCCACCGAGTTGAGTAGACGCATTGAGCTAATCTGTGCCGCTTCAGTTTCTTCCTTTTCTTCTTCAAAGACCAAGGCATTAAAGGTCTTCTTCTTTGGAAAGTCTCAGATTAAGTGTGGGCCATCACACAAGTAACACTTGATTTCTCTTTGGGGAACTCCTTCAATTTACTTTACCTTCGAAGGTGAGGGTCTAGTAGTCGGCCTATCTTCTCTTTGTGGCCTTGTTGCGGGTTTATCTCCCTTGCTAGGCCTTCTGGTTGGAGCATATCTATGGAAGTCCATGAGATCCTCTGCCACTGCTATCGCTTCATCGACGTCCTGGACGTTCCTTCTCTTAAGCTCATTATAAGCCCAAGATTGCAGTCCATCTTGGAAGTAAAATAATTTGTCCTTCTCCTGGAGGTCAGGTAGTTCGAGCATCAAAGCGGTGAATTCTGCCACATAGTCTTTAATTGACCCAACATGTTTTAGTCCTCGAAGTTTCTTCATGGCCACGTCTTCAACATTATGGGGGCAAAACTGCTTCTTAAGTTGTCTCTTAAACGCATCCCAAGTGTCTATGCCATATAGGCCTTTCTCAATGTCGCCATGCTTCCGCCTCCACCATAGTGCGGCATTTTCACTCAAGTATAATACGGCTGTGTCTATCTTGGACTTGTCCTCCTTTACTCCGATAGCATTGAAATAGCATTCTAGGGACCATAAAAATTCTTCAAGTAATTTAGGATCATGCTTACCTCCATATTTCAACGATTTAGGTGCCTCTGTGTGTGGTGTTGTCTTCGCAACAGCTCCTCCGACTATCGCTGCTTTACACATGTTTACTTCAGCTTCTAATGCAGCTACCTTCTCACGATACTCATTTTGCAACGTGTTGATCAATTCAAGGACTTCTTCTTTGATAACACTGATGGACTCCTTCATTCCATCACTCGTGTCTCTTATGTCGTTGACGGACTGATCGACAATATCCTTCCATTCACGGATCTCACCGACGCTAATCTCAACCTTGGTAAGCTTGTTTTCTAAGCTCGCCAAGGTATCTACTGATTGGTCCCTCTTCTTGGACTTCCTTCCTTTCTCCTCGACAACATGGGGAATGTTAGCTACATCACTTCCTCCTTCCATTGCTACCATCTCTTGCTCGTATGAACTCTGGCTCTGATACCACGTGTCACGAGATGACTCAATCACCGTGTGCCACTTAGTATTTCTTGACTAAGTCAGGCTAACTTAGAAACTCAAGATGTACTAACGACTCAAGGAAGCAAGAGAAACGAGAAGGAACACTTTTAAAGTAAGAAAGAAAGCTTCTTTGTATACTACTCAACTTCTTACAAGAGAACTTCTCGATGGTTTGGAACAAATGACAACACCCCTATTTATAAGGTCATTACACTTCCTCATCAGAATATTTTAGACGCTACTACTTCTTTCTTTATAGAAGATTATTCAAGATCAATCTATCTAGATATTTACATGCCTACATGCTTCCATAAAGAACTAGCTAAGTCTTTGGTGTCCTAGAGAATTCTAGGATGTTCCAGTCTTCTCCGGGTTTATCCATCATACTCCATTAACTTCTCGAGTACTCCAGAAAATTCTAGATACGGTCCGTGACATGACGCTCCAAAATTGTTCTTTACATTCTAGATTCCCAAATCATGAGCCGAACACATTTAAAAAACTTGGTATGGATTCATGAATAGATCTACTCACCCTCTCAATTTTCCCATATGTCGCCATTCTCCCGAGCTTTGTTGTCAAAAAAGTACTAAAAATTTCTGGCAACTTTTTATTAGACTTTTGCTGCAACATGTGAAAATAGAAGGAAATTAATTCTAAAAAGTATATTCGTTTATCTATTTTTATTTCCTTTGCCTTAACGATTGTACTGACAATGATCCCAAGATTAAAAATGAATTTCCTAATCTAAGAATACTTCATGATCTTATATATACTCGACGTTCATAGTAGAATTGGCAATTGTGTCTCGCTTTAAACTCTTACACCTTAAAACAACTTTAATCACGACTATTTTAGATTCAAAAATTTAAAACCCTTCAAACTAGACGGAACCCTCTGAAGGCGATGTTCAAAGTTAGAAAATCAACAACTTCAAGATGAGACAAACAAAATCCGAGTGAAATGAAAATAAATCAAACCAATAAACCATTGATGTAAAAATCTTTTGGTGCTTTGGTTGACGAAGACAATGATTTGAAGGCGATGTTTGAAATTGGAAAATCAAATACTTCAAGATGAAGATGAACAAAATCCTAGTGAAGCGAAACTAAATCAAACCTTGGAACCATTACTACAAAAATATTTTGGTGCTTTAGATAGTGATTTGTCCCATTGATACAAATATCATCTAAAGAAAGTTCTTTCCTTTGATTTTACATGAATCCAAAACCAAATATCTACCATTAATGGTTGCCATAACTTTGAATGCATAATCGATGGTCTTCATCAACCCCCATCTAAAACACAATTAAGGACTATGATAGTTTCTTGCTATTCATTAACATTAGCCCCTAAAACTCTAAATGAATCTAGAACCAAAAACCAAAACGAATACAACCGGTTATAGTATGGCTTCAATATGGTTCCTCATTCACTTTTGCTAAGTAAAAAAAAAAAAAAACAAAACTATGAAGCTTACAACAAGAAACATAGGATCATACGAGAATATAACTAAATAAAAACAAAAAATACAACATAAACTAGATTTGGATGCATACATATAATCATCTACTACCCCGAAAGTTTGACGGAATGACTCAGTATCAACAAAGAAACTGGTTTGACTCACCATAACACACAACGGTTTTGACTCATCACAACAGACAACAACATTTTGACTAACCAATAACCAGGAACATAACACTATAAAGATAGAGCACAATTAATGGATCCAAATCTTCTAATCCTCTTCCGGAATATCATCATTCGATGAAACACTTCTTGACTCATGCACACTATCAGAATCACAACGAAGAAGAACAATCCCGTCTCTTAAAGCTGCAATATTAAATATATGGTCATATTATGAAAGAGAAAATATGAAGATTAATTAATAATCAAGGCAACATAATGTAATTACCTATTTCATATGCCTCTTCAGCAAATTTTAGCATTGCCATACTCTCTTCTACAAGGTTCTGCAAGCGATCTGCCTCTTTACATGCTTCAATTGCTTTACGTTGTGCGTCTTCAGCCACAACAATTCGATAGGCAACATACGATGCCAAATCTTCCTCTGTTTCTTCAGAATTGTTGTTGACTTCCTGTTGCTCATCACTGTTGTTCTCATGATCCACTGGCACATCATGTTTGATCTTGTAAAGATTACCATTCTGCATATTTAATTGTACCATTGTTATCGAAGATCTTGAGTAGATTTGGACAAAACAGTTCAACATTGATCAAACTTGACCGTCCGGAAATTAGGCCCTAGAGTGTTGTCAGTTTTTATCATTTTTTTTTCAGGACATAACTCTTGTTTTTAAGTTCGTCTTTGTTCATTTTGATGGATAAATTAAAATTTTAATCATTCCTACAAAAAAAGTTTATATGATAACTCACATATTATAATGTTGCAATAAATTAAAAAAACCTCCAACAACATATTAACTTTTAATATAACTTACAAATTCCAACTATAAACATTTTTCCATTGTTGGGACTTCTTAGGATAGTAACTTAGTAACTTTTATTAGAAGTATACAATTGTATATTATATTTAAATATAAGAATAGTTTTTGGTTATT
The DNA here is from genome assembly GCF_052849685.1 of Lactuca virosa. NCBI lineage: Eukaryota > Viridiplantae > Streptophyta > Magnoliopsida > Asterales > Asteraceae > Lactuca > Lactuca virosa. The sequence continues at coordinate 211,300,054 of NC_136429.1, forward strand.
TTTTTTATCATTGTCATTTTAATAACCATTTATAAATTAAAAGGTGTTTTACAATAATTATGAAAATCTTATATTTTTTTTGAAAATGAAATCTATCAAGAAGAAAAGAGACATACATGGCCACAAACTAGCTTTTTCATGACTATGAAAAAGATTTATTATATATATATATATATATATATATATATATATATATATATATATATATATATATATATATATATATATATATATATATATATGAGAGAGCGAGAGATAAGTTGTTTTGATAATCACAACTATTGTTTGAAGGTAAGAACGGTTTAAAACGTCAGATCAAAAGAGCTAATGGTTCTATGAGAATCGAAATCAATTCTTATCCATAATTAGATACTTTTAATTTTTGAAAGTTTGAAATACTAAAGATTCAATAAGAATCATTGATATTTTAAATCTGACGCTCCAAAATTGTTCTTTACATTCTCATATGAAATAGATTCCCAAATCATTAGCCGAACACATTTAAAAAGCTTGGTATGGATTCATGAATAGAACTACTCACCCTCTCTATTTTCCCATATGTCGCCATTCTCTCGAGCTTTGTTGTCAAATAAGTACTGAAAATTTCTGGCAACTTTTTATCAGACTTTTGCTGTAACATGTGAAAATAAAAGGAAATTAATTCTAAAAAACATCGTCGTTTATCTATTTTTATTAATAGACTAACCAAAAGTTTTTACACCAAACAATCTATTTATTTGAATAATCATATAGAAGATTCACGAAGACATAATCTATAACTATAAGGAATAAGAAACATTCAAGCATCTATATCTTTATAATTTGTGAGATTTATTGCATTAATGCTCTACTATATGATTAAGAAATAACATAAACAAGAAAGAAAATCAATAAATTAGTTCAACATATGTAAACAAAAGAAAACTATTGATCTATAGATTAAACCTCAATATAGGAATGAATTGAATTGATATCAATTCCATCCGGGTTCTCCACAGATGAAAGTGCTTCAAGAATCATATCATGGTACCTAATAGAATAACAACATTAAGAAACTCAGAATCCACTAAAATGTCGATGGCAATATGTCATAATTTTCATGATGAGAAAATATACGTACCAAGGACCAGTTTCCTTATAGTTATTATCTGATGAGCTTTCTGGAGCTGGCCAAGCACTGCTCGACACATGATAGCTAAGGTTACGCCATTTATCCTGCAAGTACGTGCAGATGATAATTAATAAAATTAATACATATCATATGGAAATTAAGGCAATTTCATGTGTAATTTAGGGAAAAGATGTTCCTCCTCAATATTCACAACTCATGTCCGTACCCTATTCGATCTGTGTACGACAAGAACGTCATAGTTCAACAATGATTGCAATACCTTAATTGTAAGTGTCATGTAGATCTAAACTTGATTTGTATATCATGTTACAACTAATTGTATTATGGATGTAAACTCAATTTTTCATCAACTTTTAGAGAATATAACTACATATTTAGAGTTAGCTTTGTCAACCAAGTAAAATTACTGTATGGTATAAAAGATATTCAGATTGATCTCTTCGACTATTAATGATGAACATCCCATTGAATTCATTTTGTTCTCCAGCTAATTAAACATGAACTTCCCATTGAATTTATCAAGATAATTATATACATACATAATTAAACATATCATGCAGAAGAAATTAACGCTTCAGGATCTTCAAATCTCACAGTGAAACAAGTACGCATATGCATTAATCCAAGAGTTTAAAATACTGGAATGGACAGATGTAATTGCATTCCTTTCACTTTATTTTATTTATTTATTTTTTTGAGTATATCAAAAGAATATATCAGTTCAAAATTATATGCAAATCGTAATAAGCAACTTTTTTTTTTCTTGTAAGTGGTATATATAAAATCCACAACTATTTGTTTTAAAGATAAATTAATACTACTTGAGCTGAAGACCACGAGTCATGCAACCCATTCGAATCCTGCACATCTGCATCATACGTATCTTATGAGAAACCCTAAATTTTACACATTAAACCAAATAATTTTTATGTTGCGAAATTTACACCAAGATTGTTGTGTCTATATTACTTTAAGCTCGATAAGTATAGATTAATAGACCTGGTCATTTTATATATTAGAAGCTCAAGATCGGAAAATAAGAGTGTTGAGGTTAGCCAAAACGCAACATTCTGTTGGGGTTGAAACACACTTTTATTCAGAACTAGAACAAAAAAGAAGAGCTTACACACTCAATATTACAAGAAAAAAAAAACAACCCTCTAATACTCACTCTAAGTATTACACACTACACTCTCTGTTTGTGGTGTCTTACAACTGAGGTTAGAGCCTCTATTTATACTTAAACAAGCCTACAATTACTACTGCTACCATTTATCGTGTTCATTATGTGAACATACGAAGTTGCCATTTGAGTTCTTATTGTCAACAAAGGAGGGATTCATTTGTCAACTAAAGAGGGTGGTACAGCTACTCATGGCAGGTTCACACCCAAGTAGGTTTACACTCACATTCTCCCCCTTAAACCTAACTTGGCTCGAGATTCGTCACTCCGATCATGTTTCGCATTTCACCATGTTTCACGTATGCTAAAGCCTTTGTAAAGATGTCCGCCCGTTGATCCTTCGAGTTGACATATTCCACTATAATTTGCCCACGTTCAACACATTCTCATATGAAGTGATAACGAATGTCAATGTGTTTGCTTCGACCATGAAACACAGGATTTTTCATCAATGCGATTGCTGACTTGTTATCGACATATAAGGTGATAGGCATAATATGATGTCCCGTGAGCTCCTTCACGAGATTAGCAAGCCAAATGGCTTGACATGCTGCTGTTGTAGCTGCCATGAACTCGACTTCACACGTGGACAAAGCAACAATCTTTTGCTTTTGGGATTGCCAAGTTATCGCATTCCTTCCCAGATAGAAAATCATTCCACTTGTGCTCTTGCTATCAACAGGGTCACCTCCAAGATCACTATCGGTAAAACCAACCAAATCTTCAATTTCACGACCTCTTCCATAGTTGATTCCATAATCAACGGTTCCTTTTACGTATCGCAAGATGTGTTTCACAACTTGGAAATGCAAAGTGGTTGGTTCCTCCATGAAACGACTTGCAATTCCAACCGAAAATGACAGGTCTGGTCGAGTGTGAGTCAAGTACCTTAAACAACCTACCACTCGCCTATATTCAGTTGGATCAACTTTTTCACCATCTTCATCCTTCTTAACCTTCAACTTAGGTTCCATTGGTGACGTTGTCGGATTGCAATCCAGCAACCCAAATTGCTCTAAAATCTTCTTTGCATAAGCCGTTTGTCGCAAAGATATTCCCCACTTCTTTTGCGAAACTTCGATTCCAAGGTAGTAAGAAAGTAATCCCAAGTTGTCTTTCTTCACTTTAAACACCCATTTCAAACCGATTGCTTTGTGTCCGGATGGCAAATCGGTAAGTTGCCATGTCTTGTTCTTCTCGATTGCATCCAACTCTGTTTGCATAGCCTCCTGCCATGCCTTAGAGGTTACCGCCTCTTTAAAATTCAAGGGTTGATCCGCTGCAATCATCAACAATTCTCCGGGTTCAAGGAACACATTTTCGGTTTCAGAATAAATATCGGTTAACGGACGCAATCCCCTTGGCCCAATCTCACTAGAAGGGCTTTCCATATGGGGCGAGGTTGAAGAAAACGGGGCTGAGACAGGAGTATGTGGAGCTGGTTCAGGCTCGTCAAATTCAGCATATGGTTGTCCAACTTGGATAGCATCGATTCCTGGACTGTTTGGTTGTTCCAGATTGATTTCGGGGTCATTTTGAGGTGTTTCGAGGTGTATTTGGGGTTGTGGTTCAATTATGGTAAAGGTCTTAGGAGTCGCCATCTCTTCTTCTTTGTTTTCGTACCAATTCCATTCTTCTTTTTCGTCAAAAACAACATCGCGACTAACTCGCAACTTTCGGTCTTGCGGATCAAACAAACGGTTGCCTTTAGTTCCATCTTCCACACCTAAATACACCATCTTCTTACTTCGATCATCAAGCTTCTTCAAGTAACCACCTACAAGTTTAGCAAAGGCAACACAACCAAAAACTTTTAGATGTTCAAGGTTGGGATTTTTGCCAAACCACGTTTCATAAGGCGTCTTGTCGGGAAGTACTTTTGTTTGCAGGCGGTTGAGAAGATAAACTGCATGTCTAACCGCTTCTCCCCAAAACTCTCCCGGAACATTTCTACCTTTGAGCAGACTTCTTGCCATGTCCATAACGGTCCGATTTCGCCTTTCTACAACTCCGTTCTGTTGAGGCGAATATGGTGTCGTAAGATGCCTTTGAATACTATTTTCTTCACAAAATAATGAGAATTCTTTTGAAGTGAACTCTCCCCCTCGGTCCGTTCGAAGTGTCTTTATTTTATAACCCGAATTCTTTTCAACCATCAACTTGAACCGTTTGAAAGCGCTCAAGGCTTGAGACTTCTCCGATAGCATGTAAACCCACATCCACCGGCTAAAATCGTCTACTAAAAGGAGAAAATATTTACTCCCTCCAACAGACGTAGGTGTGATCGGACCACATAAGTCCGCATGAACAAGTTGTAGAGGTTTTTGAGCCCGAAAAACTGCATGATCCGGGAAAGGAATTCGGGTTTGTTTGGAAAGAACACACCCTTCACATACTTGGTTTGGGTGCTCAATCTTTGGGACTCCGATTGCCATATTCTTTTCGGACAACTTCTTTAAGGCGAGAAAGTTAACATGACCGAGTCTAGAATGCCATATCCAAGCTGGTTCGTCTTTTGTTGCTAAAAGACAAGTCGGTCTACCGGTCCTTAAAGGAGTTTTATATAACCGGTTTGGGGATCGTTTAACTCTCAAAAGTAGAGTTTTGTTTCTGTCAAACAATGTCAGATCCGACCCATCCATTATGACCCGACTCCCTTCCTCCGTCATTTGTCCAAGACTAATAATATTGTTTTTTAGACTTGGAATGAAATATACCTCATTAAGGAGTCTTTGGTCGCCATTTTTGCTATCGAATAAAATCGACCCTTTTCCCAAAATAGCGACGGTCGAACCATCCCCAAATTTCACATGGCCCGTAACGTGCTCATCTAGTTCGCGAAACTTTGAGCGGTCTCCAGTCATGTGATTGCTAGCACCGTTGTCGAGATACCATACCTCAGACTCGACTCGACTTTCTCCCGATGCAAGAAGATTAACACAAATCTTCTCGCTTAGAGACACTTTTTTGTGTGCATATTCTTGTGAGGTTGCCATCATTAAAATAGGCTCTTCTTCGTTGGCTTGAGTGAGGTTTGCCTCCTCACCTCGATTCTTGTTTGGACACTCCGAAGCATAATGACATAATTGTTCACAAGTAAAGCATTTGATTTTACTTTTATCCTTTCGAGAAGGATTATGGTCATTCCGATTTGTATTGTACTCGCGACCACCTCCTTGGCCACGTCCACGACCTCGGCCTCGTCCCCGGCCTTGGTTACCATGTCCTCCTCGTCCTCTTGAAGTGTTTGACGAGTTTCTCTCGCCAGTTTGCTTCAAACGAGATGCCCACTCGGCATGTGTAAGCAATAGAGAAGGTCCTTCTTCTTTTTCTCCATAGCTTCGAAGTCTCTCTTCATGGGTCTTAAGACGACCCACAACTTCTTCCACCGTCATATTCTTCAAATCTCCGAATTGCTCGATCGATGTTACGATTTGTATAAATCGTATCGGTACGGCTCGCAAAAACTTCTTCACAACCGTAATTTCTTCAATCTTTTCACCAAGAGATCGAATACCGGTTACGATAGTATTCAATCTCATGGAAAAATCATCTACCGATTCACTGTCTTTCATCCGGATCACCTCGAAGTCACTTCTCAAGGTTTGAGCTTTAGCCTCCTTGACCCGATCGGCTCCCATGTGCATCATCTTGAGCGTTTCCCATGCTTCTTTAGCTGTGTCCTTCTCAGCTAACATCAGAAGTACGTCCTCTGGAATTGCTTGATAAATAGCCGCAAGAGGCATCCGATCTTTACGTTCGTCCGTTTCTGCATTTTTAATTACATCCCATACTCCTTGTGCTTGTAAATTCACTCGCATTTTTATGGCCCACACCGCGTAGTTCATCTTCGTGAGCATTGGATAGTGTAACGTAACGCTACCGTCTTTCCCGGTCCTTTGAAAACTTTCAACTCCGGCTTGAGAAGATGACGAGGTTGGTGTAGTCATTCTTGGCATATACTTGGGCATACACGAGTAAGAATTTTTTTTTTTTTTTTTGAAGTACGGGGACCAATATGAACTTTTCAGAAGTTCAGGGGGCAAACAGAACTTTTACAGAAGTAAAACAGGGGCTAAATTGAAATTTTTCTGAAAAACGTGACCAAAATTGCAATTTTTCTGAAAAACAGGGGCTAAATTGCACTTTCCGGAAGAACAGGGGCTAAACTGCAATTTCTAGAACTTTGGTCTGCTGCTGACGTCACTGCTGATGTCACTGCTACAATGCTGCTACAGTACCGTCTTCTCCGGCGAACCCTGGTTTTTCCGGCGACTTTTCCGGCAGATTTGACCAACTTTGACTGGTGATTTGGAGGCATTCCGGTGGTCAAAAAATTCACAAAAAATATATTTTCGGAATCCTCAGAACGAGACCTTTCCAACGGTGTACTCCGAAATTGTTTTTGAGACAAAAAAATTTCGACCAAAAAACAGAGAATGCTTCCCCCGGAGCTTAACCAAGCTCTGATACCACTTGTTGGGGTTGAAACACACTTTTATTCAGAACTAGAACAAAAAAGAAGAGCTTACACGCTCAATATTACAAGAAAAAAAAACAACCCTCTAATACTCACTCTAAGTATTACACACTACACTCTCTGTTTGTGGTGTCTTACAACTGAGGTTAGAGCCTCTATTTATACTTAAACAAGTCTACAATTACTACTGCTACCATTTATCGTGTTCATTATGTGAACATACGAAGTTGCCATTTGAGTTCTTATTGTCAACAAAGGAGGGATTCATTTGTCAACTAAAGAGGGTGGTACAGCTACTCATGGCAGGTTCACACCCAAGTAGGTTTACACTCACACATTCGACTATATGGCTTTTCCTAGAAACCTCTTCGTGTGTGTCTTCGCATGTATATATACCATGAAGGCATGCAAAGGATAAAAAATTAAACCGATTTGCATGAAAACCTCGCAGAATCGAATCAATAAATCTAAATGCAAGGTTGGCAACTTGCAAACATACGATTGAAGCAAGAACAGATGGTACATTAGAAAGAATGAGTAGATATGAACCTTGAGATCAACATTGGATCGATTAACTAGGCGAGGTGCAAATTCTTCATCGGTGAGGATGGTCTTCCATTTTCCAGCACCGTGCTTGGCTACTCCAGCCAGGAGGGCCGATTCTTCCTCTAATGTCCACATCTTTCTTGGGGTCCCCATTCACTCGATCGATTGGCAGAGTTTTCTAAAGGGATTTAGTGTATATGAATTGAGAAAGAAGCGAAAATCCCTATGTGTTCAGACTGTGAGTAAATGGAAAAGTTTTCGACGATGTTCGGTTTTATGTCTGCCGACTTTCACATCCCTACGACCAAAGTAGGTTTTTATATAATGCGGGTCCTTCGGTCCAAAATAAAAACAAAATATCTTTTATCTATTTTATTTATACTTTTTTTTTTTTACTTTATAGCGAATAGTTTTGTTCTAGCTATATCATTTGTAAATGGTTGACAGTTTAAGTTCTATGGCGTGGACAAAACAAATAATTTAGAAATAGGATTTAAAAAGCATGTTTTATCTAAAAAAAGATCGGTGACAATGAAAAAGGAAAAAACTAAGAAAACATTGACACAATAGAATCTAACAAAGAAACCAAATTATTTTTCAAATGTCGATGATGAGCTGAATTTTATTTCTTAAAAAACTGAAATTCAAGTGGGTTTTAACAAAAAAAAGTAAAAAAAAAAATAGATTTTTAGAGCTAAACTAAATTATTATGGTTTGCTTTTATCTTAGATTGGGTTTTTACTAGAAGAGGTCGTAAAATTGATTGGATGTTTTGGAGATCCAACCCTAATATAACAAACTCTAAAATGTAATATCTTTCCATTAGAATTTTTTTTTTAGCGATAAAATCTAGTTCTTAAAAATATAAAATAATTAAATGAAATTCGGTCAAATATTATACCATATTCACTATAGAAATTAGTTGTTTTATATATACATAAGTATAAATAATTATCGTGATTAATTAATGTTGTAGAAAATAACAATCAATTGTTATTGAATTTCATGTTAGAATTTTTTACTTTTTAGACTACATACATTCATTTAGGTTGTTAATGTATTATGCGCATGTTGGATACTATATAGATTCTTTTTGTCATTTTAACATTCCTAGATAGATAATGTTTTCCATATATGTGTTGTAATTACGTTTCTTCATTATAATTATTGATTGTAACATGATTTGTTGAAACCAAATCAAGCATTTGCCTAAGCTATGCCATCCCGGTTGATTTTTGAATCAATCTCATATCCATCATAATATTGTATCAAAGCTTTAGATACTCATTTTCCTTTTCGGTTATCATCAATCACTCTAAAAACTTCAATATTTTGATTTCAATGTTCTTTCATCCTTCGATCGCGAGCATATTTCCATATAAAACCACCATATTTATAATGCTAAAGAGCGTTCCACTCAGTCAATTTCAATGTATCTCTACATGTATGATACATCACTTGTATGGGAAGTTCGTAATAATATTTTAAAACATTAAAAACCATTTTCAATAAGATTGTGTACGTAAAACATCGCAAAACAACATATATTTTAACAATTTTAAGATCTGATTGTTAAGAGTATACCAAAGATTAACAATTCAATGAAGAGACAAAGGTAAATTGTTAATTACTATTTCAAACATAACAATAAGAAGGTCTTCTAAATATCATCATGCTCCAAAATCTTCAAGTGATCCAATATAACTTTCAGTTTGAGCACAAGTTAAAATTGTAAGTTAGAAATGGAAAGTCTACTGAATAATACAAGGGTTATAAGGAAAGAAAATAACACATTTTTAAAGTCTCACATCATCAAAATCTATATTTATATATCTATATCTATATATTTATATAAATCTTAAAAAATAGGTTATTCATATCAATGTGGTTCAAGATGAATGATTTATTTTTACCACATTAATTTGATTTTTTTTCCTATTTATCCCACATTGCTTAACGTACATATCTAACCTTTCATCGTTCCCTTATATAATATAAGTAATTTGCTTTTCTTATCCTGCAATCTTAGATTATAATGTGGCTTTTAAACTATATTACTAATATTTACTAGTGCTATACTCGTCCGATGGACAGGTTGGCAATTGTAAAAACAATAGATTGAGTTTACGGTCTTCTACAACATCCTTCTTTCATTTCTCCCATATTAGCAATGTACAATGACAAATCTATCAAATTATATTACATATGAATGAATAAAAGAATAACAATCGATTAAAATACAATCAAATAAAAGAATAGCAATTGATTAAAACACAATTAAATGAAAACAAGTTCAGAACAGGAAAATATTACAAAAAGGTCAAAGCTATTGTTTTGTTATATCCTAAATTTATTCCTATATTGTTCATTTTTGTAAATGTCCTAACAAAGTAAATTGCTATTCTCATGGGTCTCACAAAGTATATTGCTATTAATTACCACCTACATCATACAATACCAAAATAGAATGAAACAAAAGTTCATGAGAAAATAATTGATTTATAATGTTTTCTATATCATAAGAAATGAGTTATAACTTACTTAACTATCTTCCCCATCGTTTAAGTCGGTCTTAGAATTATAAGAAGCATCGACTCCAGTATCAACACAAATAGTCTAAATGTAAAAGTAAAAAACAAGAACTGTAAAAAAATTACATAAGTTAAACCATATTTTATAACTTACATCCATGATTCTGTAACCAAGGTTTATACTCTATCGTGTCGTGTATTTTAGTATACTGAAATGTCATCATTTTTTCACAATGACATCAATTTCACAGGGGAAAAAGGCGTTAAAATAATATTCAAACTATCTTCCTATTTTTTTTGGTTATTTTTAGGATTGGCCCAACAAAATAAGGGTTGATTATACCCACCTGTGTCAGGTAAGTCTTTTATATTGCAACCAACATGTATACCCTTTGCATATCGGATACTTCAATATACTAAAATGTCAATCTTTATACCATATGGTGTCTGGTATTTCAGTATATACTAAAATTTCATGCTTTATACCCTCCGATGTCAGGTATTTCAGTATGTTTAAATCTCAATCTTTGACTCCGCATCTGAGGTTTATACCTTATGGTGTCAAGTATTTTAGTATATTGAAATGTCATCATTTTTTTCAATGACATCATTTCACATGGAAAAAACGACGCATAAATAATATTTCACACTACCTTCCCATTTTTTTTTGTTACTTTTTGGGATTGGCCCAACAAAAAAAGGGTTGATTATAGTTTCATTTGTTCCCATATTAGTATTGTAGAATAACAAATCTATCCAATTATATTACATATGAATGAATAATAGTATAACAATCGACTAAAAAAAATCATATGAAATCAATTTCAAAACAGGAAAATATTACAGAAAATGTCAAAGTTATTGTTTAATTGCATCATAAATTAATTCCTACATTGTTCATTTTGTAAATGTCTTAACAAATTACATTGGTATGTATGTTACTATTATTTGTAAATTAGGCAAATACGTTGTTATTATTGAATAAAAAAAGAAGTACGTTGCTATTATTGATTGAAAATGGTAAGTATGTTGTTATGATTGGCTAAACAGATAAGTATGTTGCTATTATAGGCTAAAAATATAGGCAAACTACTACAAAAAGGGTTAAATAACTTGGTTAAATCAATTAAATAACACGGCTTTGCAACCGGGTTTGATTCCAAGGGGTTATTATAACTGCTAACATAACCCGATTTTGAACCGAGTCATTTATGATAGAAAGGTCTTGTTTGCACTAAAAAAAGAGTTCATATGATACTCACAATGATGTTTTTATGTGCTAATTAATAGTTATGAAGATATTTTGTTAAAGTTTTTCATCCATTTGCAAATGGAAAATCAAATCAAAAATTAAATGTTTCTTAATTTTATTCATTTTCGACAAATTAACAAACTTCATATTCTTTCTTTTATATAACCAAAACATTGCTATCAAATTTAGCTACACATGTTTCATTCCCTTAAACCTCTCTAAATATAATAAGATAGGTTGCATAAAAATGACTTATACCATTTTATCGCTATTTGTCCTAACAACTCTTACGTTAATAAAGATGCATAAACTGAACTGAAGAAGTAGGATGAATTATTCAAAATAAAATTGTACTTATAATTCCTTACTCATATGGGTAGCATTTATAGGTAAAAGATTAAGTAGTTTGGTATTATCGGTAAAAAAAATGCAAGTGTGATTTCCATATCAGTAGCGAGGGAAAAGTACGTTACTATTATCCATAATTTTCCCAATATATAAAGTACTTGTAACTACGATAATAATGATAACGGACAAAGCTATGCTCCCACCATCATACCATCCTTCTTTGATTGATCCCCTGACATAGATAGAAATTAAAAAATAATAAAAAATTGCTTCATAACTGAAGTACCAAAGTATATATCAAATTAGTAGATTTACCTTAACATGAACATTTTTTAACCTAAATCACAAAACCATATGAAAAAAAACTCAAGCATCGGGCCTGGAATGGTCCAGAGCGTAATGTGTATCATTAGTACCTTTTAATGGTTAAACAACTATTTTTCAAATGTCGATGATGAACATGATTTTATTTCTTAAAAAATTGAATTTCAAGTGGGTTTTAACAAAAAAAAAAGCAAAAACAAAATAGATTATTAGCGCTAAACTAAATTATTATGGTTCATGTTTCTTTCCTTTAAGTTCCAGTTTTTCAAAATTTCACTTTGGAAATGATTGTTTTGAAAACATTTGATTCGGAGTATTGTGAAATCGATTTTGATACTGCTTATTATAACCAACCGATGTTTGATGAAAACCTTTTGTTATTGTGAAAAACTTCTTTGTTCTAGGAATTGATGAAAATTTCTTTGTTCATGAGGGTGAACAACATTTCTTTGAAAGTTGTTTTGTGAAAACCTTTCATTTTGAGGATTTGAAACATAATTCCTTGGACGTTGGTTTTGTACAAAATTTTCATTTCTTAGTTTTTGAACAATTGGTATTCGAACTGATTTGTGAACATTAGATTGACCCTTTGTAAAATCATTTTACTTTTGAGTGGACTTATTTTGAACAAAATTATTATTTTGAGAAAACATCTTAACTTGTTCAGATGATTTTTGCTTGAAAACTTTTTGTTTTTGAAATGTTTTGACATTTTTCCAATAGACTTTGTTTTGTGCTTTTGACATCGAAACACCTTCTTCTTTTGCAACTTTTTTAACATTCTCATTGAGAATTTGTGCTTTTGTTTTCTGAATTTTCGAAACTGGTTCCTTTGTTTTAGTATCAAGTTTTGATTTTTCAGATTTAACTTCCCAAAATCTTTTTGGTTTTTGTCTTTGAAAAGTTGATGAGTTCTTGTTTAGAGTATTTTCGACCATGCTTTGGTTAGAGAAAAACCTTCTTTTGTTGCTGCTTTGTTGTCTTCCTCAACAATTTTGTTGATTTCATGATTTACTTTGTCACCATTTCCAGTGGTAACAAAATACTTGATTAGGGAACACAACTTCATCGGTGCATTTGAAATTCGGATAGACGATTGAGTTTGACTCAAGATAATGAGGACCCTTTTCTTTCATCACCTTTTTGAACTGTTTTGTTGCATCATAAACCTGTTTGACAACAACTCGGGGAATAGTTGTTTCAATCAGAACATCATCCTCATCACTATCAGTCTCACAATCTTCGACAACTACATGATCATATTCATGAACTTTCGATGTAGAGGTTTGGTCAGTGTCAACCTTCTCCATTGAATCATGAAAATTTCTTTACCCTTGCCCATCAAAGTGACATTAATGACAAACAATTGAGAACTGTCAATAGTTTCCTCTTCCTCAATCTCACTGATATTATCAGTGTCATCTTCGATATCAACAAAATTTTGTTGAGAGTCTAAAGTCGAGGTCTCAGTCATGTTAAAAATTTTGATTTGTTCAGTCTTAGTCAGAGTCTCATTCACAATGTGCACTAATTAATTAGCATTAAAACATTCATCAATTCTAACAATCCCATAAGCATAAGAATCATTAGGGACTTTATCGAATTCTGATATCTTCTTCTAACAATCATAGGAATTTGTATCTATTTTCTCTCTTTCGGAAACTAGAAACGACAATAACTTCCTATGTTGTTCTTTTCTTATGTCAGATGAATGATGAAGATTAGTTAGTTTTGCATACAATCTTTTTGCACAATTACAATAAATATTTCTCTATTTCATCAACATAATATTGTCTGCCCTAACAACATCCCTATCTAGAGTAATGTTATTCAGTTGTAGCTCTAGACTATCTATTCGACTTCTCTTAGATTCCAAGTGTTTTTGGGTGTCTAGCAACAAAGTTTTTGATCTTTCAGCTTCGCTGCTAACAAAAATTAGCATGTCATTAACATAAGAGAGAGTATCATCAAAATCAGATAAAACATTAAGATAAGAACTTGAAGGAATGTTAAAAGATTCAAGAAGAGAACGTACCTTCGATGTGGTAGGATATTTGTATGCTCCTGTCGACAAGAAGCATTTCCTAGTAATCTTCTCCCCTTCAGAACTGCCCTCTTCGAAACGTGCATACATTGGACCATGGGTGGGGTTTCTCATTTCTTCATCGTCGGAACCAGACGACCAAATCTGGTAGGTTCCATCCCCTTCAACTCCTCCCTTCGCAACCGGAGACAACCCTTTTGTCTTATCTCTCACTTCCTCTAACCTCTTGACATAATATGCCTCATATTTCACTCTTTCTTTCTTCTCCTCTCTCTTTCTCAGTATGCAATCAAGTGCCAGATGGTTCGCACCATTACTATAATTTCAGTCGAACCCAAAATCTCCCTTTAGCTTCTTTTCAGCCTTCTTAACAACAGTCTTTTTCTCCTTCTTCTCTTCCTTCAACTCCACTCTAGTCACTTTCCCAGATGAGGTGTTTCCCTTGAATTCATTGTTGCTTTTATATTTCGGATTGAAAGGCTTCTTAAATTTTTTTTGACTTTATTGCTGGAGTAATAAGCCACAGCCCCATCCTCCGAATTCATCAGGAATCCTTCATCTTCAGAACCAACATTCTCAGCAGCCTCGATCTCCGAATCCTTCGCTGACACCTTCGACATCAATGCCAGTGGACCACCCAGATTCATATTCTCTTATTCAGCTCTCTCATTGATTTTGCTCTCATGAGATTTTAGCACATTGTATAAGTCTCCCAATGAATAGCCATCGAAGCTTTGCTGAGTCTTGATCATCAAGCTGATATTCCTCCACTCTTTACGTAACCCCATCAGAAACGTGAGATTGTATTCGAGAGTTGAGCGTGTAACTCCATATCGATTTCACTTGAATATCAATTCATTCAAGCGATCGTAGTAGAGTTCGATGGTTTCGCCTTCCTTTTGCTTGAATTCCCCAAGTTCTAGCAAACACTGCTTCACCGAGCTCTTCTTCGTCTTCTCACTGCCTTGATACTTTTCCTTCAAAGTATCCCAGATCTCTTTAGCCGTCTTGCAACCTCCGGCGAAATTGCAAACAACTGGTGGAAGAGCACCACGAAGTTCACGAAGACACTTTTTGTCATTTGCTTTTTGTTTATCAGCTTGCAATCCAACATCGGCAGAAGAACCTGTTGTTCCAATTTATTCTAGGCTTCCTGGACAGTAATTCCCACTCGTAACACATCGCCATAGATCCTCATCGATCCCGTTGAGGTAATCCTCCATGCGATCTGCCCATTGCTCGTAGTACTCTAGAATAAGCATTGGAATCTTAGTGGAAGATCCAAGCAGATGAGAAAAACCAGACATTGTGTTCATGTTGAAATTTGCCATTGTTGTACGGACTAATATGACGAAAAGATTCAGAAAAGGAGATCTAACGGATGAATCTTTAAGAAATTAGAAACTCGAACAATCAAACAATTGCAAAATTGTAACAAATCACTCAAATAAAACTAGTTTTCTTAATCAAAAGTGCGGAAATCTTTTGAATAAAAAAGAACGACTCAAAACTTTTGAAAAATACGAGAAAACCATAAATGAATGATTGTATCCTGCTCTGATACCAAATGAAGTTTGTTTGAATCGAGTATTAAGAACGAAATCGAGAACAGAATACGTAAAGAACACAGATGTAAATAAATTCTGTTTGGCTCAATTATCACGTCTAAACAAGTACAGATGAACACGAGAGAGAAAAGCACAAAAGCTCAAAAGCTTACTCTCGACACCTATACTAACCCTATATATAGGGTGATACAGACACGTACAAAAAATACATAAGGGATAAACGTTTAAGCTTCGACCACTAAGACTGCCTTAAGAAATACATACATTTGAAGTACATGACTTCGACATCGACACTACTCAGGCCTAAATGTACTTCGACACCTCACTACATATTTCGAACCTCACATTGGTTTTATCTTAGATTGAGTTTGTACTAGGAGTAGAGGTCATAAAATTGATTGGTTGTTTTGGAGATCCAACCCTAATCGGACAAACTCTAAAATGTAATATCTTTCCATTAGAACTTTAACTTTTTTTATTTATTTTTTTTTTAGTTTTTGTACCAATAAAGTTCAGTGCTTAAAAAAATAGAATAATGAAATAGAAAATCAATTAAATAATAAACGGTATTCACTATACAAATTAGTTGTTTTATATATACATAATTACAAATAATTATCATGAATATTATTTAATATTGTAGAAAATAGCAATCAATTGTTATTGAATTTCTTCTTAAAACTTTCTACTTTTTAGACTACATACATTCACTTAGGTTGTTAATGTATTATGTTCACGTTGGATACTATATAGATTTTTTTTTGTCATTTAACATTGGTAGATAGATAATGTTTTCCATATATGTGTTATAATTATGTTTTTTCGTTATACTCATCGATTGTAACATGATTTGTTGAAACCAAATCAAGCATTTGCCTAAGATGTGCCATCCCGGTTGATTATTGAATCAATCTTATATCCATCATAATATTGTATCAAAGCATTAGATACTCATTTTCCTCTTCTGTTATCATCAATCACTCTCAAAACTGCAATATCTTGATTTCAATGTTCTTTCATCCTTCGATTGCGAGCATATTTCCATATAAAACCACCATATTTATAATGCTAAAGAGCATTCCACTCCGTCAATTTCAATGTACCTCTACATGTATGATACATCACTTGTATGGGAAGTTCGTAATAATATTTTAAATCATTAAAAACCATTTTCAGTAAGATTGTGTACGTAAAACATCCCAAAACAACACATATTTTAACAATTTTAAAATTTGAATGCTAAGAGCATACCAAAGATTAACAATTCAATGAACAGGCAAAGGTAAATCGCTAATTATTATTTCAAACATAATAATTAGAAGCTCTTCTAAATATCATCACGCTCCAAAATCTTCAAGTCATCAAATGAAACTCTTAATCTGAGCACATGTTCAAATTGTAAGTTAGAAATGGAAAGTATATTGTGTAATACGAGGGTTATAACAAAAAGAAAATAACACATTTTGAAAGTCTCCCATCATCAAAATCTATATTTATATATCTATATCTATATATCTATATAAATCTTAAAAAGTAGGTTATTCAAATCAATGTGGTTCAAGATGAATGATTTATTTTTTACCACATTAATTTGAATTTTTTTTCCTATTTGGCCCACATTCCTTAACATAAATATCTAACCTTTCATATTTCCCTTATATAATATAACTAATTTTCTTCTCTTATCCTTCAATCTTAGATTATATTGTGGCCTTTAAATTATACTACTAATATTTACTAGTGTTATACTCATCCGGTGGACAGGTTGGTAATTGTAAAAACAATAGATTGATTTTACGGTCTTCTACAACATCCTTCTTTCATTTTCTCTCATATTAGCAATGTACAATGACAAATCTATCGGATTATATTACATATGAATGAATAAAAGAATAACAACAGATTAAAAGACAATCAAATAAAAGAATAACAATTGATTAAAACACAATAAAATGAAATCAAGTTCAAAATTGGAAAATATTACAAAAAATGTCAAAGCTATTGCTTTATTTGTTGGAAAAGGTGTCTAAGCCCATAACTATAATTGGTATGTACTTGACCCGATAGTAGCATGGTCCATTTGGGTTGCATTTATCAAATCAATATGTTAGGAAGGATATTTGAGTGAGAGGTTATTTATGATTTGTTAATATATTATAAATATAATATATTAATTGAGGAATCATATTATTTAATTAGTATTGATCAAGAATTAATTTAAGAATTAATTTAGTGATCAAAAGAGACTAATTAAAATGATACATATGAGTTGGGCTAAAGATCCATGGTTTGATTTATGATGGGCTTATGGGTTGATCCATGAAGTATTTATCAAAATCAAATGGATGGGTCATGGGCTAATGTGTATGGATTAGGGTTACACATAACCCTTGACATTTTACACACACACACACACACACATATATATATATATATATATATATATATATATATATATATATATATATATATATATATATATATATATACGCTAAAATGGTTACCACTTGCTTTTCAAGAAGGAGAATCCGATTTCTAGTCTCCATAATCTCTACATATTCATCCTAAGTTGCTCTTGGTGTTTTGTGATTCCATTTGAGGCATCACACTTGGGGTGCTAAGCTGTATTGAGGCCAAGTTATTCAAGCTACTACACAATGTAATATTCTAACTAGTTTTCATGATTCAAATATCACCTTGCATGCTAGATTAAGTTTCATGCTTTGGAAAATGTTTATTGCATGTATAATTAGAGAAAACTTAGATCCAAATCATTAGGGTTGTATGTTCACCATAGGAATGTTAGAGTACATAAAACCCAACAGTGGTATCAGAGCCAGATTGTTTTCTATTATATTGATGCAAATGTATAATTGTCAAAGCTGAAAAAATGATTTTTCTGGCCACTGTCTGATGAAATCGACGAGTCCATATATGGACTCGGCGAGTTGGATGAGATTTTCCATGAATTCGACGAGTCCAAAGCCTGACTCGACGAGTTGGCTCATCTGGTGACAGATTTTTCGAGTTTTTGGCCTGTTTTGGATTAGGATCCTTACCACAAACTGTTTTGGTTCATAAAATTTGATTTTATTAGTATGGTAATGTTTATCCCCATCCAAATACATGAAGTTTGTCAAGTTCTAAGATAACTACTTGATTTTTGTAAAATACTAGTTATTTGTAAAATTTGAAACTATCTTGAATATGGATCAAATTAGGTGAAATTGGTAAATAATCATCATATCATAATTGGACTAGTTAATTTGATCCATATGTGTTCTTGAAAAGTTCCATAACTTGTCCTCAAATTATGGAATATGAAAAGTCTTTATTTATGAAACCATTAACTAATGTAAGTTATAGAATTCAAAGGTTTCACAACTTGTATACAAGTTTGGAATTGGAAAGGTCTCATAGTTTTTTATTTGATTTAGCATCTTGATGTGTTTTGAATAGTTCAATTAACTCTTATGAATTTTATTAATAGTTAATTAAATGTTTAATTAAAAGAGTATTATTAAATCAATAATCATATGGTTTAAGTTTAATTAAATTAAGAGTATAATTTATTAATAGATTAAACCATCAAGTATTTTAAAAGTTTAAAATACACCCTTATACTATATAAAATTAAAAGTCTAATATATTATATATGTATAAGTTAAATGTCAGTCTTACCGTTAGTAGGCCTCATTCGGGAAGCCGGTCTATAAGGGGGGGTATAAGGTTACTGCCTATAAAATGGTGGTTTAATGGGTGTCTACTCTCACCCACTGCTTCCTTGACTGGTGGAGGGTCGTTAGCCGAACGGGTAGGATAGGACATTAATTCTCATTAAAAGTATAATAAAAATACTAAGTAACTAAACACTTATAAATTCCCAATCTTAGTTACTTAGGAAAAATGTGAAAATGGTGCTAACCCATGAAGTTGCACTTTGCACATTGTTAAGTCGTTAGTGGAGCGTGTGTGGTTAACCGGCACACTAATTTGGGACTAACAATGTGTGGCAAAGGGTAGCTTGATGTTAATCATGGATCAATGGAGCGTGTGTGGTTAACCGGCACATTGATTGGGTGATTTGTAACATTAAGTGTACCAAGCTAATTTGCATTGTTATTCACACCTTGTTTGTGATCCTCGACATCCCAGTCACAAACCTGAAGGGCATAATCGAGATTTAAACATGCCATTAAAAAGTTCAATGAATCTCAAAGAATCTAGGAATTTCAATTCATTTAAAACCTAAAATTCATTTTCGTTTTTCATGGTGGAAATTGGTAAATTGTCATTTACCTACCTTCAAATATTTTGCAATTGGATTACGACATCCCTCTTCCGAATTGTAAAATATTGTGTTGGGTCCTAGCCTTAATATTTCATGTTGGGTGTTATATTAAGGAATTAAATCAACTAACTTGAATTTCTCCCTTGTAGATGTCTAGTTCTAACAACTATGGTCTTCCCGAATCTTATGGAAAAAGCTTTCCATATAAAGATGATATTCCACAAGACGATCAAGGTGAAAGATTAATCCCTTCTTCGTGCTGTAATGGAACTTCACTTCCTCCACCTCATCTAATAATTCTCCTTAACCTACAAGTTCAAAGACTTGAACAGTTCAAGGTCACTCAAGCCCTACTGGCTAGCAAACACCAAGATGGAAGGTATGTGTGTGCACATGTCTTGGAGATGAAGTCACATATTGACAGGCTGGGAATGTTAGGAGTCGTTGTGTCGAGGAAGTTGGCTGTTGACTTGGTTCTTCAATCACTTCTTATGTCATATCGTGAGTTCATTAGAGATTACTATATGACAGACCGCGACATGTCCCATATCAATCTTACCTATTTGCTAATTGCTGCTGAATCAACAATGATTTGGCGCACTGGTAATGCAAATTTGATTGGAAGATCTACTTCCTAAACTTCCATGGACATTGAAAATGGAAACATTGGAAGTCCAGAAAAGATTTATCTTTCCAAGGGAAAGGGAAAGGCTAAGTCTAAGATTGTCCCGTGTACCATTCCAAAAGAATATGTTTGCTTCTATTGACAAGAGAAGGGACATTGGTTGCGAAGCTGCCGTATCTACCTGAAGGACCACAAGGATGGTAAAGTCAAAATGTATGACTCTGCTTCAGGTAAGTCAACTATCTAACTCTACTAAGTTCCTATTTGTAGATTCTTAATACATGATGTGATAAGATTACATTTTGATGGTTTGTAGGATCAAAGGAAGCTTAAAGGAAAAGCATGCCGAGTCTGATCGCGAAGAGATGGATTTCGATCGCATGGTTCGATGATCGGATTTTTGAGCTGATGCTAGGAGCTTTGATAAATTGCTTAGGAATATGTAGTAACATAGTTTTCATTTGTAATTGCATTGTAAGGAAAAGTTTTTCTGCATTTTATAAATAAATAAAATTTTGTTTTTATCTTATATTTATAATCTCCTTGCAATGGCATTTGTGAAAATTGATGTTTGTATGTTTTTTTATTTTTAACAATATGGATTTGATTCTTTAGTTTGTGGTAGTGTCAATATGTACCAAATAAGGAAAGATTCTCATCACCTAAATTTCAATTGGATAGAAACTTGGCATCATGCAACTTGTATTGTGTGATGAATGAGAACCTTCGTCTTTGGGAAATTAAGACTAATTCCTTGTTCACATGTATATGTGAGTCGAGTGAAGGACTAGGAGATCGGATACACTTGGTTGTGCGCTGGTCAGGTCCACCACAAAGAACGATAAGACTATTCGTTATGATTTACTAAAAGTTTAGTGAATATGATTATACTTACAAGATTAAGTGTAATTCTGAATCATTGAAAAAGTTTCAATGTATAGCAGAACGAATAAGAAGAATGAAATAGGCAGAAAGATAAAAGGTTCTCCAATCTGAAAAGAATGGAGAGTACTTGAGTATCATGTTTTATGATGATCTTAGTGATTATGGAACCATATCACAATTGGTCCTCTAAGTGCACTTGTAAGGCTAAGAAGAGGAATGAGGAATTGTTGAAATGGTCAAATCAAAAGGTGAATCATACTTCGTTCCAAAATCAAGTCTTAAAGTCATACTCCAAGATTATAACTTGAGTGACATAATCTTAAGAAAGGTTTATAACACTTATCAAATGTAGAGTAAAATGTTTCTTACTCTTGTACATTTGAAATTGGTAAGTTGTGATGTTTTGGATAAAACAAAGACCAACTAAGACAAATTGTGTGAAGTGTTATTCTTGATAACAATCCGCACTAATTCTTGAATATTTGTTTGTCAAGGAATTTTTCTTTACAAAGAGAATATTATATGTCAAGGGGTCAGTGTGAGTCTTAAAAATCTTGAAAAGGTTCAAGAACTAATCAAGAATAAACCTATTATTAGTCACTAGCATTCGACTTAAGGTTTGTAACCTATTGTGTTGACATATTCTTATTTTTGTGCCCATTCCAGTTAAAGTTGACTATGCATGTGAGCTCTATGAGTTCTCAATTGTTTGTATAACAACTTGGAAGCAATGGTAGGCCCTTGAGCTGCCAGGTGGCAATAAATTAAGATTGAACAAGTTCAGTCCATATAAGTTTGGATTTGTCATTAACCTTGTCTTGTGATTATGGTTATGACAAATTCACATGGATAGGAACACATACACCATAAAATCTAAGTGTCATAAGGTTTCTCTCCAATTCATGAAAATGATTGTGAGGAAATGCTTTCACTAAGTAGATTTTAAGGAGATAGCATTTGTGATATTTGCATTCTCAAATTCGACTATGATTACGACATCCCTCTTCATAGTTCGAATTGTGAGAAATGGAAAAAGGTCTAAACATTTGAGACTTATTGCTATAAGTTCTAAAATTGTTTAGACACACATGTGAGCTATCTAAGGAAAGGTGTATGAGTTTGAGAAGCCTAGATAAAGTCTTATCGAAGCGTCTTGTGACAGAAATCTAAACTTTGGTAAGAAAGTCAATAGGTATTGATTTCTAGAAGTCCAGTTAATTTCTGGGTACATGTCAAAGCTAGTGGGAGCATAAGTGTTGTGCTAATAAGAATGTAATTGTTATACTAGTGGGAGCACAATTATTACGTTAAGTGTTGCAAGTTAGCAATGTTAAGTATAGAAAACATAAGTTTCAATTCGCAAAGTTGCAGAGTTTGAAAAGTTTGTTTTGCTATAATTAAGGGGGAGGAACTTATACTTTATTTCAAATCTAAAAGCTTAGATTGAGATTTTAATCGGATTTAGTCATGAACATATGTATATGTTATGTTGAAATGATTCAACATAAGGAAATTCTATATGTGGAAATATTATAGCGAAAGACTGGTAAAGTATCATGTCTTTATGTGAGACATTATGAATCGTATTCCATATACTTCGAATATAGGATCGATTACATAAGCTATAAAATTAATCTGTTCTAATTTTCCATATGCCTAGGGCATTAAGAGGGAAAAGGGACTAGAACGAGATATGACTAAAATGGTTAAGCAATGGTCAAGGACAATCTGAGGTTTACCAAAGATTGGTTGCTCATGGACAGTTGGAAGTAAAGTGTAAATTTTGGAAGGCCCATATTGACATACTCTAAGAAGAGGTAACTCTTGTTCGGAAGTGATTGTCAAAATGGGAATATGGAAATGTTACCATAAGTGGAAGTTAATAATAAAATCTATGTAAGATTAGAAAACTTAATGCAAGAAGGATGTTCAAAGAAATGTACTTTGAATATGAGACTTCGTATCCATGGAATTTCTCTCCACTGGAATACTTTGTAATGTATGTTGCCAAGTCTCTATGACTTTTGTGCATAGTCATTACAAGAGGATCATTGCATATAAGTTTAGAATCTAACAGATTTTAGAAAATGGCAAGAATTTGGTATTCTTACATTTGCGATAAGAATTTGGAATTGTGAAATGAGTTTCAGTGGAAATGTCTTCCATTAATCTATTTCACAAAGAAAGGACCATAGGCAAACGTAGTGTGCATGCTTGGAGCATGGCATAACTATTGTTTTAATTCAAGTATAAAGTTGATAAATCGAAACATTATACAATGAATAATGTGTAAACAATATGGTGATTAAATAAAAGGTGTTTTATTTACATTCAAAAGTTTTAGATCATATTGGATTCGATTATTCTTGTGTTTCACTTTGCATGTTTTGACTTCCTGAATAACTAGATTATTCAAACTATCCACAGTTGATAATACTTTGGAAGTAGGTTATGAAAGAAGACTGTCATGAATGGGTTTTTGTATGATTGCATAAGGTGTTAGACATAGCAAAAGATTGCTACAAACATTCATGAGTGCTCTTGAAATAAGATTTGAGTATTGGACTAAACCCACGCTCACATATCACTTCACGGAATTTATCACGGGTGATTGTGAGACGATAATATCGTATAATATTCAAACCAAGATATATGAGTTGGCGATTATTTGTTGATTGTACATTAATAGTGCAAAAACGCATCAGTAACTCGATGTTATAAAACGTGCTATTATGTACGATTCAATAAATAGTTAGCACAAACATATATGTTGAAGTTTATATGTTCCTTCTATCCTAAGAGGATTAAAAGCGATATCTTTGGCCCCTCGATGATTTTGTTTTGACTTATGTGTCGGGCCCGGTCAGAACTCTATTGATGTGTTCAATTAAGTTCTATGTCAGACAAATCGGAAATCGGGAAAAAAAATTGCAGGACAATAAGTTTGACTATGTTCCATGTATTTGTCCGTATGATATCTTGTAGAACAGAGGATTATATGATCACTTATCTAATGGACGCGTCGGAGTTCGACAACGGCTTTTTGAGAGCTACGATTGCTAATCGGATTTTAAAGTTGCATTGGCAATTATAGTTATTAGACTTATCCAAGTGGGAGATTGTTGTAAAAGGTGTCTAAGCCCATAACTATAATTGGTATGTACTTGACCCGATAGTAGCATGGTCCATTTGGGTTGCATTCATCAAAGCAATATGTTAGGAAGGATATTTGAGTGAGAGGTTATTTATGATTTATTAATATATTATAAGTATAATATATTAATTGAGGAATCATATTATTTAATTAGTATTGATCAAGAACTAATTTAAGAATTAATTTAGTGATCAAAAGAGACTAATTAAAATGATACATATGAGTTGGGCTAAAGATCCATGGTTTGATTTGTGATGAGCTTATGGGTTGATCCATGAAGTATTTATCCAAATCAAATGGATGGGTCATGGGCTAATGTGTATGGATTAGGGTTACACATGACCCTTGACATTCTACACACACACACACACACACACACACACACATATATATATATATATATATATATATATGTATCTATAAGATAAAATCGGTTACCACTTGCTTTTCAAGAAGGAGAATCCGATTTCTAGTCTCCATAATCTCTCCATATTCATCCTAAGTTGCTCTTGGTATTTTGTGATTCCATCTGAGGCATCACACTTGGGGTGCTAAGATTTCTTGAGGCCAAGTTATTCAAGCTACTACACAAGGTAATATTCTAACTAGTTTTTATGATTCAAATATCACCTTTCATGCTAGATTAAGTTTCATGCTTTGGAAAATGTTTATTGCATGTATAATTAAAGAAAACTTAGATCCAAAGCATTATGGTTGTATGTGCACCATAGGAATGTTAGAGTACATAAAACCCAACATTATTATATCCCAAATTCATTCCTATATTGTTCATTATAGTAAATGTCCTAACAAAGTAAATTGCTATTATCATGGGTCTCACAAAGTATATTTCTATTAATTACCACCTACATCATATAATATCAAAATAGAACGAAACAAAAGTTCATCAGAAAATAATTGATTTATAATGTTTTCTATATCATAAGAAATCCGTTATAACTTACTTAACTATCTTCCCCATTATTTGAGTCGGTCATAGAATTATAAGAAGCATCGACTCCAGTATCGACACAAATAGTCTAAATGTAAAAGTAAAAAACAACAACTGTAAGAAAATTACATAAGTTAAACCAATATGTTATAACTTACATCCATGATTCTGTAACAGAGCTTATACTCTACCGTGTTGTGTATTTTAGGATACTGAAATGTCATCATTTTTTCACAACGACATCATTTTCACAGGGGAAAAGGCGTAAAAATAATATTTCATACTATGTTCCCAGTTTTGGTTATTTTTAGGATGGGCCCAATAAAATAAGGGTTGATTATACCCACCTGTGTCGGGTAAGCCTTTGATTTTGCAACCAACATGTATACCCTCTGCCTATTGGGTACTTCAATATACTAAAATGTCAATCTTTATACCATATGGTGTCAGGTATTTCAGTATATACTGAAATTTCATGCTTTATGCCCTCCGATGTCAGGTATTTTAATATGTTGAAATCTCAATCTTTGACTCTGCATCTGAGGTTTATACCATATAGTGTCAAGTATTTTAGTATACTAAAATGTCATCATTTTTTTCAATGACATCATTTCACATGGAAAAAACGGCGTACAAATAATATTTCATAATACGTTCCCATTTATTTTTGTTATTTGTGGGATTGGCCCAACAAAAAGGGTTGATTATACTTTCATTTGTTTGCATGTTAGTATTGTAGAATGACAAATCTACCCAATTATATTACATATGAATGAATAATAGTATAACAATCGATTAAAAAACAATCATATGAAATCAATTTCAAAACAGGAAAATATTACAGAAAATGTCAAAGTTATTGTTTAATTGCATCATAAATTCATTTCTATATTGTTCATTTCGTAAATGTCTTAAAAAAATACATTATTATTCGCGTGGGTCTCACAAAGTACACCAGTATGTTTGTTACCTATATTAACCATAGACTATGTATGGTCTGTTGGATAAGCTCTGTCGTCTGAAGGACCACCTCAGTCCTCCCCATGACCTTACGGCCAACCTCTCCCCAACAAACTGGTGTACGAGACTTTCTCCCATAAAGAAGCTCAAACTGCAGTGCACAAATACTAGAGTGATAGTTGTTGTTATAAGAAAACTCAACTATGGAAAGGTAGGAATCCTAACTCCGGCCGAAATTGATGACATAAGCCCTTAGCATATTCTTGATCGTTTGAATAGTCCGCTCACTCTGACCATCAGACTGAGGGTGATAACCAATAGTGAAATGCAGCCTCGTACCCAAATCCTCATGAAACTTCTTCCAAACCGGAGAAGTAAACTGAACATCGCGATCAGATACAATAGAGGTCAGTATACTATGGAGAGCGACAATCTTGCGCGCATACACGCCGGCCAATTTCTTGGCCCAAGAACTCTCCAGAATGGCAAGAAAATGGGCACTGTTGGTCTGACGATCGACAATAACCCAAATCGCATCAAATCCCTTGTCCATCCTCGGCAACTTGGTGATGAAATCCATGTGGGTATGTTCCCATTTCCACATGGGAACCTCTAAGGGATGCAACTTTCCATGCGGCCGCTGGTGCTCAACCTTCACCATCCGAAAGGTCAAGAATGTCTCCACGTACCATGCAATCTCTCGCTTCATGCATGGCCACCAATAACTAAGCCTCAAAGTCCCGATACATCTTTGTTGCTCCATGATGGATCGAGAATCTGGACTTGTGTTTCTCCTCTATCACCGTCTGATGGACCCCGCTAGAAATTGGGACCCAAACCCGACCATACTGGCTCAAAAGCCCATGGCTATCAGTGACAAACCTACTAATCTGGCTCATGATCTTCTCCTTCTTCTAATTCCCCGTCCTGATACCCTCGGCTTGAGCCTTCCTAATCAAATCTAGAAGTGGTGAGTCGATAGTCATCCTCAAACAAAGCTCTCATGCAGAAGTACTAGCCTCCTTGCGGCTTAAAGCTTCAACGACCACATTGGCCTTCCCTGGATGATAGAGAATCTCACAGTCATAATCTTTGACCACGTCAAGCCATCTGCGCTGCCTCATGTTCAGATTCGGTTGATCCATAAGATATGTCAGACTCTTATGATCCATGTAAATGGTACAGAGGACCCCATAAAGATAATTTCGTCAAATCTTGAGGGCAAACACCACTGCCCCCAACTCCAAATCATGTGTCGGGTATCTAGCCTCATGAGGCTTCAACTGCCTGGATGCATATGCAATGACCATGCCCCACTGCATGAGCACCGCCCCTAAACATGTGATCGAAACATCACAAAATACCACAGAATCCTCAACACCCTCAGGAAGGGTTAATATTGGGTCCTCACAAAACTTCCTCCTCAGGGTCTCAAACACAACCTACTGCTCAGGCCCCCAACGAAAATCCACACTCTTCTTCGTCGGGCGGGTAAAAGGAATAGAAATCTTGAAGAAGTCAAAAATGAATCTTTGATAGTAACTAGCCAACCCCAGAAAACTCCTAATCTCAGATGTGGAATTCAGTTCCTCCCACTACATCACTGCCTCAATCTTGTCCAGATTGACCAGAATCATGTTCTGATTGACAAGGTGTCCCATAATCTAGACCTCTCGTAACCAGAAGACACACTTGGAGAACTTGACATAAAGCATCTCATGTATAAGTACTCTAAGTAACTCCCGAAGATGCTCCTCATGCTGCTCCCTGGTCTTGGAGTAGACCAGAATATCATTGACAAAAAAAATAACCGACCGGTTGAGCATCAGCCTACATACTTGGTTCATAAAATCCATGAACATTGTCGGTGCATTGGTGAGCCCAAACATAATTACCATGAACTCGTAATGGCCATAACGAGTTCGAAATGTCATCTTCTCCATGTCCTTCTATCTGACTCTCATCTGGTGGTACCCCGACCTCAAATCAATCTTAAAGAGCCAAGATGAACCCTACAACTGATCGAAAAGATTATCAATCCAGGGGAGTGGGTAACGGTTCTTCACCGTCAACTTGTTCCACTCTCAATAGTCTATGCACATACGATGAGACCCATACTTCTTATCACAAACAGAATTGGTGCTCCCCAGGGTGAACTACTCAGTCTGATTAACTAATTTCCCAACAGCTCCTGAAGCTGAGAGGACAACTCATGCATGTTCGGTGGTGCGAGGCGATATGGCGCCTTAACAATCGGAGCCGCACCAGGGATCAGATCGATCTTGACCTCCAATTGCCTCACTGGAGGCACACTGGATAAATCCTCCGGAAATACATCTGGAAACTCTCTGACCACTGGAACATCTGGAACCGAAACTCTCCCCTCATCCTGAGTGTTAACCACGTATGTGAGATAACCCAAACACCCATGTTGAAGATAGTGTCGAGCCCTACAAGCTGAACAAAAATCTGAACCAACCCTGGTACCCTCACCATAAATAGTCAGTTCTCCCCTACTTCGGGTTCGAACTACCACCAGCTGCCCCTCACAGTCGATCATGGCTCCAAATCTGCTCAACCATTCTGTCCCTACTATCACACACACATCCCCCATAGGGATGGGAATCAAGTTGATCGGGTAAGACACCCCAAATATCTCCAAAGAACAATCCTAAAAAACACTGGAACTAGACACCATGTGTTCGTTGGCAATGGAAAATCGGAATGGACACTCCAACTCCCCAAGATTCATATCGAAATCCCTACTGAAAAACTGAGACACAAAGGACCCACTCGCACCCGAGTCAAAAAGCACAAGAGCATGCAAGGAATTCACTAAGAAGGTACCTAGAAAAAATACAATCATAAGCATATATGAAATAACATGACAGAATAATAAATGAAAACATACCAGTAAAAACATCAGGCGCCGCCCTGGTGTCCTTTGCTTTGATCTGAAAAGCATGATCCATGTCCTTCGGGGCCTCTGCCCTCCCCTGGCGTCCGTCCGTAATCCTCAAGTTAGTCGGGCTGGTCCCTGCACTACTATGGGGGCAAGCAAGGGATAGTTGGCCTTCACATGGCCAACCTAATCACAATGGTAGCAAATACTGGTGCTTGACAATGGGGCCTGATGATGACAATCCCTCATAATATGCCCTTCCATGCCACATTTGTGGCACCCCGTCGTTGATCGGCCTGCTCCTCATGTATCTTCCTACACTTGCTACAAGTTCAGCATCTCTGGCCTCCAGATCGCAAATTGGCGGGCTTGAACCGCTTTGTTGTTGGCTGTGTGTGAAGCGGGGTCTGCCACTTCTCTTTGGTATGAGTCTCAATCTCAATCTCTCTCCTCCGGGCTAAAGACTGCAGCTCGGAGATAGATTTATACCTTTGAGTACATACAAACTTGCGGATCTCTGTCGTGAGCATGCTCAAGTAACTGGACATCTGAACATCTTGGAGATCTCTGTCACTAACTCTGTTGTCTACTTCAGCGACAGATTCTCCTAAGTTAACCTCTCTCTCAACCATTGGAACGTACTCAGTACGGAACATCTCCGTGAGCTTCTCCCATGATATTGTGGCCTTCTCCACAGGAGAATATACACTGGTTACCAACTTCCACCAGTCCTTCGCCCCCAAACGAAGAAGGTTCAAGGAGAACTTGACCTTCTAGTCCTCTGGGCATGAGCAAGTGAAGAAACAACCCTCCACATAAAATATCCACCTCATGGCAACAATCAAATCCTTAACCCCATCGAACTCCGGGGGCTTCGTGCTCCTGAAGTCCAGGTATTGCACCATCCTTTTCCCCGGAACTCTCATAGCAGCAACGGTGGCAGTAGTTGTTGCAGCAGCACCCTCAGCGACGATATCATAGCGCTCGTCAAGCAGCTCGATCATGATGGTCTTGATAGACCTAAATACCTCCGGGATCGCCTCCCTCACCGCCATGGTCACATGGGTGGTGACCATCTCACAAATATCATCATCTCTTAATCCTGGCTTCTTCGAGCCGTTAGCTCCTGATCCCGAACCTCTCGTGATTGCCATACTGAAAACAAACCGAAATACATCAGAAAAGCCACAATTCATACTGCTACAACATCACAAAATCACTAAATCCTTGGGGTTCGTGACTTTCTTGATAAGCGTATGGGTCATGTGCTTCCAGTAGTACGGGCCCATACCACCTTCCACACCTACCCATATTTGTCTCAAAAGATCGTCGCGAACCACCTGGCTGCTAAGCCCAAAATACTAGGATACACATACAACCTGCTAATCATTCCTTATGCTGGCCTTTTACAACCACTCTCAATCATGAAACTTTAACTAACCCTGCACCGCTCTTGTATGCTAATCATACGTAACATTGGATTCGATAGACAGTTTAATAATTGATTCTACCCGAAGCCCACAACCAGACGAGGAACAGGAAATAAGGCTAAATCAAACATTCTCAAGATATAAAATTTTAGTTATGTACAACTATGATGCACACACTAAGCAACCACAATAATAATGTCAGTTCCATCTAACATATCAAGAAATTCTCCTAGTCTATTAGGCATCATAAATCAGGCAATTCTATCATGCAATCCCTGAAGATCCCTAGCCTACCAACTATCATTCAATTCTATCATATCATCAATACACGAAACAAGTATGGGTATCTTGGAAAATACTTTCCTTGGCAAGGCTGATTGTACACATCGTATCCTCTCGGTTGATCAATTTTAAAGTTAATTTTTGAAAAATATTTTGCAGATCCTTAGTTTGAGTCAGGAATCACACAAGTGTTCATCCAATTCTCTCAAACCAGGGCTCTGATACCAACTTGTAACATCCCAATCATGATATTTTTTTTTCAAAGACCATTTTCATAAACCACAAGTCATACAAAACATTGTTTCCAATACATAATCATAAAATAAGAGTATCAAAATCTCTTGTTTCCAATACATAGTCATAAAATAAGAGTATCAAAATCTCTCAAAACATATATCAGCAGGAAGATGTGTACGATCACGCATTCACCTTTCCCCGATCATCTGAGGTACTTGAAACCATGAAACCAACAATTATAAGCCAAAGCTTACTGAGTTCCCTCAAAGTACCACACACAACCATATGTATATAATGCATGCGCACTGGGCCCACAACATCAGACTGGATTAGCCCTGATCCCACAACATAAGACTGGATTGCCTTCCTGACCCACAACTCATGTCTGGATTGCTCCCGAGCCTATAACATAAGACTATATTTCCCTCCCGGCCCACAACTTATGACTGGATTGCTAGTGGGTTTGTTTGCTTACCGCATAAAGCAGAACGACCTCAACCTTATCGTATTATTTCGACATACGCAACAGATAAACAATAACTAGAAAGTATAGGTAATCTACCAATCTAACATATAACTACAAAATAGCAACATCCTATACCCAAGGATACATAATATAATCTAGTGGGTTGGCATTGGTTCCTTCCACTCACGAGTATAGTGAGGAAAACTTACCTCAAAGTCTAGAAGATAATTGAATTTATCACTGCTTTAAATACCGACTCTACAGCTCGCCTATACAATAAACATGGACTAAGCCTCAATCTAAGACTCAAATTACTTCATTTGACCTAAAGTCAAACTTCGTCAAAGTCAACGGTTAATGATTAAAAAGTCAAAAGTCAACATCCAGCCAGATTACGCCATGTGTAACATCTCTATGCCCTGCGTAGAGCCTAAGGTGGCAAAATGGGGGAAAATAGAGCTATGCCTCGCATAAGGAAAATTACCCCCTGCGTAATCCTTGAAACCCTAATTTAATTATTAAGTCATTAACTTAGACCAATATCCATTCCAACTTCAAGATTTGTCTTCTTACAAATTTCTTAATGGATAAAGTCTGAGGCGTTATCAATTTACATGCACACAAAGGGCACAAATTCATAATCTAAGTTCAAAAAGTCACCTAAGGCTCCAAAACTCATGTATGGATGGATGAGAGTGACCAAACTCTCATTTTTATGAATTATTCAACCTAAAAACGTCTGGAAAT
Organism: Lactuca virosa; assembly: GCF_052849685.1. Classification (NCBI taxonomy): domain Eukaryota; kingdom Viridiplantae; phylum Streptophyta; class Magnoliopsida; order Asterales; family Asteraceae; genus Lactuca; species Lactuca virosa. The sequence continues at coordinate 211,332,393 of NC_136429.1, forward strand.
GACACTCCAGTGGTCTAGAGTAGCCCATACCCATATACACTATAGTTTTGGGGACAAAAAGCATGAAAACTGTAACGTCCAAAAAATTCATAGTAAAATTTTCATTTTTAAAACAATAAACCATACAAACGAGTTGTTCCAAAACCGATCAAAGTGAATATATTATTTAAAAATCAGAGTAAATATTGAAAATTTCCAATGCGGAAAACTCCGGTAGATGCAGTGCTGTCACGCCGGGCTCTTCTGTAACAATTGGTAAAAATTGGTCAGAGTTCGGCGGTCAAACCACTACGGACCGTTATGCATGAAGGACAAATTGGGTGTAATTTTATGTTTATAATGTATATTAAAGATAAAATATTCATAATTAGTTTCAGAACATCTTAAGCTGCTCAAATCATTTATCGTTGAAGATCGAATCGAAAATCACCAAAAATTAAAATTATTTGTGACATAAAAAATAAAATTTTGCATTATGTTTATTTGAGAGTTATGGATAAAAAATTTGAATATATTACATTCTCCTGATTCCGTGGATATAAAGAACGTCCAAAACGTAGATCGTATGAGAAAGTTACGCCTCTTTAAAGTTATAAAAATCAATATTTATCTGATTTTTCTGAAACAAATTGTGCACTGCTTCGTTTGGGATAGCTACGAGTCTCGTAAACTGTTTTTGAACACGTTTTTGAACTCAGATTATAATATATTATTTTATTTCATTTTTGTCACATTTTTAACCTCGAGCAAAATCGGATTCGTAAAATATGTCGAATCTGAACCAATTAATCGTGAAACTTTAATCACTATTTCCAGGAGTTTGGTATATCGGAATTTAATTCCGTCAAACATTTTGGAATCACCATGACCGGGACTACAACCAGGCATGTTCGGAAAAATTTCACAAGACAATATGATAGCATGGGTATCGAGAATTAAGATTTAAATCATAAAATACATAACATATGGTTATTTTAGAAAATGCCCTCAAAAAGTCAACCAAGACCTTCAAGTGGCAACAATGGCTTCGAATTGAAGCTACTCTTTGTCCTCTCTCCGGCCAAAGAGGAAGAAATTGGCGACCTTCACCGGCGATGGCAACCTTCTCCTTTTCCCTTTCTGCTCATCGATATCAGCCAAACACCCCCTTTGATCGCTACTGTTGTTGCTCGACTCCACATCCTACAATGAGAAGGAAAGCAGTCGAGTGAAGCACCGGAGCTACCCCCTTCCTCCTCCTGCCAAACATCACCACCACAAATACCCTCTTCGGCTGTTGCCATTCTTCATGATCTCCACAACCCCGATGAAGGCTAAATCGATGTGAAGGTCACCGTAACTTGACCTCCCTACCTCCCTTCCATCAGATTAAGCAACCTTGAACCTCCCCCGATCCCTCTATCGTTCCCCAGTCAGATGAAGACCGGAGACCCTTTTTCCCTCGATTTGTAGTTTCCGACGACGAAGCAAAAGGAATCAAGAGGGGCTCGGGGGAGAAGTCGGCTCTCCCTCCTCACGACCGTGTAACCTCCTCCGATCCACCATTGTTGGTTGCATGTTTCTGATCGTGTTCCTTTTCTCCGATCTGCTTTCGATACATTCCTTCTTCCCGTGAATTGTGACCATCGACGGCATGAGAGAAACCACAAAGGCTCGCCAGAGATTGGCCCCTTCTCCCCTGCTATTTCGTTTGACCATTCATTTCCTTTGATCGGACGAAGAAGACGCACCCAATTGTTACGTTGGGTGATTTGACAAAAACAGTCCCTTCAGTTGTGATCTTAAATAAAACTCAATCCGTTTATTGAAATCTTTGTAAACAAAGTCCCATTTGACTTGGTCATTACAAAAATGGTCCCTATACTATTTTTAAAGGATCAAATTTGACCCATTTTTAATTAAATTTATCACAAATAAGTCCCTGATGTTAGATAAATTACAAATAAATCCTTTTTTAAATATAAAGTATTTAAACAAGTTTCTTTAGTTTAAAATATTAAAAAAACAAACCCGGAAATGTTTTAAAGTCCAAGAATGATTATTTTGCGATTATTCACGAAAAACTTCACCAAAACAGAGCCTAGATCGAGATCACGCATCGAATGTGAGTTTCTACGGCCCCTCTTTTACGGTTTCTCATATTTGTGGGAGAATATATGCATGCTTATCAAGTTTGATGATTTTCAAGTGTTTATACACAAAATGGCAATCTACTTTGCTAATATTCGAAAAATTGTGAAATAACCGCGAAAATGGTAATAATCATTTATAAGGTTAGTAAATTATGTAGAATGCTATTTATGACATATTTGATCTTATTATCAAAAATGGTTATATAAATATAAGAAAAATCATAAACAAAAAGTAGAACGTTATAATGATAGAAGCTAAGATTAAAAATAGAAGCTAAGATTAAAAGTCACGGAAATGATAATGTTATATGTATAAGTTAAAGTAGCTCGAGAAAGCATGAAAAGATATAAAAATGACCAAAAATATTATTCGCATATAAAATGAAAGTACATTGTCATATTTGGTGGAAAAATCAAATTTATGAAATCGTATAATTAATATTTAAGGTTATCGAAAATTAAACTTAATATATATATATATATATATATATATATATATATATATATATATATATATATATAAGTTATATAAAAATGAATGTAAAATTTATCAATACATTTTTTTTAAAGCTATAAGAGGTAAGTTCGTTTCCTAAGCCATTTGGGCTATGTTGTTGGGTATACTAAGACTGTGTGTCTTGGTGGAAAACCCTTTATTTTCATAACCGTTAATCCACAGATAACGACTAACGACAACTATAAGTGTCATACTATTGATCTTATATAGTTAGACTGCCTGCCTGGAGTTGCTAGCTACAACTATATCTGACGTGACGAATTTTGGCATTGACGTTAGTACCATTGAACATTAACACGTGTTATAACGGGGTGAATGACTTAAGCATGCCCTACTATGGAGCCGATGCAAAAAGAATAGTGTCACGAGTTCGGTTATGAGTTCATTATAAAATTCCAGTTTTGTTTCGTTACCTTATAGAATCGATATTGGGTTTATACGAGGTTTTTTCTCACTTATACTAGTTGAAAGAGACTGTACGTAGTGGAATAGTTTGTGACCCAAAATGATAAGTGTCAATACCATAAATTAAGTCATATAACACTTAATTAATATCATGACACGAATGATTAAGGTTTAATAACCTACAACTAATAAGTTATTTATATAAACCCTTTGTTCTTGTCCGAAAACACTATATGTATGTGGGAGGAGTTTGTCCCACTGGTTAAGTGTCGTTTCCCAAATTAAGTAAGATAATACTTAAATATTACCACGACACGATTTTTCAAAGTTTATAAATTCAAAATTTATGAGTTTTACATATAAACTATACAAACGCTTTCTAGAGTAAAGTTGGTCATTTTATGTTTTCACAAGATGCGATATAACTATATTTTATATAAATTGGCAGTCAAAATCCTTATATAAAAAACATTTTGGTCATGAGAACCGTATAATTTTGATATAAGTCTGAATTACTTATGTATATTTTTCCGAATTTTGTACTTTTGGATTTGAACAAATAGTATTTATGAATGAGCCCAAACACATTTTTATAACTCAATTATTTTATACTTTTGATAGAATTGTACGTATTTATAAAAGCTGGTCAACTAGATAAATTTTATAAAACACTATTGGTTATAAAAATACTTTGTGTAAAAACCTGTAGAACTCACCAACAATTTTGTTGACATATTTTAATGCATGTATTCTCAGGTTATTTAGCAGGCCGGAAGTATTCGCTCCAAAGGCTCTCCATTATTTTTTTTTATACACATGTAAACGCCAAATTGTTAGGCGTGTGTCTCATTTTAGGAATGGTCTTGTCAATGAAATTTCTATTTCGGTAGTAATAGAAGATTATATTTGTACTATTCAATGTATGTTTAATAACTGTGATCAATGATTTATGTTGCGCACCACGGCGTTTCCGCCGGTGGCCGGGGTGTAATAGATTGGTATCATAGCTATTGGCTATAGTGAACTAGTAATTTCTTAGGAAAGTGCGACTATAGCCTAGGGCTTACTCTCTTCGGTTAGGTATTGTTGAAGATATTAGTGTTGCGTCATTGGGCCTATGTTATCTAGTCCATTTTGTATAAACGAGTTGGGCCTGTCCACTCGTATTTAATGCTAGGGTTATAGTATATAAGGTGCATGCATGCTATGTATTTAAGTTAAGTCTGATATTATATTTTGTAACACTAATTTACGCCTCTACAGAAGCAATTCTTCATCGAGTTCTTCTGCGGCGTGACTATTAATCATTCGGTACCAGTTTGATCATATTATGTTCTTTACCTGTTTTAATCTATTCGATCATTAAGGATTAACTCCTATCAATTGGTATCAGAGCAGGAGACTGTGTTCTTAATACACATCTCTTCTGTTTGAAGAAATTATTAGGGTTTCCGCAAATATTGGATCTGTTAAGAGCCGTCACTGATTTATTGACGTTACTCTGTGATCTCAATATTAACCTAATAAGTGTTTACAGTCTGATTAGTTGCAGGTATTAAAAGATCATTCACCATGCAGAACGAAGACTCAAATATCAACTCCTGGAATATCTCAAGCAGCATCGGATCAACCACCAGGATTCCAATTCTCTTTCCTCAAGAATATGAAGTTTGGGCGATGCACTTTGAAGATTATGTTTTGGGTTCAGAAGACAATGGTTATCTGATCTGGGAAGCAATCACTCTAGGTCTGTTTGTTCACACAGAGACCAAAAGAACCATCAAAACCCAGAGAGAGTACAACCAGCTGCTTCTTGATGTCAAGGAAGTGCCTCAAGATGAAAAAGACAAACTCATGAACAACATTAAAGGAATGAGAATCATCAGATTCGCAATGCAAGCAGATACTTTTTGTCTTGTAAGTTCGTATGACACATCGAAGGATATATGGGATAGGTTGAGGGAACTCTATTCAACAGACGCAGATCTAGAACACTCAACTCAAACTCTCTTGTTATTTGAGTTTGGCAAATTCCTACAAAAGCCTGAAGAAACTCTGAGTGCTACTTTCAATCGATACAATCATATTCTTAGCAAGATGATGAAGCACGAGATTGGACGTGAAATGATTGAGCAAAAGGTCACGTTCATGAACGGACTTCGATCAGAGTGGCAAGCTGTGGTGTCAACTGTGAAGGCGCACGAACAGTTCAAGAACTATACTCTTGCGAAGCTTGTGGGAATTCTGAAGGCACGAGAGAGTGAGATAATGAAAGAAGCAAAAGTGACGTCTGGGATGGGGTCTCTAGCCTTAGTTGCAAAAGCCAAGATTGTTGCTGATGACGGATCTGATTCAGATCATTCTGAGTACGAGCTCTCAAACGAAGACTTTGCTTTAATGGTATCTAAACCTAATCGATTTGCTAGGAAGAAGTTTCCCTCAAACAAAAATAGAAACTGGCAGGGAAGCTACAGCTCAGAGAAAGTAAAAGAAGAAAACAAAAGTGGTTCTCAGAAAGAGGAAGAGAAGATGGAGAAAAAGTTAGTTGGAGACTCCGGATATGATTGCAATTATTGTCATGGTAAAAACCATCTTGCAAAGGAATGCATGTTGCGAAGGAAGAATGAGAAAAATGAAGAGGAGGATGAGGAGGCCTATCACAAACGAAAGCTAGAAGAGATTAAGAAGAAGAAATCTAATGATAATTCTATGCCTGCTTTTGTTGTACAGGAAAACTTGACTCAAGGAGAGTTCGGAGGAGTGGAAGTCTGGTCAACAGACTCAGAAGATGAAGAAGTACGCAAGCCCACACATGGAAGGGTGTTCACTGCGAAACAACAGAATTCACATTTCTCAGGTAGGTGCTTGATGGTGTCTGAAGGTGGATCGCGGATGCAGGAGAATGCAGGTGAGAGTGGAAGAAGCGAAGATAGCTATTTCGCGACAAAGACTGTTCTAGAACAGATCAACGAATGCGAACAGCTGATCAATAAGGTAAATTCCATTCTTGAATCACTTAATATTCCTACATCTAGATATTAAACAGAATTTAATGATCTAAAATTCACCTTTTCAAGTTTAAGCAATAGTTTAAAGCAAACTCGGCTATCAAACTCTAACCTAACTGATCAATTGAGCAGGGCAACATCCAAAAGTGAGGAGAGACGTATGTGGATCCAGAAGGTTGAGTCGGATTTATCTAAGTCTAGGGATGAATCTATTTATTTACAGAGAGATAATTTAATGCTTTTGAAACAGCGAAACATCTTTTGTTTAATTGCAAAAAGGCTTTATTTTAATATCACTCAACTGCACCTTGATTGTGAAATCGGTAAGAAAATCCATAAAATGATCTTGCCATTTCTCGAATTAAAGGAAGACGAAATAGACCCAGATTGTTACAAATGTGAATCTATTGTTTCGTCTGAAGAAACTTCTGATGCATACAAATTCGGTCTTGAACGTATTGAAAATTACATTAAGTCCAAAGACCACAAAAACATGTTGAAACAAATTTTGGATGAGAATGACAAAAAGCAGATCAAATTTGATACTGTGCATAAATTTAATTCATTGAATGCCAAATTAAGTTCAGAAAGCAAAATAAATGTTGATTGTACTTCTGAATTTGATGAGGATAGTGATATGAGTGTAATTTCTGTAGAGGATGAGGTTGACTGTTCAGAGTTTGTTAAAAGTGAATCTAAACCTGCAAAAACTCTTATTTCTGAAAATTCTGTTGAATTCGCAAGAGTTGTTCAAAACAAACCTGAAATTTTGAAAGAAAAAGCAACTGTTTTCCCAAAGGTTCAAATAACGCCAAATCAAGTTTTTAAAGTCAATGGGGTAACCGAAACTCAAACCGTCGAGCTGAAAACCATTGTCGACGAAGACAACAAAGACGGATGTGATGAATTCTTCTGGTCAGCTCCCATATATAATGCTGACGAAACCGTTGGTTTATCTGAAAGAACTTCCTAGAAAGTCAAAGGAAGATATGTGGTTGAACCTTTAAATAATCGCTCAGCGTTTGAAAAAGGTAGTCCTAGTGGTACCAAGGAGGTTCGCAGCGAACCCAACTCCGTGAAGAAAAGCGAACCTGAAATGAGAAAAGTGAATCCTAAGGTGAACATCCATAAGTCGTCAAAGCAACTTGCTGATCAAAAACGACAAAGAAATGACAGATATAGAAGAAATCTCAGTGAAAGAAAGCAATTTTGGCAATCCCAAAATTTGGATTATGTTCGCCACGAAAGAAGGAAGAATCCTAAAGCGAAAGCTCATTCGCAAGTAAACTCCAATCAGTGTGTGCACTATTGTTCTCATAGTCCAAGGGACTCTCAGCAAAAAGGGACTCCACAACCCTTCTTCGCAAAGCAACCAATGGAGAAACCAAAGCCTTGTCTCTCTAAATCCACGCAGTCAGCACATAATAACATCAAAGGCAAGGGAAAGCTGTTTTCAGAACCGAAAGCTCTAACTAAGAAAACTAATGCGAATCCCAAAGAAGTTGAAAAGAAGCCCGTCAAGAATCAAGTCCATAACAAGAATAAAACTTTTGATTCCATAGAAACTAACTCAAAAGATAACAAAATCAAAGTTTTCACCGTCAAACGCAAAGATGAAACCACTCTTATAAAACAAACATATATGGTTAATCTTAATATTACTTTTCCTAGTTGTATGAAAGGCTCACAAGGACCCAAGAAACTTTGGGTTCCTAAATCTTCTTAATTGTTGCAGGTTATTTGTGACGAACAGTTCGACACTGAATGGTACATCGACGGTGGCTGTTCTCATCACATGACAGGAAGGAAGGAGGAGCTGCGAGAGTTCAGGTCTCTCAAGGATGGCGGCAATGTAAAATACGGAAATAATTCATATGGAAGAATAAAAGGCTAGGCCATGATAACAAATGGGGAATTTTCTATTCGTAAAGTAGCTTATGTTGAAGGTTTGCAGCACAACCTTATCAGTGTCTCGCAGTTGATCGTGGGAACAGGATTGAAAGTGTCCTTTGATGACGAAGGTTCAGAAATTATTGAAAAGAAATCCAAAAACATTCTTCTAAAATCAGAACGAAAGGGTGAAATGTTTCCACTGAATCTAAACCCGATACGAGGAAAGCCTGCCATTTGCCTGCTTACAAAAGCTCACTCAGACGAAAGTTGGTTATAGCATAGGCGTCTTTCGCACTTAAACTTCAAAGACATCAACAAGCTCGTTCTTGGTGATCATGTGCGAGGACTTCCTCTATTGAAATTCGACAAGGATCATTTGTGTGCCGCTTGTGAGATGGGAAAGCAAAGTAGAAAAAGTCATCCAACTATCGTGAACACGAAAGTTATCGAACCTTTGGAACTTCTACACATCGACCTTTGCGGTCCTTCTGCTATTGAAAGCGTTGGTGGTAGTAAGTATATGCTAGTAATTGTTGATGATTTTTGTCGTTTCACTTGGGTGTTCTTTCTTAGACAGAAATCTGATGCAACTCCAAAGCTCAAGGATTTTATCAAGCAGATTAAAGTTCAACTGTGAAAGCTGGTTCGCAACGTTCGCAGTGACAATGGGCTTGAATTCAAAAACCGAGCGTTTGAAGAATTTCTTGATGAAAAGGGAGTCACACACAATTTCTCTGCTCCCTACACTCCACAACAGAACGGCATAGTTGAAAGACTCAACCGTTCCTTGTGTGAAGCTGCACGAACCATGTTATCGTTCGCATGTCTGCCACTCTATTTCTGGGCTGATGCGATAGCTGCCGCTTGTTTTACCCAAAATCGATCCATCCTAAATAAGCGATTCTCAATCACTCCTTATGAAATCATAAATAATCGCAAACCTAATGTTAAGTTTTTCCATGTTTTTGGCTCCAGATGTTTCATCTTCAACTCCAAAGAACAACGGAACAAATTCGATGTGAAAGCTGACGAAGGTATATTTTTGGGATATTCACTAACATCAAAGGCATATAGCGTTCTCAACAAACGCTCAAAGAAAATGGAAGAAACCTACTATGTTACGTTTGACGATAGGTATTTAAAGCAAATTCAGTCGACCAAAAGTCAAATCAAAGAAATCTTTCCTAAACCAAGTCCAGCCGTTATTCCTGTGTCCAACATTTATGAATAGTTCATGTTACTCTTCGATGAACCTGCGAAAGCCATCTCATCGGAAGCGAAAGCATTGGATAATAAAGTCGACGAACTTAAGAAGATTATCGATGATGCTGCGAAAGACTTGCCTCAAAAGCCTTCTACTGCGAATGACCCTCAAGACACGAGCACTCATTTCTAGGGGAGGATTCTGGGTCTAACACTCAATTCCAGGGGGAGGGTTTCGCATCACCCATTTCTACTAAGTCTCCTTCTGATGGAGATAAATCCCCACCCACTTTGGCTCATGAACCTCCATTCGCAAGTGATGATTCAATTCCTAAAGTCAACGAGTTCGCTTCATTCGAGGGGGAGAATAAAGAAGTGAATGACGACTCAGACGCTCAATCTGTTAAATCTGAAGTTGAAGAAGTCAATGCTGAGCTGAACCCATCCTTAGATCCAAATTATCCTCCTATGACCAAATGAACAAAAGATCACCCAAAAGCTCAAGTTCTTGGTGAAACCTCTGCAGGTGTCCTTACCCGTTCTCAACTGAAAGCGAAACAAACTGCATTATTCTCCAAAGTAGAATTTTGTATGTTTAATTCGTTCGTATCCAAGATTGAACCCAAAACCTACAACATTGCTCTCGATCACTCCGATTGGGTGCAATCAATGCAAGATGAACTCAATGAGTTCGAGCGAAACAAAGTTTGGAGATTGATTCCAACTCCTCCAGATGCATCGGTTGTTGGTTTAAAATGGGTGTTTCGGAATAAAATGGATAAAGAAGGAAACGTGATCCGAAACAAAGCTACACTGGTGGTCAAAGGTTACTGCCAGGAAGAAGGGATTGACTACGAAGAGACTTTCGCACCCGTTGCAAGATTGGAATCCGTTCGTATCTTCTTGGCATATGTAGCACACAAAAACTTTGAAGTTTTTCAAATGGATGTGAAGTGTGTATTATTAAATGGCGAATTGGAAGAGACCGTTTATGTGGAGCAACCGCTTGGGTTTATAAATTAAAAATATCCCAACCACTGTTACATTCTTGACAAAGCGGTTTACGGTCTAAAGCAAGCTCCAAGAGCCTGGTATGAAACACTTACTCGTTTTCTTAAAATTTCCAAATTCAAGCAAGGTTCGATTGACCCAACCTTCTTTCGCAAGAAAGAGGGTGACCACTTGATGATCGTACAAATTTATGTTGATGACATCATCTTCGGATCTACTAATCCCAGCCTAACAGCTGAGTTCCGAAAGCTGATGGAGACTAAATTTGAAATGAGCTCAATGGGTCCAATTAACTTTTTTCTTGGATTAAACATTAGACAGGGACCGGAAGGAATTTTCATCAATCAGGAGGCTTACACGAACACCCTACTCGCTAAGTTTGGAATGTTGGGAGACTCAAAGACGAAGGTTCCAATGGCATTCAGAACGAAATTGACTCCTTCACTGGATAAACCAGCTGCTGATATGACCCTTTATCGTCAGATGATTGGTTCACTCATGTATCTAACAGCTAGTAGACCAGATATCATGTTTTCAGTTTGTTATTGTGCTAGGTTCCAAGCAAATCCACGCGAACCTCATATGGTGGCCGTCAAGAATATCTTCCGTTATCTAAAACGAACGTCATATCTTGGAATTTGGTATCCTACGACCTCAGGTTTCTTTGTACAAGCATTTTCAGATGCTGATTTAGGAGGCTGCGATTTAGATAGAAAAAGCACAACTGGTGGATGTCAATTTCTCGATGGCAAGCTGGTGAGTTGGCAATCAAAGAAACCAACGTGCGTTTCGTTATCAACAGCTGAGGCTGAATACATAGCTGCATCTTCGTGCACATCTCAAGTCATTTGGATTCAAAGCCAACTTCACGACTATGGCTTGAATATGAAAAGAATTCCTCTCTATTGTGACTCCGAAAGTTCCATTCGCATATGTCACAACCCAGTGCAACACTAAAAAACGAAACACATAGCACTGAGGTATCACTTTATCAAGGATCATGTGGAAGATGGCAATGTTGAGATTCATTTCGTAAGATCCGCTGATCAATTGGCTGACATATTCACCAAGGCCCTACCTGAAGCAAAATTTAATAGAATCCTTCAAGGGCTAGGAATGATGGAAGCTGCTTCAGTACCAAATCCACTATCGCATTCATAAAATCTTCACTGCGAATCGGTGCGAACGTTCGCAGGCTTTCGCAGTCCACTGTACTGCCTGGTATGACCCTTTAGACTCTCAGAAATTACCACTGAGGTTTATGTTTATACAAACATCTGTGTTAATGATCTTAGTTTCGTGCTACCACGAACTGAGTGAAACCCAAAATTCAATACCCACGATGAATTGACGGTGAACAATCAAATGTTCTAGTTTTCACCCAAGGATTAACAAAACCACTTTCGTGGGAGGTACCATGAAATCTCTTTTTATATTTTGAGCGATCTTAATGCAATTATCTAACACCAAGACTTTTCTACCCAAAAGATCCAGTTTATTTTTTTTTGAGATTTCAATTTTTGCTCCAAGTCAATGACAATAAATTCCCAACCTACTCGTTCAACTGACTACACTGGTCACACGAGTACCTTTTCCAACTTTCGCACTTATGTCAAGTTCGTAGTTTGGTTAACGGATAAACCACCTTTACAAGCCTTCCACAAAAGATTCCTTTTAGTGTTTCTCATCAAACAACTGATCGTATTCAATAGGGAACCAAACAGACACTTATTAGTCTCTCTTAACTATGAAGAAAGAGATCTTTGCCTGGGATCAATAGTTTTATGTCACATGAAAGACATCACAACATCCCACAGATAAACTTTGTTTTATTTATTTTTCTTTGACACTCTTGCACGAAGATCCTTGTGATTTTCAAAAGTCTTGTTCGTGGTTACATTTAACTTTCAGGTTCGCATTCGTATGTATTCAACATGATTTCTTTACTGCGAAAGTAGATTGGCTGAAGCGGCAAATTTTCAAAAGATCAGAATTCAAACGGACGCGTGTAAAGTTGAACGGACAGCTATTCTTACGCCGTGTGACGCAAGCCTCTGACTTGTCATAGCTGTCAAATCGCGCTTTTCCAGGCGACAGTTCAGTACTCGAGATACTCTCTCCGGATTTTTCTCACTAAATCAAATTGTATAAAAGGATTTTGACGGTTCATTATTTCATTACCACTTTCAAAATTCTATCAAAGATTTCTAGCGATTAAAAGGCTCTCTACTGTTCATCTTCTTCAAAGCCTCATCAATGGCGGCTTCATCTGAGAATCAGTCTGTTCACGATCAAACTGCTCATTCAACTCTTCTTTCAGTGAAGCAACATCAAAATCTCATCATCGATTTGGATTCGGTAAAATATGATGCCTTTCTTCTACCTCTGATTGAGTGCTTGAAATACTCTCCTCTTACCATTGCTATGTCTCAAGTTGAGAATGTTCCTCTCTCGATTCTCTCTAAAGCATATACTACTGCCAACTATGTCAAGGACGAGCAACGGATTTACTTCGACATCCATAATCACACAACCTCGATTTCCAAGACCCGTTTCTGCAATCTGCTAGGGCTCCCACAATCTGACAATCTGATCAATCCGGAAACCATCCCCAACGCTGCCATCTTGGAAATGTTCTATCAAATGGGGTACAAGGAAACACTCACTGCTGTATCCAAGTTCAAGAAACCCAATCTTCCACCAACTTGGAATGCCCTTTTCACTATCTTGTTCAAATCCTTTTCTGAAAGGATCACATGCAACGACTGTGCAAGCAAGCTCTTCATGGGTCTGATGTATGGCCTATACACTGGTGAAAACGTCCACTATGGTTCTATCCTCTGGGATCAATTCATCCAGAGCACTCACTCTGTTACTCGTCACAGTGAGATCTCATGTGCGTGTTTTTGGACCGTTGTTGTCAACAGGGCTATTAAGCAGCTGAAAATTACAGTGATGACTGATGCACTGATGGCTCCCATTGCGACATTCCATACAACCAGTATTATTATGGCAGATAAGTCCAAGTTTTCTTTCATTGGCTCAATTCCGGAAGCAATGTTTCGTGATGTTCCTCCCTCGAGTAAAATTCTAGAAGGATATCGCACTCTTACTCCTTCAGGCCCTCGTCCTTTAACTGATGAATTTCAAGCCATTTTGGCTGAGGCCGATAAACCCAAGAAAGGGGTCAAAGAAACCTTCTAAGAAAGACTCAATGAAAGAAGGACCTTCTGAGACTGAGAAACCTCCATCTAAGAAGCGAAAGGCTCCTACTACCTCTACTGCTGCACCAAAGCGAAGGAAGCAACCCGCTAGAAGGCGAAAGTCTCTTACTCCTACTCCATCTCAGAGTGAAGACGCAAATTCAGATTCTGATACCGAGTCGGAGATTCGCATTGAGGAGGATCCCCCTGTTCGCAATGAAGAAGATGAACCCATTCGCACTGAAGAACAAGAACACGTTCGCAATGAGGAAGAAGCACAAGTTCGCACTGAGACCCCGTTTCCTAATCGTGAGGTAACCCCACCCCTTCATGATTCTGTTCCTTCTCCACCTCCCTCACCAAAAACAACTACTTCTATACCAATCACCATTGCTCCTCTCCCACCACCTGTATCAACTTAAACACCCACAACTATTCCAATATCAATACCTATCTTCACAGATTCCACAGTTCCACGTCAAACCTCTACTGCACCTATAAGTTCAGTCAACGTATCTGATACGAGGGCTAACACTTCAGGTTTTTCAACTCATGTTACACCACCATCTCTCCCATTCGCAAAGATGACCCGTAAATGATTTTCGGAGATGATGACGTTGATGATTTGGAAGGATTCACTTATAGTCCTTTTCAAATAAGGATTGACAATGAAGATGATGTCTCTACTCCGAAAGCAGAATTCAAATCTCTTCATGAGAAGCTTGATCAGCTGCTTCTCGCATCCAACGTTTCCACTTCTGAAGCTTACTCCAAAGCTGCGGTTGAGTTAATCCTTGAGAGAGTCACAAAGGAACATACTGCCAACACTTCTACTTTGTCCAAGGCAGTTTCTGACTCTGCTGTTGTTTGCAAGGAAACGACCGAAAAAGTCGATAAACTAATTGCTGACACAAGGGAATTCATGGAAGCCTACCAGGTTACCTACAACGCCAATACCACAACAACGAACAAGGATATTTAGAATGTTGGTGCCATGTTCCAAGCAGAAAAGGCGAACTTTGCTGACCTTCGTACCGTGTTCATGTCCGATTATGAAGCATTCCAGGCTTCTATCGATGTGAAACTCACAAAGCTTCAAGAAGAGTTGGCGATGGAGAACAAGATCATGGATGCTCTCGCAGTCAAGGAGGAAAAGTGTAAGGTGTTGGAAACCAAGCTTCACTACACTGAAAAGAAGGTCGATGATTTGCTAGCAGAGAAAGCAGTCACGCGAAGTTGTATTTCTGATGTTAATGGACTGCTCTCTGATATCATTGAGACCCGTGATCCCATGATTTCAATCACAATACGAAAGCATCTGGTTGAAAAGCTAAGACCGGTGTTCGCAAGGTTGCACCATTTGGAGGGTGTTTCGACGCCGGTGTCTTGTCTGAAACAAGGGGGAGAAGGTAGTTCCAAACCTGATGAAAACCTCATAGTTTCAGTTAAACCTCTTGTCATCAAGCCAGATCCAAAGGAGAAGGAAACGTTATTCAATAATGAACCCATTATTGACAATGACGAAGACGAAGACCCTGATGAAGCTGAGCTTAAAAGGCGGAAGGTTCGTGAAGTAGAGTTGGATGAAAATGCTCGTATCGTCAAGGAGGATGAGGAAAAGGAAAGAGCTAAAAAGGAAGCTCAGGCCACTCTTAAAAGAAAAATGCTATTATTTCCAAAATGGACCCTGAAGCGCATGCAAAACCAAGCTGTGGATATGCCAAGTCAGTATTGGTTGGATCCTATTGCTTCCTTTGATGTCTAAAATACACAGGATTCGCAGTTAGACCTTCCTATCACACCAAAGGCATTCAGGTTTTGTGCCTTCATAAAGGTTGCTAATGTACCTTTCTCAGACAGCACTGGGGATCAACTGATGTTTGCCTTCTGCTTGAAACATATGAAACCCTAGTTCGAGACTTGGAGTGCGAGCAAGATTGTGGCAGTGAAGGTTACTGGTCCAATCGAGCTTGAAAGCTTCCCTAATGCGAAGTTTAAAGTTGCGAGAGGATCTGCATGTCAAGCCTGCGAATTCACTCTCGCAGATCTGCCTTGCTTGAACCCCCATGACTGGATGGTGATATTCAATATTTTGTTGCGAGAGAAGGAGAAGTACGAACATGTGTTTTCTCATCTTCAACTTTTGATCAAGTCTAACATTCAGGAAGTTGGATTGATGGATGTGGAAATTGCCACTGTTCTGAGGCAAAAACCGAGTGTTGTTCCAAAAGAAGCTCCGAAAGACTTCCAGAAGCTCAAGCCAGGAAAGATTTACAAGGAAGGATGGTTTGTGGTATACACGGCTAGAGATAGTCCAGGAGCAGATCGACGCAAGTTATTCTTTCATCTCAAAGACAAACACTTGTTTACTACTTCTTGTCTGGAGTTTATTTTGGATCTAGTTGTGAAGTTTAAGGGCAACAACAAAGATGATGTGAAGTGTTTCACCGATGTGATCACTTGGTACATTCATGTTCGCAAGCTGCTGTTGAGTTTCATTCCCAAAGTCTACGAAGTGCAGAAGCGAATCACGAATTAAAATGGCCATGGTTTCAATTGACGCAAAAGGGGGGATTGTTGAAGATATTAATGTTGCGTCATTGGGCCTATGTTATCTAGTCCATTTTGTATAAACGAGTTGGGCCTGTCCACTCGTATTTAATGCTAGGGTTATAGTATATAAGGTGCATGCATGCTACGTATTTAAGTTAAGTCTGATATTATATTTTGTAACCCTAATTTACACCTCTATAGAAGCAATTCTTCATCGAGTTCTTCCGAGGCATGACTATTAATCATTCAGTACCAGTTTGATCATATTGTGTTCTTTACCTGTTTTAATCTATTCGATCATTAAGGATTAATTCCTATCAGGTATATTCCTTAACTTACAAGTATAAGGTTATACATATATACTTATATAAACTCGAACCCTCGAATAGTAATACAACGCAAGGTTTTAGGTCAGACACCTTAGCTACGTATATTATACGTGGGCCGAACCACAACTAGACATAGACTCATCACCTATGTTTAGTTACGGTTAGACCCATACACAATCAAGCTTGGATTCGGTTGTTGGTAGACTAAAATGCTTGGAATCCAAAATATTTAAAGAAAATTGTAGTTTGAAATGCTTAAGAATTCTCAAAAATTTTAGTGAACATTTAAGAATAATTAGCAAATATTTACCTCAAATGCTCATGAAACTATAAGTATCATAAATGAAAATCATGTCTAAAGTTTATCTCAGAATGCTAACTACTCAACTATGATATCCTATATATGTAATATCCTTAAAATTCATGCAAATTTAAAACTTTTTCAAACATCCAAAAACCATTAGTTATTACAAAATAGTTTCAGATTAGAGAATCATAGAAATCAAAATCATAAAATGTGAGGAGGTGCACGATCAAGCCTTCGCCTTCCCGCGATCATCCGAAGTACCTGAAACAAAATCCAAAACTGTAAGCCCGAAGCTTAGTGAGTTTCCCCCAAAATACCGATACATAATAGCACATATAATAATAGCATGTAATGGGTCCACAACTCTACAAACTGGATCACCCCTGAGCCCACAGTATGAGTCTGACATGCCCTCCCTGGCCCTCAGCCCATATCTGGCTTGCTCTCGAACCCACATCATAAGTCTGGCTTGCTCTCATGTTCAGGTTCGACTGATCCATGATATGCCTCAAGCTCTTATGGTCCGTGTATATGGTACAACGGACCCTGTAGAGTTAATGTCTCCAGATCTTGAAGGAGAACACCACTGCTCCCAACTCAATATCGTGCGTGGGATATCTTGTCTCATGCGGCTTCAACTGCCGCGACGCGTAGGCTATCACTCGTCTTGTCTGCATGAGGACCACTCCCAGTCTTGTGATGGATGCATCACAGAACACCACAAAATCCTCAAATCCCTCCGGGAGAGTCAAGACCGGAGCCTCGCAAAGTCGCTGTCTGAGGGTCTTAAATGCTTACTGCTACTCAGGGCCCCACCAGAAATCCACCCCTTCCTCGTCAGACGAGTGAGGGGTACTGCAATCTTGGAGAAATCCTGAATGAATCTCCGGTAGTACCCTGCCAATCCCAGAAAACTCCTGATATTTGAGGGAGATTTAGGGACCTCCCACTACTGGCGCATTGGTGAGCCCAAACGGCATCACCACGAACTCGTAATTTTCATAACGAGTCCGAAACGCGGTCTTCTCCACGTCCTCCTACCTCACCCTGAACTGATGGTACCCGTACCTCAAGTCTATCTTGGAGAACCAAGATGCTCCCTGTAGCTGATCAAAGAGATCATCAATCCGGGGAAGTGGATAACGGTTCTTCACCGTCAACTTGTTCAGCTCTCGGTAATCAATGCACATCCGATGCGAACCATCCTTCTTCTTGACGAAGAGAATCGGTGCTCCCCACGGAGAACTGCTCGGACAGATGAACTGCTTGCCTAGCAGCTCCTGTAGCTGAGATGATAGCTCTTGCATCTTAGGTGGTGCCAATCGGTACGACGCCTTGGCGATTGGGGCAACACCTGGCACAAGGTCGATCCTGAAATCGACCTGCCTCTCCGGAGGCGCTCCGGGTAACTCCTCCGTAAACACATCAGCGAACTCTCTGATGACTGGAACCTCTGAAACTAAGACCTGATCCACAACCCGCGTATCCACCACATGCGCCAAATAACCCGCACACCCATGCTGAATGTACTGTCGAGCCCTAGCGGCTGAGCAAAACCATGAACCCAACTTGGTGCCCTCGCCATAGATAAGCATCCCTCCCCCACTTGGGGTTCGAACTACCATACGCTGACCCTCACAGTCGATCATGGAACCGAAGCGACTCAGCCAGTCCATACCCACTATCACACAAACTTCCCCCATGGGAATCGGAAGCAGGTCAATCGGAAAGGAAACCCTAAAGATCTCCAGAACGCAATAGACTATGTATGGTCTGTTGGATAAGCTCTGTCGTCTGAAGGACCACCTCAGTCCTCCCCATGACCTTACGGCCAACCTCTCCCCAACAAACTGGTGTACGAGACTTTCTCCCATAAAGAAGCTCAAACTGCAGTGCACAAATACTAGAGTGATAGTTGTTGTTATAAGAAAACTCAACTATGGAAAGGTAGGAATCCTAACTCCGGCCGAAATTGATGACATAAGCCCTTAGCATATTCTTGATCGTTTGAATAGTCCGCTCACTCTGACCATCATACTGAGGGTGATAACCAATAGTGAAATGCAGCCTCGTACCCAAATCCTCATGAAACTTCTTCCAAACCGGAGAAGTAAACTGAACATCGCGATCAGATACAATAGAGGTCAGTATACTATGGAGAGCGACAATCTTGCGCGCATACACGCCGGCCAATTTCTTGGCCCAAGAACTCTCCAGAATGGCAAGAAAATGGGCACTGTTGGTCTGACGATCGACAATAACCCAAATCGCATCAAATCCCTTGTCCATCCTCGGCAACTTGGTGATGAAATCCATGTGGGTATGTTCCCATTTCCACATGGGAACCTCTAAGGGATGCAACTTTCCATGCGGCCGCTGGTGCTCAACCTTCACCATCCGAAAGGTCAAGAATGTCTCCACGTACCATGCAATCTCTCGCTTCATGCATGGCCACCAATAACTAAGCCTCAAAGTCCCGATACATCTTTGTTGCTCCATGATGGATCGAGAATCTGGACTTGTGTTTCTCCTCTATCACCGTCTGATGGACCCCGCTAGAAATTGGGACCCAAACCCGACCATACTGGCTCAAAAGCCCATGGCTATCAGTGACAAACCTACTAATCTGGCTCATGATCTTCTCCTTCTTCTAATTCCCCGTCCTGATACCCTCGGCTTGAGCCTTCCTAATCAAATCTAGAAGTGGTGAGTCGATAGTCATCCTCAAACAAAGCTCTCATGCAGAAGTACTAGCCTCCTTGCGGCTTAAAGCTTCAACGACCACATTGGCCTTCCCTGGATGATAGAGAATCTCACAGTCATAATCTTTGACCACGTCAAGCCATCTGCGCTGCCTCATGTTCAGATTCGGTTGATCCATAAGATATGTCAGACTCTTATGATCCATGTAAATGGTACAGAGGACCCCATAAAGATAATTTCGTCAAATCTTGAGGGCAAACACCACTGCCCCCAACTCCAAATCATGTGTCGGGTATCTAGCCTCATGAGGCTTCAACTGCCTGGATGCATATGCAATGACCATGCCCCACTGCATGAGCACCGCCCCTAAACATGTGATCGAAACATCACAAAATACCACAGAATCCTCAACACCCTCAGGAAGGGTTAATATTGGGTCGTCACAAAACTTCCTCCTCAGGGTCTCAAACACAACCTACTGCTCAGGCCCCCAACGAAAATCCACACTCTTCTTCGTCGGGCGGGTAAAAGGAATAGAAATCTTGAAGAAGTCAAAAATGAATCTTTGATAGTAACTAGCCAACCCCAGAAAACTCCTAATCTCAGATGTGGAATTCAGTTCCTCCCACTACATCACTGCCTCAATCTTGTCCAGATTGACCAGAATCATGTTCTGATTGACAAGGTGTCCCATAATCTAGACCTCTCGTAACCAGAAGACACACTTGGAGAACTTGACATAAAGCATCTCATGTATAAGTACTCCAAGTAACTCCCGAAGATGCTCCTCATGCTGCTCCCTGGTCTTGGAGTAGACCAGAATATCATTGACAAAAAAAATAACCGACCGGTTGAGCATCAGCCTGCATACTTGGTTCATAAAATCCATGAACATTGTCGGTGCATTGGTGAGCCCAAACATAATTACCATGAACTCGTAATGGCCATAACGAGTTCGGAATGTCATCTTCTCCATGTCCTTCTATCTGACTCTCATCTGGTGGTACCCCGACCTCAAATCAATCTTAAAGAGCCAAGATGAACCCTACAACTGATCGAAAAGATTATCAATCCAGGGGAGTGGGTAACGGTTCTTCACCGTCAACTTGTTCCACTCTCAATAGTCTATGCACATACGATGAGACCCATACTTCTTATCACAAATAGAATTGGTGCTCCCCAGGGTGAACTACTCAGTCTGATTAA
This sequence comes from Lactuca virosa, assembly GCF_052849685.1. Lineage (NCBI taxonomy): Eukaryota > Viridiplantae > Streptophyta > Magnoliopsida > Asterales > Asteraceae > Lactuca > Lactuca virosa. The sequence continues at coordinate 211,352,863 of NC_136429.1, forward strand.
CTAATTTCCCAACAGCTCCTGAAGCTGAGAGGACAACTCATGCATGTTCGGTGGTGCGAGGCGATATGGCGCCTTAACAATCGGAGCCGCACCAGGGATCAGATCGATCTTGACCTCCAATTGCCTCACTGGAGGCACACTGGATAAATCCTCCGGAAATACATCTGGAAACTCTATGACCACTGGAACATCTGGAACCAAAACTCTCCCCTCATCCTGAGTGTTAACCACGTATGTGAGATAACCCAAACACCCATGTTGAAGATAGTGTCGAGCCCTACAAGCTGAACAAAAATCTGAACCAACCCTGGTACCCTCACCATAAATAGTCAGTTCTCCCCTACTTCGGGTTCGAACTACCACCAGCTGCCCCTCACAGTCGATCATGGCTCCAAATCTGCTCAACCATTCTGTCCCTACTATCACACACACATCCCCCATAGGGATGGGAATCAAGTTGATCGGGTAAGACACCCCAAATATCTCCAAAGAACAATCCTAAAAAACACTGGAACTAGACACCATGTGTTCGTTGGCAATGGAAAATCGGAATGGACACTCCAACTCCCCAAGATTCATATCGAAATCCCTACTGAAAAACTGAGACACAAAGGACCCACTCGCACCCGAGTCAAAAAGCACAAGAGCATGCAAGGAATTCACTAAGAAGGTACCTAGAAAAAATACAATCATAAGCATATATGAAATAACATGACAGAATAATAAATGAAAACATACCAGTAAAAACATCAGGCGCCGCCCTGGTGTCCTTTGCTTTGATCTGAAAAGCATGATCCATGTCCTTCGGGGCCTCTGCCCTCCCCTGGCGTCCGTCCGTAATCCTCAAGTTAGTCGGGCTGGTCCCTGCACTACTATGGGGGCAAGCAAGGGATAGTTGGCCTTCACATGGCCAACCTAATCACAATGGTAGCAAATACTGGTGCTTGACAATGGGGCCTGATGATGACAATCCCTCATAATATGCCCTTCCATGCCACATTTGTGGCACCCCGTCGTTGATCGGCCTGCTCCCTCATGTATCTTCCTACACTTGCTACAAGTTCAGCATCTCTGGCCTCCAGATCGCAAATTGGCGGGCTTGAACCGCTTTGTTGTTGGCTGTGTGTGAAGCGGGGTCTGCCACTTCTCTTTGGTATGAGTCTCAATCTCAATTTCTCTCCTCCGGGCTAAAGACTGCAGCTCGGAGATAGATTTATACCTTTGAGTACATACAAACTTGCGGATCTCTGTCGTGAGCATGCTCAAGTAACTGGACATCTGAACATCTTGGAGATCTCTGTCACTAACTCTGTTGTCTACTTCAGCGACAGATTCTCCTAAGTTAACCTCTCTCTCAACCATTGGAACGTACTCAGTACGGAACATCTCCGTGAGCTTCTCCCATGATATTGTGGCCTTCTCCACAGGAGAATATACACTGGTTACCAACTTCCACCAGTCCTTCACCCCCAAACGAAGAAGGTTCAAGGAGAACTTGACCTTCTAGTCCTCTGGGCATGAGCAAGTGAAGAAACAACCCTCCACATAAAATATCCACCTCATGGCAACAATCAAATCCTTAACCCCATCGAACTCCGGGGGCTTCGTGCTCCTGAAGTCCAGGTATTGCACCATCCTTTTCCCCGGAACTCTCATAGCAGCAACGGTGGCAGTAGTTGTTGCAGCAGCACCCTCAGCGACGATATCATAGCGCTCGTCAAGCAGCTCGATCATGATGGTCTTGATAGACCTAAATACCTCCGGGATCGCCTCCCTCACCGCCATGGTCACATGGGTGGTGACCATCTCACAAATATCATCATCTCTTAATCCTGGCTTCTTCGAGCCGTTAGCTCCTGATCCCGAACCTCTCGTGATTGCCATACTGAAAACAAACCGAAATACATCAGAAAAGCCACAATTCATACTGCTACAACATCACAAAATCACTAAATCCTTGGGGTTCGTGACTTTCTTGATAAGCGTATGGGTCATGTGCTTCCAGTAGTACGGGCCCATACCACCTTCCACACCTACCCATATTTGTCTCAAAAGATCGTCGCGAACCACCTGGCTGCTAAGCCCAAAATACTAGGATACACATACAACCTGCTAATCATTCCTTATGCTGGCCTTTTACAACCACTCTCAATCATGAAACTTTAACTAACCCTGCACCGCTCTTGTATGCTAATCATACGTAACATTGGATTCGATAGACAGTTTAATAATTGATTCTACCCGAAGCCCACAACCAGACGAGGAACAGGAAATAAGGCTAAATCAAACATTCTCAAGATATAAAATTTTAGTTATGTACAACTATGATGCACACACTAAGCAACCACAATAATAATGTCAGTTCCATCTAACATATCAAGAAATTCTCCTAGTCTATTAGGCATCATAAATCAGGCAATTCTATCATGCAATCCCTGAAGATCCCTAGCCTACCAACTATCATTCAATTCTATCATATCATCAATACACGAAACAAGTATGGGTATCTTGGAAAATACTTTCCTTGGCAAGGCTGATTGTACACATCGTATCCTCTCGGTTGATCAATTTTAAAGTTAATTTTTGAAAAATATTTTGCAGATCCTTAGTTTGAGTCAGGAATCACACAAGTGTTCATCCAATTCTCTCAAACCAGGGCTCTGATACCAACTTGTAACATCCCAATCATGATATTTTTTTTTCAAAGACCATTTTCATAAACCACAAGTCATACAAAACATTGTTTCCAATACATAATCATAAAATAAGAGTATCAAAATCTCTTGTTTCCAATACATAGTCATAAAATAAGAGTATCAAAATCTCTCAAAACATATATCAGCAGGAAGATGTGTACGATCACGCCTTCACCTTTCCCCGATCATCTGAGGTACTTGAAACCACGAAACCAACAATTATAAGCCAAAGCTTACTGAGTTCCCTCAAAGTACCACACACAACCATATGTATATAATGCATGCGCACTGGGCCCACAACATCAGACTGGATTAGCCCTGATCCCACAACATAAGACTGGATTGCCTTCCTGACCCACAACTCATGTCTGGATTGCTCCCGAGCCTATAACATAAGACTATATTTCCCTCCCGGCCCACAACTTATGACTGGATTGCTAGTGGGTTTGTTTGCTTACCGCATAAAGCAGAACGACCTCAACCTTATCGTATTATTTCGACATACGCAACAGATAAACAATAACTAGAAAGTATAGGTAATCTACCAATCTAACATATAACTACAAAATAGCAACATCCTATACCCAAGGATACATAATATAATCTAGTGGGTTGGCATTGGTTCCTTCCACTCACGAGTATAGTGAGGAAAACTTACCTCAAAGTCTAGAAGATAATTGAATTTATCACTGCTTTAAATACCGACTCTACAGCTCGCCTATACAATAAACATGGACTAAGCCTCAATCTAAGACTCAAATTACTTCATTTGACCTAAAGTCAAACTTCGTCAAAGTCAACGGTTAATGATTAAAAAGTCAAAAGTCAACATCCAGCCAGATTACGCCATGTGTAACATCTCTATGCCCTGCGTAGAGCCTAAGGTGGCAAAATGGGGGAAAATAGAGCTATGCCTCGCATAAGGAAAATTACCCCCTGCGTAATCCTTGAAACCCTAATTTAATTATTAAGTCATTAACTTAGACCAATATCCATTCCAACTTCAAGATTTGTCTTCTTACAAATTTCTTAATGGATAAAGTCTGAGGCGTTATCAATTTACATGCACACAAAGGGCACAAATTCATAATCTAAGTTCAAAAAGTCACCTAAGGCTCCAAAACTCATGTATGGATGGATGAGAGTGACCAAACTCTCATTTTTATGAATTATTCAACCTAAAAACGTCTGGAAATGACACTCCAGTGGTCTAGAGTAGCCCATACCCATATACACTATAGTTTTGGGGACAAAAAGCATGAAAACTGTAACGTCCAAAAAATTCATAGTAAAATTTTCATTTTTAAAACAATAAACCATACAAACGAGTTGTTCCAAAACCGATCAAAGTGAATATATTATTTAAAAATCAGAGTAAATATTGAAAATTTCCAATGCGGAAAACTCCGGTAGATGCAGTGCTGTCACGCCGGGCTCTTCTGTAACAATTGGTAAAAATTGGTCAGAGTTCGGCGGTCAAACCACTACGGACCGTTATGCATGAAGGACAAATTGGGTGTAATTTTATGTTTATAATGTATATTAAAGATAAAATATTCATAATTAGTTTCAGAACATCTTAAGCTGCTCAAATCATTTATCGTTGAAGATCGAATCGAAAATCACCAAAAATTAAAATTATTTGTGACATAAAAAATAAAATTTTGCATTATGTTTATTTGAGAGTTATGGATAAAAAATTTGAATATATTACATTCTCCTGATTCCGTGGATATAAAGAACGTCCAAAACGTAGATCGTATGAGAAAGTTACGCCTCTTTAAAGTTATAAAAATCAATATTTATCTGATTTTTCTGAAACAAATTGTGCACTGCTTCGTTTGGGATAGCTACGAGTCTCGTAAACTGTTTTTGAACACGTTTTTGAACTCAGATTATAATATATTATTTTATTTCATTTTTGTCACATTTTTAACCTCGAGCAAAATCGGATTCGTAAAATATGTCGAATCTGAACCAATTAATCGTGAAACTTTAATCACTATTTCCAGGAGTTTGGTATATCGGAATTTAATTCCGTCAAACATTTTGGAATCACCATGACCGGGACTACAACCAGGCATGTTCGGAAAAATTTCACAAGACAATATGATAGCATGGGTATCGAGAATTAAGATTTAAATCATAAAATACATAACATATGGTTATTTTAGAAAATGCCCTCAAAAAGTCAACCAAGACCTTCAAGTGGCAACAATGGCTTCGAATTGAAGCTACTCTTTGTCCTCTCTCCGGCCAAAGAGGAAGAAATTGGCGACCTTCACCGGCGATGGCAACCTTCTCCTTTTCCCTTTCTGCTCATCGATATCAGCCAAACACCCCCTTTGATCGCTACTGTTGTTGCTCGACTCCACATCCTACAATGAGAAGGAAAGCAGTCGAGTGAAGCACCGGAGCTACCCCCTTCCTCCTCCTGCCAAACATCACCACCACAAATACCCTCTTCGGCTGTTGCCATTCTTCATGATCTCCACAACCCCGATGAAGGCTAAATCGATGTGAAGGTCACCGTAACTTGACCTCCCTACCTCCCTTCCATCAGATTAAGCAACCTTGAACCTCCCCCGATCCCTCTATCGTTCCCCAGTCAGATGAAGACCGGAGACCCTTTTTCCCTCGATTTGTAGTTTCCGACGACGAAGCAAAAGGAATCAAGAGGGGCTCGGGGGAGAAGTCGGCTCTCCCTCCTCACGACCGTGTAACCTCCTCCGATCCACCATTGTTGGTTGCATGTTTCTGATCGTGTTCCTTTTCTCCGATCTGCTTTCGATACATTCCTTCTTCCCGTGAATTGTGACCATCGACGGCATGAGAGAAACCACAAAGGCTCGCCAGAGATTGGCCCCTTCTCCCCTGCTATTTCGTTTGACCATTCATTTCCTTTGATCGGACGAAGAAGACGCACCCAATTGTTACGTTGGGTGATTTGACAAAAACAGTCCCTTCAGTTGTGATCTTAAATAAAACTCAATCCGTTTATTGAAATCTTTGTAAACAAAGTCCCATTTGACTTGGTCATTACAAAAATGGTCCCTATACTATTTTTAAAGGATCAAATTTGACCCATTTTTAATTAAATTTATCACAAATAAGTCCCTGATGTTAGATAAATTACAAATAAATCCTTTTTTAAATATAAAGTATTTAAACAAGTTTCTTTAGTTTAAAATATTAAAAAAACAAACCCGGAAATGTTTTAAAGTCCAAGAATGATTATTTTGCGATTATTCACGAAAAACTTCACCAAAACAGAGCCTAGATCGAGATCACGCATCGAATGTGAGTTTCTACGGCCCCTCTTTTACGGTTTCTCATATTTGTGGGAGAATATATGCATGCTTATCAAGTTTGATGATTTTCAAGTGTTTATACACAAAATGGCAATCTACTTTGCTAATATTCGAAAAATTGTGAAATAACCGCGAAAATGGTAATAATCATTTATAAGGTTAGTAAATTATGTAGAATGCTATTTATGACATATTTGATCTTATTATCAAAAATGGTTATATAAATATAAGAAAAATCATAAACAAAAAGTAGAACGTTATAATGATAGAAGCTAAGATTAAAAATAGAAGCTAAGATTAAAAATCACGGAAATGATAATGTTATATGTATAAGTTAAAGTAGCTCGAGAAAGCATGAAAAGATATAAAAATGACCAAAAATATTATTCGCATATAAAATGAAAGTACATTGTCATATTTGGTGGAAAAATCAAATTTATGAAATCGTATAATTAATATTTAAGGTTATCGAAAATTAAACTTAATATATATATATATATATATATATATATATATATATATATATATATATAAGTTATATAAAAATGAATGTAAAATTTATCAATACATTTTTTTTAAAGCTATAAGAGGTAAGTTCGTTTCCTAAGCCATTTGAGCTATGTTGTTGGGTATACTAAGACTGTGTGTCTTGGTGGAAAACCCTTTATTTTCATAACCGTTAATCCACAGATAACGACTAACGACAACTATAAGTGTCATACTATTGATCTTATATAGTTAGACTGCCTGCCTGGAGTTGCTAGCTACAACTATATCTGACGTGACGAATTTTGGCATTGACGTTAGTACCATTGAACATTAACACGTGTTATAACGGGGTGAATGACTTAAGCATGCCCTACTATGGAGCCGATGCAAAAAGAATAGTGTCACGAGTTCGGTTATGAGTTCATTATAAAATTCCAGTTTTGTTTCGTTACCTTATAGAATCGATATTGGGTTTATACGAGGTTTTTTCTCACTTATACTAGTTGAAAGAGACTGTACGTAGTGGAATAGTTTGTGACCCAAAATGATAAGTGTCAATACCATAAATTAAGTCATATAACACTTAATTAATATCATGACACGAATGATTAAGGTTTAATAACCTACAACTAATAAGTTATTTATATAAACCCTTTGTTCTTGTCCGAAAACACTATATGTATGTGGGAGGAGTTTGTCCCACTGGTTAAGTGTCGTTTCCCAAATTAAGTAAGATAATACTTAAATATTACCACGACACGATTTTTCAAAGTTTATAAATTCAAAATTTATGAGTTTTACATATAAACTATACAAACGCTTTCTAGAGTAAAGTTGGTCATTTTATGTTTTCACAAGATGCGATATAACTATATTTTATATAAATTGGCAGTCAAAATCCTTATATAAAAAACATTTTGGTCATGAGAACCGTATAATTTTGATATAAGTCTGAATTACTTATGTATATTTTTCCGAATTTTGTACTTTTGGATTTGAACAAATAGTATTTATGAATGAGCCCAAACACATTTTTATAACTCAATTATTTTATACTTTTGATAGAATTGTACGTATTTATAAAAGCTGGTCAACTAGATAAATTTTATAAAACACTATTGGTTATAAAAATACTTTGTGTAAAAACCTGTAGAACTCACCAACAATTTTGTTGACATATTTTAATGCATGTATTCTCAGGTTATTTAGCAGGCCGGAAGTATTCGCTCCAAAGGCTCTCCATTATTTTTTTTTATACACATGTAAACGCCAAATTGTTAGGCGTGTGTCTCATTTTAGGAATGGTCTTGTCAATGAAATTTCTATTTCGGTAGTAATAGAAGATTATATTTGTACTATTCAATGTATGTTTAATAACTGTGATCAATGATTTATGTTGCGCACCACGGCGTTTCCGCCGGTGGCCGGGGTGTAATAGATTGGTATCATAGCTATTGGCTATAGTGAACTAGTAATTTCTTAGGAAAGTGCGACTATAGCCTAGGGCTTACTCTCTTCGGTTAGGTATTGTTGAAGATATTAGTGTTGCGTCATTGGGCCTATGTTATCTAGTCCATTTTGTATAAACGAGTTGGGCCTGTCCACTCGTATTAATGCTAGGGTTATAGTATATAAGGTGCATGCATGCTATGTATTTAAGTTAAGTCTGATATTATATTTTGTAACACTAATTTACGCCTCTACAGAAGCAATTCTTCATCGAGTTCTTCTGCGGCGTGACTATTAATCATTCGGTACCAGTTTGATCATATTATGTTCTTTACCTGTTTTAATCTATTCGATCATTAAGGATTAACTCCTATCAATTGGTATCAGAGCAGGAGACTGTGTTCTTAATACACATCTCTTCTGTTTGAAGAAATTATTAGGGTTTCCGCAAATATTGGATCTGTTAAGAGCCGTCACTGATTTATTGACGTTACTCTGTGATCTCAATATTAACCTAATAAGTGTTTACAGTCTGATTAGTTGCAGGTATTAAAAGATCATTCACCATGCAGAACGAAGACTCAAATATCAACTCCTGGAATATCTCAAGCAGCATCGGATCAACCACCAGGATTCCAATTCTCTTTCCTCAAGAATATGAAGTTTGGGCGATGCACTTTGAAGATTATGTTTTGGGTTCAGAAGACAATGGTTATCTGATCTGGGAAGCAATCACTCTAGGTCTGTTTGTTCACACAGAGACCAAAAGAACCATCAAAACCCAGAGAGAGTACAACCAGCTGCTTCTTGATGTCAAGGAAGTGCCTCAAGATGAAAAAGACAAACTCATGAACAACATTAAAGGAATGAGAATCATCAGATTCGCAATGCAAGCAGATACTTTTTGTCTTGTAAGTTCGTATGACACATCGAAGGATATATGGGATAGGTTGAGGGAACTCTATTCAACAGACGCAGATCTAGAACACTCAACTCAAACTCTCTTGTTATTTGAGTTTGGCAAATTCCTACAAAAGCCTGAAGAAACTCTGAGTGCTACTTTCAATCGATACAATCATATTCTTAGCAAGATGATGAAGCACGAGATTGGACGTGAAATGATTGAGCAAAAGGTCACGTTCATGAACGGACTTCGATCAGAGTGGCAAGCTGTGGTGTCAACTGTGAAGGCGCACGAACAGTTCAAGAACTATACTCTTGCGAAGCTTGTGGGAATTCTGAAGGCACGAGAGAGTGAGATAATGAAAGAAGCAAAAGTGACGTCTGGGATGGGGTCTCTAGCCTTAGTTGCAAAAGCCAAGATTGTTGCTGATGACGGATCTGATTCAGATCATTCTGAGTACGAGCTCTCAAACGAAGACTTTGCTTTAATGGTATCTAAACCTAATCGATTTGCTAGGAAGAAGTTTCCCTCAAACAAAAATAGAAACTGGCAGGGAAGCTACAGCTCAGAGAAAGTAAAAGAAGAAAACAAAAGTGGTTCTCAGAAAGAGGAAGAGAAGATGGAGAAAAAGTTAGTTGGAGACTCCGGATATGATTGCAATTATTGTCATGGTAAAAACCATCTTGCAAAGGAATGCATGTTGCGAAGGAAGAATGAGAAAAATGAAGAGGAGGATGAGGAGGCCTATCACAAACGAAAGCTAGAAGAGATTAAGAAGAAGAAATCTAATGATAATTCTATGCCTGCTTTTGTTGTACAGGAAAACTTGACTCAAGGAGAGTTCGGAGGAGTGGAAGTCTGGTCAACAGACTCAGAAGATGAAGAAGTACGCAAGCCCACACATGGAAGGGTGTTCACTGCGAAACAACAGAATTCACATTTCTCAGGTAGGTGCTTGATGGTGTCTGAAGGTGGATCGCGGATGCAGGAGAATGCAGGTGAGAGTGGAAGAAGCGAAGATAGCTATTTCGCGACAAAGACTGTTCTAGAACAGATTAACGAATGCGAACAGCTGATCAATAAGGTAAATTCCATTCTTGAATCACTTAATATTCCTACATCTAGATATTAAACAGAATTTAATGATCTAAAATTCACCTTTTCAAGTTTAAGCAATAGTTTAAAGCAAACTCAGCTATCAAACTCTAACCTAACTGATCAATTGAGCAGGGCAACATCCAAAAGTGAGGAGAGACGTATGTGGATCCAGAAGGTTGAGTCGGATTTATCTAAGTCTAGGGATGAATCTATTTATTTACAGAGAGATAATTTAATGCTTTTGAAACAGCGAAACATCTTTTGTTTAATTGCAAAAAGGCTTTATTTTAATATCACTCAACTGCACCTTGATTGTGAAATCGGTAAGAAAATCCATAAAATGATCTTGCCATTTCTCGAATTAAAGGAAGACGAAATAGACCCAGATTGTTACAAATGTGAATCTATTGTTTCGTCTGAAGAAACTTCTGATGCATACAAATTCGGTCTTGAACGTATTGAAAATTACATTAAGTCCAAAGACCACAAAAACATGTTGAAACAAATTTTGGATGAGAATGACAAAAAGCAGATCAAATTTGATACTGTGCATAAATTTAATTCATTGAATGCCAAATTAAGTTCAGAAAGCAAAATAAATGTTGATTGTACTTCTGAATTTGATGAGGATAGTGATATGAGTGTAATTTCTGTAGAGGATGAGGTTGACTGTTCAGAGTTTGTTAAAAGTGAATCTAAACCTGCAAAAACTCTTATTTCTGAAAATTCTGTTGAATTCGCAAGAGTTGTTCAAAACAAACCTGAAATTTTGAAAGAAAAAGCAACTGTTTTCCCAAAGGTTCAAATAACGCCAAATCAAGTTTTTAAAGTCAATGGGGTAACCGAAACTCAAACCGTCGAGCTGAAAACCATTGTCGACGAAGACAACAAAGACGGATGTGATGAATTCTTCTGGTCAGCTCCCATAGATAATGCTGACGAAACCGTTGGTTTATCTGAAAGAACTTCCTAGAAAGTCAAAGGAAGATATGTGGTTGAACCTTTAAATAATCACTCAGCGTTTGAAAAAGGTAGTCCTAGTGGTACCAAGGAGGTTCGCAGCGAACCCAACTCCGTGAAGAAAAGCGAACCTGAAATGAGAAAAGTGAATCCTAAGGTGAACATCCATAAGTCGTCAAAGCAACTTGCTGATCAAAAACGACAAAGAAATGACAGATATAGAAGAAATCTCAGTGAAAGAAAGCAATTTTGGCAATCCCAAAATTTGGATTATGTTCGCCACGAAAGAAGGAAGAATCCTAAAGCGAAAGCTCATTCGCAAGTAAACTCCAATCAGTGTGTGCACTATTGTTCTCATAGTCCAAGGGACTCTCAGCAAAAAGGGACTCCACAACCCTTCTTCGCAAAGCAACCAATGGAGAAACCAAAGCCTTGTCTCTCTAAATCCACGCAGTCAGCACATAATAACATCAAAGGCAAGGGAAAGCTGTTTTCAGAACCGAAAGCTCTAACTAAGAAAACTAATGCGAATCCCAAAGAAGTTGAAAAGAAGCCCGTCAAGAATCAAGTCCATAACAAGAATAAAACTTTTGATTCCATAGAAACTAACTCAAAAGATAACAAAATCAAAGTTTTCACCGTCAAACGCAAAGATGAAACCACTCTTATAAAACAAACATATATGGTTAATCTTAATATTACTTTTCCTAGTTGTATGAAAGGCTCACAAGGACCCAAGAAACTTTGGGTTCCTAAATCTTCTTAATTGTTGCAGGTTATTTGTGACGAACAGTTCGACACTGAATGGTACATCGACGGTGGCTGTTCTCATCACATGACAGGAAGGAAGGAGGAGCTGCGAGAGTTCAGGTCTCTCAAGGATGGCGGCAATGTAAAATACGGAAATAATTCATATGGAAGAATAAAAGGCTACGCCATGATAACAAATGGGGAATTTTCTATTCGTAAAGTAGCTTATGTTGAAGGTTTGCAGCACAACCTTATCAGTGTCTCGCAGTTGATCGTGGGAACATGATTGAAAGTGTCCTTTGATGACGAAGGTTCAGAAATTATTGAAAAGAAATCCAAAAACATTCTTCTAAAATCAGAACGAAAGGGTGAAATGTTTCCACTGAATCTGAACCCGATACGAGGAAAGCCTGCCATTTGCCTGCTTACAAAAGCTCACTCAGACGAAAGTTGGTTATAGCATAGGCGTCTTTCGCACTTAAACTTCAAAGACATCAACAAGCTCGTTCTTGGTGATCATGTGCGAGGACTTCCTCTATTGAAATTCGACAAGGATCATTTGTGTGCCGCTTGTGAGATGGGAAAGCAAAGTAGAAAAAGTCATCCAACTATCGTGAACACGAAAGTTATCGAACCTTTGGAACTTCTACACATCGACCTTTGCGGTCCTTCTGCTATTGAAAGCGTTGGTGGTAGTAAGTATATGCTAGTAATTGTTGATGATTTTTGTCGTTTCACTTGGGTGTTCTTTCTTAGACAGAAATCTGATGCAACTCCAAAGCTCAAGGATTTTATCAAGCAGATTAAAGTTCAACTGTGAAAGCTGGTTCGCAACGTTCGCAGTGACAATGGGCTTGAATTCAAAAACCGAGCGTTTGAAGAATTTCTTGATGAAAAGGGAGTCACACACAATTTCTCTGCTCCCTACACTCCACAACAGAACGGCATAGTTGAAAGACTCAACCGTTCCTTGTGTGAAGCTGCACGAACCATGTTATCGTTCGCATGTCTGCCACTCTATTTCTGGGCTGATGCGATAGCTGCCGCTTGTTTTACCCAAAATCGATCCATCCTAAATAAGCGATTCTCAATCACTCCTTATGAAATCATAAATAATCGCAAACCTAATGTTAAGTTTTTCCATGTTTTTGGCTCCAGATGTTTCATCTTCAACTCCAAAGAACAACGGAACAAATTCGATGTGAAAGCTGACGAAGGTATATTTTTGGGATATTCACTAACATCAAAGGCATATAGCGTTCTCAACAAACGCTCAAAGAAAATGGAAGAAACCTACTATGTTACGTTTGACGATAGGTATTTAAAGCAAATTCAGTCGACCAAAAGTCAAATCAAAGAAATCTTTCCTAAACCAAGTCCAGCCGTTATTCCTGTGTCCAACATTTATGAATAGTTCATGTTACTCTTCGATGAACCTGCGAAAGCCATCTCATCGGAAGCAAAAGCATTGGATAATAAAGTCGACGAACTTAAGAAGATTATCGATGATGCTGCGAAAGACTTGCCTCAAAAGCCTTCTACTGCGAATGACCCTCAAGACACGAGCACTCATTTCTAGGGGAGGATTCTGGGTCTAACACTCAATTCCAGGGGGAGGGTTTCGCATCACCCATTTCTACTAAGTCTCCTTCTGATGGAGATAAATCCCCACCCACTTTGGCTCATGAACCTCCATTCGCAAGTGATGATTCAATTCCTAAAGTCAACGAGTTCGCTTCATTCGAGGGGGAGAATAAAGAAGTGAATGACGACTCAGACGCTCAATCTGTTAAATCTGAAGTTGAAGAAGTCAATGCTGAGCTGAACCCATCCTTAGATCCAAATTATCCTCCTATGACCAAATGAACAAAAGATCACCCAAAAGCTCAAGTTCTTGGTGAAACCTCTGCAGGTGTCCTTACCCGTTCTCAACTGAAAGCGAAACAAACTGCATTATTCTCCAAAGTAGAATTTTGTATGTTTAATTCGTTCGTATCCAAGATTGAACCCAAAACCTACAACATTGCTCTCGATCACTCCGATTGGGTGCAATCAATGCAAGATGAACTCAATGAGTTCGAGCGAAACAAAGTTTGGAGATTGATTCCAACTCCTCCAGATGCATCGGTTGTTGGTTTAAAATGGGTGTTTCGGAATAAAATGGATAAAGAAGGAAACGTGATCCGAAACAAAGCTACACTGGTGGTCAAAGGTTACTGCCAGGAAGAAGGGATTGACTACGAAGAGACTTTCGCACCCGTTGCAAGATTGGAATCCGTTCGTATCTTCTTGGCATATGTAGCACACAAAAACTTTGAAGTTTTTCAAATGGATGTGAAGTGTGTATTATTAAATGGCGAATTGGAAGAGACCGTTTATGTGGAGCAACCGCTTGGGTTTATAAATTAAAAATATCCCAACCACTGTTACATTCTTGACAAAGCGGTTTACGGTCTAAAGCAAGCTCCAAGAGCCTGGTATGAAACACTTACTCATTTTCTTAAAATTTCCAAATTCAAGCAAGGTTCGATTGACCCAACCTTCTTTCGCAAGAAAGAGGGTGACCACTTGATGATCGTACAAATTTATGTTGATGACATCATCTTCGGATCTACTAATCCCAGCCTAACAGCTGAGTTTCGAAAGCTGATGGAGACTAAATTTGAAATGAGCTCAATGGGTCCAATTAACTTTTTTCTTGGATTAAACATTAGACAGGGACCGGAAGGAATTTTCATCAATCAGGAGGCTTACACGAACACCCTACTCGCTAAGTTTGGAATGTTGGGAGACTCAAAGACGAAGGTTCCAATGGCATTCAGAACGAAATTGACTCCTTCACTGGATAAACCAGCTGCTGATATGACCCTTTATCGTCAGATGATTGGTTCACTCATGTATCTAACAGCTAGTAGACCAGATATCATGTTTTCAGTTTGTTATTGTGCTAGGTTCCAAGCAAATCCACGCGAACCTCATATGGTGGCCGTCAAGAATATCTTCCGTTATCTAAAACGAACGTCATATCTTGGAATTTGGTATCCTGCGACCTCAGGTTTCTTTGTACAAGCATTTTCAGATGCTGATTTAGGAGGCTGCGATTTAGATAGAAAAAGCACAACTAGTGGATGTCAATTTCTCGATGGCAAGCTGGTGAGTTGGCAATCAAAGAAACCAACGTGCGTTTCGTTATCAACAGCTGAGGCTGAATACATAGCTGCATCTTCGTGCACATCTCAAGTCATTTGGATTCAAAGCCAACTTCACGACTATGGCTTGAATATGAAAAGAATTCCTCTCTATTGTGACTCCGAAAGTTCCATTCGCATATGTCACAACCCAGTGCAACACTAAAAAACGAAACACATAGCACTGAGGTATCACTTTATCAAGGATCATGTGGAAGATGGCAATGTTGAGATTCATTTCGTAAGATCCGCTGATCAATTGGCTGACATATTCACCAAGGCCCTACCTGAAGCAAAATTTAATAGAATCCTTCAAGGGCTAGGAATGATGGAAGCTGCTTCAGTACCAAATCCACTATCGCATTCATAAAATCTTCACTGCGAATCGGTGCGAACGTTCGCAGGCTTTCGCAGTCCACTGTACTGCCTGGTATGACCCTTTAGACTCTTAGAAATTACCACTGAGGTTTATGTTTATACAAACATCTGTGTTAATGATCTTAGTTTCGTGCTACCACGAACTGAGTGAAACCCAAAATTCAATACCCACGATGAATTGACGGTGAACAATCAAATGTTCTAGTTTTCACCCAAGGATTAACGAAACCACTTTCGTGGGAGATACCATGAAATCTCTTTTTATATTTTGAGCGATCTTAATGCAATTATCTAACACCAAGACTTTTCTACCCAAAAGATCCAGTTTATTTTTTTTTGAGATTTCAATTTTTGCTCCAAGTCAATGACAATAAATTCCCAACCTACTCGTTCAACTGACTACACTGGTCACACGAGTACCTTTTCCAACTTTCGCACTTATGTCAAGTTCGTAGTTTGGTTAACGGATAAACCACATTTACAAGCCTTCCACAAAAGATTCCTTTTAGTGTTTCTCATCAAACAACTGATCGTATTCAATAGGGAACCAAACAGACACTTATTAGTCTCTCTTAACTATGAAGAAAGAGATCTTTGCCTGGGATCAATAGTTTTATGTCACATGAAAGACATCACAACATCCCACAGATAAACTTTGTTTTATTTATTTTTCTTTGACACTCTTGCACGAAGATCCTTGTGATTTTCAAAAGTCTTGTTCGTGGTTACATTTAACTTTCAGGTTCGCATTCGTATGTATTCAACATGATTTCTTTACTGCGAAAGTAGATTGGCTGAAGCGGCAAATTTTCAAAAGATCAGAATTCAAACGGACGCGTGTAAAGTTGAACGGACAGCTATTCTTACGCCGTGTGACGCAAGCCTCTGACTTGTCATAGCTGTCAAATCGCGCTTTTCCAGGCGACAGTTCAGTACTCGAGATACTCTCTCCGGATTTTTCTCACTAAATCAAATTGTATAAAAGGATTTTGACGGTTCATTATTTCATTACCACTTTCAAAATTCTATCAAAGATTTCTAGCGATTAAAAGGCTCTCTACTGTTCATCTTCTTCAAAGCCTCATCAATGGCGGCTTCATCTGAGAATCAGTCTGTTCACGATCAAACTGCTCATTCAACTCTTCTTTCAGTGAAGCAACATCAAAATCTCATCATCGATTTGGATTCGGTAAAATATGATGCCTTTCTTCTACCTCTGATTGAGTGCTTGAAATACTCTCCTCTTACCATTGCTATGTCTCAAGTTGAGAATGTTCCTCTCTCGATTCTCTCTAAAGCATATACTACTGCCAACTATGTCAAGGACGAGCAACGGATTTACTTCGACATCCATAATCACACAACCTCGATTTCCAAGACCCGTTTCTGCAATCTGCTAGGGCTCCCACAATCTGACAATCTGATCAATCCGAAAACCATCCCCAACGCTGCCATCTTGGAAATGTTCTATCAAATGGGGTACAAGGAAACACTCACTGCTGTATCCAAGTTCAAGAAACCCAATCTTCCACCAACTTGGAATGCCCTTTTCACTATCTTGTTCAAATCCTTTTCTGAAAGGATCACATGCAACGACTGTGCAAGCAAGCTCTTCATGGGTCTGATGTATGGCCTATACACTGGTGAAAACGTCCACTATGGTTCTATCCTCTGGGATCAATTCATCCAGAGCACTCACTCTGTTACTCGTCACAGTGAGATCTCATGTGCGTGTTTTTGGACCGTTGTTGTCAACAGGGCTATTAAGCAGCTGAAAATTACAGTGATGACTGATGCATTGATGGCTCCCATTGCGACATTCCATACAACCAGTATTATTATGGCAGATAAGTCCAAGTTTTCTTTCATTGGCTCAATTCCGGAAGCAATGTTTCGTGATGTTCCTCCCTCGAGTAAAATTCTAGAAGGATATCGCACTCTTACTCCTTCAGGCCCTCGTCCTTTAACTGATGAATTTCAAGCCATTTTGGCTGAGGCCGATAAACCCAAGAAAGGGGTCAAAGAAACCTTCTAAGAAAGACTCTATGAAAGAAGGACCTTCTGAGACTGCGAAACCTCCATCTAAGAAGCGAAAGGCTCCTACTACCTCTACTGCTGCACCAAAGCGAAGGAAGCAACCCGCTAGAAGGCGAAAGTCTCCTACTCCTACTCCATCTCAGAGTGAAGACGCAAATTCAGATTCTGATACCGAGTCGGAGATTCGCATTGAGGAGGATCCCCCTGTTCGCAATGAAGAAGATGAACCCATTCGCACTGAAGAACAAGAACACGTTCGCAATGAGGAAGAAGCACAAGTTCGCACTAAGACCCCGTTTCCTAATCGTGAGGTAACCCCACCCCTTCATGATTCTGTTCCTTCTCCACCTCCCTCACCAAAAACAACTACTTCTATACCAATCACCATTGCTCCTCTCCCACCACCTGTATCAACTCAAACACCCACAACTATTCCAGTATCAATACCTATCTTCACAGATTCCACAGTTCCACGTCAAACCTCTACTGCACCTATAAGTTCAATCAACGTATCTGATACGAGGGCTAACACTTCAGGTTTTTCAACTCATGTTACACCACCATCTCTCCCATTCGCAAAGATGACCCGTAAATGATTTTCGGAGATGATGACGTTGATGATTTGGAAGGATTCACTTATAGTCCTTTTCAAATAAGGATTGACAATGAAGATGATGTCTCTACTCCGAAAGCAGAATTCAAATCTCTTCATGAGAAGCTTGATCAGCTGCTTCTCGCATCCAACGTTTCCACTTCTGAAGCTTACTCCAAAGCTGCGGTTGAGTTAATCCTTGAGAGAGTCACAAAGGAACATACTGCCAACACTTCTACTTTGTCCAAGGCAGTTTCTGACTCTGCTGTTGTTTGCAAGGAAACGACCGAAAAAGTCGATAAACTAATTGCTGACACAAGGGAATTCATGGAAGCCTACCAGGTTACCTACAACGCCAATACCACAACAACGAACAAGGATATTTAGAATGTTGGTGCCATGTTCCAAGCAGAAAAGGCGAACTTTGCTGACCTTCGTACCGTGTTCATGTCCGATTATGAAGCATTCCAGGCTTCTATCGATGTGAAACTCACAAAGCTTCAAGAAGAGTTGGCGATGGAGAACAAGATCATGGATGCTCTCGCAGTCAAGGAGGAAAAGTGTAAGGTGTTGGAAACCAAGCTTCACTACACTGAAAAGAAGGTCGATGATTTGCTAGCAGAGAAAGCAGTCACGCGAAGTTGTATTTCTGATGTTAATGGACTGCTCTCTGATATCATTGAGACCCGTGATCCCATGATTTCAATCACAATACGAAAGCATCTGGTTGAAAAGCTAAGACCGGTGTTCGCAAGGTTGCACCATTTGGAGGGTGTTTCGACGCCGGTGTCTTGTCTGAAACAAGGGGGAGAAGGTAGTTCCAAACCTGATGAAAACCTCATAGTTTCAGTTAAACCTCTTGTCATCAAGCCAGATCCAAAGGAGAAGGAAACGTTATTCAATAATGAACCCATTATTGACAATGACGAAGACGAAGACCCTGATGAAGCTGAGCTTAAAAGGCGGAAGGTTCGTGAAGTAGAGTTGGATGAAAATGCTCGTATCGTCAAGGAGGATGAGGAAAAGGAAAGAGCTAAAAAGGAAGCTCAGGCCACTCTTAAAAGAAAAATGCTATTATTTCCAAAATGGACCCTGAAGCGCATGCAAAACCAAGCTGTGGATATGCCAAGTCAGTATTGGTTGGATCCTATTGCTTCCTTTGATGTCTAAAATACACAGGATTCGCAGTTAGACCTTCCTATCACACCAAAGGCATTCAGGTTTTGTGCCTTCATAAAGGTTGCTAATGTACCTTTCTCAGACAGCACTGGGGATCAACTGATGTTTGCCTTCTGCTTGAAACATATGAAACCCTAGTTCGAGACTTGGAGTGCGAGCAAGATTGTGGCAGTGAAGGTTACTGGTCCAATCGAGCTTGAAAGCTTCCCTAATGCGAAGTTTAAAGTTGCGAGAGGATCTGCATGTCAAGCCTGCGAATTCACTCTCGCAGATCTGCCTTGCTTGAACCCCCATGACTGGATGGTGATATTCAATATTTTGTTGCGAGAGAAGGAGAAGTACGAACATGTGTTTTCTCATCTTCAACTTTTGATCAAGTCTAACATTCAGGAAGTTGGATTGATGGATGTGGAAATTGCCACTGTTCTGAGGCAAAAACCGAGTGTTGTTCCAAAAGAAGCTCCGAAAGACTTCCAGAAGCTCAAGCCAGGAAAGATTTACAAGGAAGGATGGTTTGTGGTATACACGGCTAGAGATAGTCCAGGAGCAGATCGACGCAAGTTATTCTTTCATCTCAAAGACAAACACTTGTTTACTACTTCTTGTCTGGAGTTTATTTTGGATCTAGTTGTGAAGTTTAAGGGCAACAACAAAGATGATGTGAAGTGTTTCACCGATGTGATCACTTGGTACATTCATGTTCGCAAGCTGCTGTTGAGTTTCATTCCCAAAGTCTACGAAGTGCAGAAGCGAATCACGAATTAAAATGGCCATGGTTTCAATTGACGCAAAAGGGGGGATTGTTGAAGATATTAATGTTGCGTCATTGGGCCTATGTTATCTAGTCCATTTTGTATAAACGAGTTGGGCCTGTCCACTCGTATTTAATGCTAGGGTTATAGTATATAAGGTGCATGCATGCTACGTATTTAAGTTAAGTCTGATATTATATTTTGTAACCCTAATTTACACCTCTATAGAAGCAATTCTTCATCGAGTTCTTCCGAGGCATGACTATTAATCATTCAGTACCAGTTTGATCATATTGTGTTCTTTACCTGTTTTAATCTATTCGATCATTAAGGATTAATTCCTATCAGGTATATTCCTTAACTTACAAGTATAAGGTTATACATATATACTTATATAAACTCGAACCCTCGAATAGTAATACAACGCAAGGTTTTAGGTCAGACACCTTAGCTACGTATATTATACGTGGGCCGAACCACAACTAGACATAGACTCATCACCTATGTTTAGTTACGGTTAGACCCATACACAATCAAGCTTGGATTCGGTTGTTGGTAGACTAAAATGCTTGGAATCCAAAATATTTAAAGAAAATTGTAGTTTGAAATGCTTAAGAATTCTCAAAAATTTTAGTGAACATTTAAGAATAATTAGCAAATATTTACCTCAAATGCTCATGAAACTATAAGTATCATAAATGAAAATCATGTCTAAAGTTTATCTCAGAATGCTAACTACTCAACTATGATATCCTATATATGTAATATCCTTAAAATTCATGCAAATTTAAAACTTTTTCAAACATCCAAAAACCATTAGTTATTACAAAATAGTTTCAGATTAGAGAATCATAGAAATCAAAATCATAAAATGTGAGGAGGTGCACGATCAAGCCTTCGCCTTCCCGCGATCATCCGAAGTACCTGAAACAAAATCCAAAACTGTAAGCCCGAAGCTTAGTGAGTTTCCCCCAAAATACCGATACATAATAGCACATATAATAATAGCATGTAATGGGTCCACAACTCTACAAACTGGATCACCCCTGAGCCCACAGTATGAGTCTGACATGCCCTCCCTGGCCCTCAGCCCATATCTGGCTTGCTCTCGAACCCACATCATAAGTCTGGCTTGCTCTCGTCCCACAACTTATGTCTGGATTGCTCCCTCAGTCCTCGGAATGGAATACAATGAGTAACCCCCAGTACGAGTCTGGTATGCTCGGTCCGCCCCTCAACTCATATCTGGAATGCTTAGGAGTCCTCAGTATGAGTCTGGCATGCTCTCCCTGGCCCTCAACTCATTTCTGGCATACTCTAGGGTTTGTTGGCTACCACACGGAGCAATACAGCCTCAACCCAACCAACACAACATGTCGACATGTAACAACTAAATACACATACATATAATCAGACAATATCACAAGTAGTCCTACAGATCTACCAGACTAGCATATCAAACTAGCATGCATATCTAACTCACACTCAGCGTATCAATAACTACCAGGATATCAATCCAATGGGCCGGCCTTGGTGACTTCGACCCCTAAGTATAGTGAGGAAAACTCACCTCACGATGTTGAACTGAACTAAAAACCCTCGGCTGCTGACTCACCAAAAATCCCGAACTATCATAATAACGAACACCGATCAACAATTGGAAGATCAATCTTGACTAAGGTCCCAAACATAGGGTAATAGTCCATTCTATCCTTTCCATAAGTTGGGCCAAGGCCCAACTCCAAATCCCTAATCCACAAGCCCAATATATAAGGCCCATAATTGGCCCAATTTTCCAAATTGGGCCCAACTCTCTAAATGGCCCTCATCCTAAGATCCATTTCCATAATTGGCCCAAAACACAACTATTCAGAAAGTCCAATAAGGGTCCAAACCAACTGGCCCAAAGATGGCCCAATCCCGAAGCCTAAATCGCAAAAGCCCATAGGAAGATGTACGATGGGCGTACTCCGAAGCTACACTGGGCGTAAGCGAGCCTCGCGTTGACTGGAAAACAGGGACGTTGACTGCGTACGCGGGGCGTACCCTCGCTGAGTCCAAAACCCTAATAAGTGCTTAATAGCAGCTCCTGTAGCTGAGATGATAGCTCTTGCATCTTAGGTGGTGCCAATCGGTACGACGCCTTGGCGATTGGGGCAACACCTGGCACAAGGTCGATCCTGAAATCGACCTGCCTCTCCGGAGGCGCTCCGGGTAACTCCTCCGTAAACACATCAGCGAACTCTCTGATGACTGGAACCTCTGAAACTAAGACCTGATCCACAACCCGCGTATCCACCATATGCGCCAAATAACCCGCACACCCATGCTGAATGTACTGTCGAGCCCTAGCGGCTGAGCAAAACCATGAACCCAACTTGGTGCCCTCGCCATAGATAAGCATCCCTCCCCCACTTGGGGTTCGAACTACCATACGCTGACCCTCACAGTCGATCATGGAACCAAAGCGACTCAGCCAGTCCATACCCACTATCACACAAACTTCCCCCATGGGAATCGGAAGCAGGTCAATCGGAAAGGAAACCCTAAAGATCTCCAGAACGCAATCCTGATAGACTGAAGAAGCAGAAATCCCGTTTTCGTTGGCGATGGAGACTCGCAACGGACACTCTAGCTCTCCTAAGGGCAAATCGAACTCCCTACTAAAAGACCGGGAGACGAACGACCAATTCGCTCCAGAGTCACACAAATACAAGAGCAGGAAGAGAATTTACTAAGAACGTACCTAACATAGGTACAAACACATAAGCATAAAACATATATAATCAATAAGATAAAGGATAGAAGCATACCAACCACCACATCCGGTGTTGTCCTGGCCTCCTCGGCTGTGAGTTGGAAGGCACGTCCCCGAGCCCTCGGGGGCTCTGCTCTACCCTAACTCCCATCAGTGATCCTCAGTGTAGCTGACGCGGGAGCCCGCGCCGGTTTGGCGGTGAGCAACAGATAGTTAGCCTTCACGTGGCCAACCGGATCACAATGGTAGCAAATCCTCACACTCGGAATCGGGGTGGGCTGCCAGCAATCCCTCGCATAATGCCTATCCTTGTCACATTTGTGGCACCCACTACTAGATCGACAAACTCCAGAATGAGTCTTCCCGCACTTCCCATAAGTGCGGCCACGCTGACCTCCAGACCTAGAATCAGCGGTCTTGGACCGCTTCGGCGCCGGCTGCGACTGCGCCGGGGTCTGCCTCTGCTCTCTCAACTGCAGCTCAATCTCAAGCTTAAGCCGCCTAGCGGCCTCCTGTAACTCCAGTAATGTATCACAACGTTGGGTAGCAACAAACTGTTTAATGTCGGTCTTGAGCATGCTCAGATATCGTGCCATCTGAGCCTGCTCGGAAGCAAACTCCTGGCAAAACATCGCTCTCTCAGTAAACATACGGGTGATCTCCGTCACCGACTCCAATCCCTGTCTCAAATCCAAAAACTCCTGTGCCAGCCACTCTCACGCAACCCACAGAATGTAGCGAGTACGGAACATCTCCCTGAACTCATCCCATGTCACTGCAGCCCTCTGCTCATCGGAGTATGATCCGGTAACAAATCTCCACCAGTCCTTCGCTCTAGACCTCAAGAGGTTCAGAGCGCATCTGGCATTCTGGTCAGCAGGGCATGAGCACGTGAAAAAGCATCCCTCCACGTCAGATAGCCACCTAATGGCTATGATCGGGTCCTGAACTCCATCATAGGTCGGGGACTTCGTATTATCAAAGTCCCGATACTGAAAAGCCTGACCTGTCCCCGTACCTGCAGCTGCTACGGCTGCGGAGGCTGCAGCGGCAGCCGTCTCAGCAATGGTTGCATAGCGTTCATCAAAGGACTCAACCATAGCGGTCTTAATAGACCCAAACATCTCCGACAACTGAGCCCGGAATAGTGTAGCAACCTCATCGTGCAAGATCTCCCTAAGCCTGGCATCCAACGTATCTGGTCTCATCTGACCAATGGTCTTGGGCACTGCTGGTCCACCCTGACTGCCATCTCCTGATATTGACCCGGATCTGGTCACAAATCGCCTCGTAACCACCATGCTGAAAATATACCAGGAAGATATCAGACATTCCATATAATAACGGGGAACCAACTCCCAACAAAGCCCTAGGGGTTGTGACTTCCTTGCTACACATATGGGTCCTGTACTTTCAGTAGTACGGGCCCATACTATCTTCCACACCTACCCATATTTGTCTCAAGGATCATCACAACGCCCTAACAATATACATAAGCATAGGAGAGCGCTCAACCCTCACTCCTAGAGGAAGGCTAAACATCTCTCAACTGGCCGACTGACCTCACACATCTCATCCATGAAACTTCCACCAACCCTGCAGCACTCGTGTATGCTAGCCATACATAACGCTGGACCCTATAGACATTCGAATACCTGATCCTACCCTAAGCCCTTCATCAAACAAGAACAGGAAATAAGGCCAAACCAAACATTCCCAGGCTATAAGATCTTAGTTATATACAACTGTGATGCATACACTAAGCAACTACAGTAATGATGTCAATTTCATATAAGGAAAAACCCTAGGCTATCATACATCATGTAATCAGACAATTCTATCATGCAATTCCTGAAGATCCCTAGCCTATCACTAGCATGTTGTTCTAACATATCACAATATCAAATAACCGTATGGTATTTTGGGGTCTACTTACTGGCTCCGACTTATCGTACACTTCGCATCCTCCTTTAGTATTTTGAAAACCATTTGAAAATCCTTTGGAAAATCTTTTCCTTAGTTTGAGACTGGATTCACACGAGTGTTCCTCTAATTCACTCAAGCTAGGGCTCTGATACCAACTTGTAACATCCATAAAATTCATGCAAATTTAAAACTTTTTCAAACATCCAAAACCATTAGTTATTACAAAATGTTTTCAAAATAGTTTTATATCAGAGAATCCCAGAAATAAAAATCATAAAATGTGAGGAGGTGCACGATGAAGCCTTCGCCTTCCCGCGATCATCCGAAGTACCTGAAACAAAATCCAAAACTATAAGCCCGAAGCTTAGTGAGTTTCCCCCAAAATACCAATACATAACAAATAGCACACATAATAACAACATGTAATGGGTCCACAACTCTACAAACTAGATTACCCCTGAGCCCACAGTATGAGTCTGACATGCCCTCCCTGGCCCTCAGCCCATATCTGGCTTGCTCTCGAGCCCACAACATAAGTATGGCTTGCTCTCGTCCCGCAACTTATGTCTGGCTTGCTCCCTCAAACCTCGGATTGGAATACAATGAATAGCCCTCAGTACGAGTCTGGTATGCTCGGTCCGCCCCTCAACTCGTATTTGGAATGCTTAGGAGTCCTCAGTATGTGTCTGACATGCCCTCCCTGGCCCTCAACTCATATCTGGCATACTATAGGGTTTGTTGGATACCGCACAGAGCAGTACAACCTCAACCCAACCCACACAACATGTCGACATGTAACAACTAAATACACATATAGATAATCAGACAGTATCACAGGTAGTCCTACAGATCTACCAGACTAAAATATCAAACAATCATGCATATCTAACTCACACTCAACGTATCAACAACTACCATGATATCAATCCAATGGGTCGGCCTTGGTGCCTTCGACCCCTAAGTATTGCGAGGAAAACTCACCTCACGATGTCGAACTAAACTGAAAACCTGTTGAGTATTATGTATTGCGTCATTGGGCATGTTTGTTTAGTCCGTTTGTGTAAACGAGTTGGGCATGTCCACTCGTATTTGTTGCTAGGATTAGAGTATATAAGGTGCATGCATGCATCGTATTTTTGTCAACTCTGATATAATCTTTGTAACCCTATTTACGCCTCTACAGAAGTAATTCTTCATCGAGTTCTTATGAGGCATGACTGTTAATCATTCAGCACCAGTTTGATCAATATCGTGTTCTTGTTACTTATCTGTTTGAATCTTTTCGATCTTTAAGGTTTTATATTCAACAATTGGTATCAGAGCAGGAACTACTAGAAAAACGCGATTTTTCTAGGGAAGGTTACTATGGAACGTATTTTCGTTGTTAATCTGCACGTGCTATGGAATGTCATTCCATAGCAATGTTGCTACCACATTGTCTACGAATTTTATTTATGGTAGCGAGAGTGGGAGTTGCTAGGGAAAATGCTACCGACTCCATATTCGTTGGTATTATGCCACCGATAGTGCTATGGAACAAAAATTCGTAGCAATTTTCCAACGACATTTGTTACCAAATCACTTTCCGTTGTACTGCTGCTATGGAATTCATCATCGTGGTTACTATGCAACGGAGTTTGTGACGGAAACCAATTCCATAGTTGAGTTGCTACGGAGGTACCATTCGTAGGTATTTGCTAGGGAATTCTGCTATGGAATATGATTTCGTTTGCTTGTTTTGATATGGAACAAAACACGTAGCTAATTTGTGATGGCATTTGTTGGGATGTTGTATGCTTAATTAATCTTCTTATACTATGGATGAATTATTATTATGATCAATGGAATTTGTAAGATATGGTTTGAATGAAATATATTTGAATTGGTAATATGTGGCATAAACTAATGGATAAAAAATGTAAAAATGAATTATAAAGTAGATATTGCTGGCAAGCAGACTCGAACTTAAGCTTATGCTAGAAAAGGGCGCGGTTAAGCCAGTTGTGCTAATCAAGTTGTGTATAATTTCTTGAAAACATAGTATCTAATGAATAATTAACAACGAATTCATTACAAAGTTATTTTTAATAACATTAACCGGGCATGTTAAAGTATATATAATTTATGTAGATTAATTTTCCTTAATAACGAATTCATTACAAACTTATTTTTAATTACATTAACTATACTTCATCACAAAAATAACATGTGTTTTACGTATACTTCATCCTACTTAAACAACAAAGCAAGCAAAAATGACTAAAATGCCCTTTTAACATAACGATGTAAACACAAAACCAAAATAAAATTATAGTGGTACTATACAACTTCATATACAATACAATAAGAACACTAATATTCAATGTCCATTCTATTATCAACCATTAATATTTTTAAGAAATATACAAAACCTACCATACTCTACATACCAACGACAAACCGTGTAATATCTTTGTCGATCCTCATCCTCTTCATGACCTATTGCGAATGCACCTATAACAGAATGACGCGGGTCTTCACATTGGAAAGTGATGTTATTCGTTGTAAGTCTATGAACAACATCAACAGCCCGCAACAACTCTTTGATACTATCAACAACACCCGTGTACTCCCCATCATCCGGAACTGCCCAGCCAAAATAGGCATCAAGTAATTGTAAACCTACACATTAAAATATCCATCAATTAATCCAATTTCAATAAAACAGTAAATATTATACAACACAACACAATTAAATACTAACCCCAAACTACAAACATGCCTTAATTAACTATATATATAATTTAATTTACATATATACCATATATACATACCTTCATCACATTGATGAGGCCCTCTTGAAATATAGATCATTCCAAGCAAATAAATTGCCTCAAGATGATCTTCATCTGCTGCTTGTCTCAACAAAGTCATTCCTAAATCAAAATTGCCATAATAAAAGCACTCATCCTGTTGACAGAATAACAATATCAATATATAACATCAATGACACTAAATATTAATAAATGGTATAGATTACATATAATTACTGAAACTACACATACAATTCCTTGTTTGAACATGGCTTCAATGTTATTATGCAATGCACATGTGCGTATAAATAAATCAGCTTTCAGATTTTTGGGACCCATTCCTTCAAACATGTCAATGCATGCTGTTCTGTACACTTGAGGATCACCCCCTACTTCATACATCTTCTTTGAACTTCAAAATTTTAAATACACAGTAAATAACAAACAAATAAGGTTTTATTTCATCAAATATACATTCATTAGTTGATGTTTATTGAGAATTACCAAAGTCTTGCAGAGAGTCTTTATCAGAATTTGACCCTAATACTACAAATATCCGACTCAAAAGCTCTAGTGGGAGATCATCTAACGAACGAAGACATCCAGTATTCGACATTCTACTTACAAAATACACATTGGAGTAGTTGATTTCAATTTTTTTAAAAAAAAATTAAGCGTAACTATGAAAGACAGTGTAACAGGGTATGGAAAAAAACTTACTTTATGCTGATCTGGCCGAGAGGAGTACAGGAGTCTCTATTATCGGAGAAAATCGTTTTTGAGAACGATTATCCTTCGACGATTTGGGGGTTTTAGTGTTTGTATGCAGATTTATCGTCCGGAAAAGTTGAGATGTTCCGAATGGTTGAAGAACTGGAACGCCGGCGTGACGTCAGAGGTATGATGGCGCCTTAACAATTTAGAGTGTAAAAAGACCAAATTGCCCCTGAAATCATTCCAAATATTTGAATACTAAGGGTATTTGTGTCAAAACACATATTCAAATATTATAGCCTTTTATAGCTAGGTAATATTAGACTTTTGATTGTTGAAATGAAAAAGACAAAAATAACATATATATCATAATCCATAATGTAATACATTTATATTAACATTTCACCAAATTACTAGTATATATTCATGTAGTAATATACATATTAAAAGTGGAACAAGATTTTAACAGTAAACTTATTTACTTTAGATTTTAGACACAATAGTTTTCTTTTGTTGCCACTTTTAGTCCCTATGTTTATAGTAACTTTTTTTACTTTGATTTTAGCCACAATACTGTTTCTTTGTTGCCACTTTTAGTCTCTATGTTTATTCCTTTACAATTTTACCCTATGCAAAGCATGGGTTCTCCACTAGTTGATATTAAACCAAATTACCAAGTCCAAAATAAAATTCATGTTTGTTTATGCCTTTACAATTGTATTTTATATGTATTTAATACAAGGAAAGAACAAACATTTGCTACATACAACTATAATCACAATACAATATAAACACTAATATTAAAAGTCCAAAATACATTATTCAAACATTCTTTAAACATCATTCAAACGTCATTACAAACTTTAACTCTTTTAGTCCCTTATTAACAACACAACATATTACTAATCAAGTAACAACATCAAATAATTACTTATCAAGTAAATTACTATATATTCGTATATTAAACCAAAAGAATCTACAAAGCATTACTTGTCATAATATGAAAGTACATATCAACAAACTACTCATAAATTATACCAAACTCCCTAGAAAACCTAACGAAACAAGCATCCCATAAATAAATGTCACACATAAACACCCATTTGTATCCATTCACAAAAGCGTCTGACACACTACCTACAGACTTATGCAATGCACAAGATCTATGGAAGCCATGGAAGTGTACATGTTTCCTCCCCTCCCTATTTAAGTGGAGATGAACCTTAGAACAAGTTGCTCTAAGATTCCACTTACCTTTTGCTCTGCGGTAAGCATTGTTCAACATGTCCAAAGCTTCGTGCTTCCTATGTCTCCTTTCAGCCATCAGCATCATTCCCAGGACAAATGTTGAATCCAAATGTCCCAATGCAGATGCTTCTTCAAGCATCGTTTTCCCTTCATGTTCAGCTTCTAAGAAAAATAACTTCATCTGAAAAAAACATTAAACACATAATTTCTAGTTAAAGTTATGCAAAACAAGTAATAGATTTATTACTACTATGCATATATACAACAACGTACCAATGCATTCCTGAATAGAATATTTGGGTTTCTCATCTCTATGCATTTATTGACAACTGTATGTTTCTGGTCAGAGCAAACACGAAATCGTAATCCATCTAACTCCATATGTTTATATACTTCATCCGTTTTTCCTGCCTCGTTGAAGAATCTGCAACTACAAACGAAACACAATATTCGCTCGATAAGGTAAAGACAACTCAAATACACTTGTGAAATAGAATGATCAAAGGCAAAACTTACACACTCTTCATCCTGAAAGCCTCGACTGCTGAAATTTTTGCCAAGTCGACTACTATTTTCTCCATCACTTCAAATGGCATGTCTGAAATTTTTGCCCATATGTCATCCGTATGTCAACCATGGACACCTTAAGGAACTACCATGTTGACCAATGGCCCATATGTCAACCATGGACACCATAAGCAACAACCATGTTGACCAATGGCCCATATGTCATACATATGTCCACCATGAACACCATAAGCAACAACCATGTTGACCAATGGCCCATATGTCATCCATATGTCAACCATGGACACCTTAAGCAACTACCATGTTGACCAATGGCCCATATGTCATCCATATGTCAACCATGGACACCATAAGCAACAACCATGTTAACCAATGGCCCATATGTCATCCATATGTCAGCCATGGACACCTTAAGCAACTACCATGTTGACCAATGGCCCATATGTTAACCATGGACACCATAAGCAACTACCATGTTGACCAATGGTTCATATGTCATCCATATGTCAACCATGGACACCATAAGCAACAACCATGTTGACCAATGGCCCATATGTCATCCATATGTCAACCATGGACATCTTAAGCAACTACCATGTTGACCAATGGCCCATATGTCAACCATGGACACCATAAGCAACAACCATGTTGAACAATGGCCCATATGTCATCCATATGTCAACCATGGACACCATAAGCAACAACCATGTTGACCAATGGCCCATATGTCATCCATATGTCAACCATGGACACCTTAAGAAACTACCATGTTGACCAATGGCCCATATATCATCCATATGTCAACCATGGACACCATAAGCAACAACCATGTTGACCAATGGCCCATATGTCATCCATATGTCAACCATGGACACCTTAAGCAACTACCATGTTGACCAATGGCCCATATGTCATCCATATGTCAACCATGGACACCATAAGCAACAACCATGTTGACCAATGGCCCATATGTCATCCATATGTCAACCATAGACACCTTAAGCAACTACCATGTTGATCAATGGCCCATATGTCAACCATGGACACCATAAGCAACAAACATGTTGACTAATGGCCCATATGTCATCCATATGTCAACCATGGACACCTTAAGCAACTACCATGTTGACCAATGGCCCATATGTCAACCATGGACACCATAAGCAACAACCATGTTGACCAATGGCTCATATGTCATCCATATGTCAACCATAGACACCATAAGCAACAACCATGTTGACCAATGGCCCATATGTCATCCATATGTCAACCATGGACACCTTAAGCAACCATATGTCATCCATGGACACAATAAGCCACTACCATATATATTGACATGACCCGTACGTCTTTTGTATATAAATTTCGGTTTAAACAGAATAGCATAAAGATGTATAGTTTATTAATTTTTAGTCCTCGTATATAATTTTACGTTAAAATTATACTATGAACACATCGTTACTCTATGTTCTTTCTTGACGTTATTTATATGTATATACCCTATCTATCAATCTGTAGCTACTTTAAATAAATTTGAATTACTAAATTTTTAGCGGTAATTAGCACAGTTCGAATTTTTTATTAGCAGAGGTTCAAAGTAGTTCACAATTCGTTTCCCTCCAACCTACACACGTTTATGCTGCATATTAGGGTAATTAATTACCGATTAGAAATAGGGTTTACATTTTCTGTAATCATCATCTCCGGCGGCTTATTGTGCACTGACTTTGGCAATATAGGTTGTCACTCATCTAAAATTTATATTTATTTAATTTAGTGTTGTCGTGATGATCGATCGTTTTTTGTTGTCTGATCATCTTCATGTAAATTAGTTTTGATTGTATTCAATAGTTTGCATGCAAAGTAATGCCTTCATATATAATTTATTTTTATTGTTTGTGTCAGAAAGATGTCGACCTCGAAAGCAAAAGGAGCATCCGATGTGAAGCCAACTAAATTCATTGCACCACAAGTTATGAAACGCAACATGATTTTTGCTGCAAAATTCCTAAACAGATAGTTATAAGATGAAGAAATCGACCTGCCAATACCAACAACCACATCCAAAGCACCTATAACATCTACCAACAAAACCCCTAAACCTATATCATTAACATCACCCATGACTACCACTTCCTCGGCATCACTTAAAACATCCACACCCTCCTTAGAAAAAACATTTAAAACTTCAGAAACTGGAACAATACAATCGTCAACACGAACATCAATAACGAAAACTTCAGAACCTACATTATCTAAACCATCCTCAACACCAACACCCACTACCACATCATCAACACCTATATCTACTACCACAACCTCAAAACCTGCATCTACACTACCATCCTCCACAACTACAATAACTACCACACCCTCCTTAAGTAAAGGAACTACCACATCCTCAACATATACATATATCCCAACACCTACCCCATAATATACCCCATCAACAACACCTATCCCAGAATCTACCCCATCACCAACACAACCACCCATGAATGGATCTGTAGTGGAAAGTGTAGAAGGTGAAAACAATTCCTCAGAAGATTGTGGACCAGATGGACGTTTTAATGTTCATGTTTGGAAAAATACGTGAGTTGCCAATTCAAATCTTAATTACAACTTTTTTATGTATTAAATTTTGGTTTAAACCTACATATCAATTCATAATTAAACACATCACATGATTACTTGCGGGCTAATGCCACCAGACCCTTGTGTACACATTAGTAGTCAGTCCTTTAAACAAAGAGTAGATCCAGAAGGGTAAGCTTGGGCACAAGTAAGCAAAGAAATGCGCGAATTATATTAGGAGGAGTTTCAGGTAACTATAAGTCATAAATTGTTGTTTGGTAAACATTTACACTTCAACTTATGTTTATATTGTTAATGTGTAGAAAAAATGTTGTTGGAATGAGACAATAGACTCGCTGGTGAGGCAAGCTTGGGCAAGGAAAGCGGCACAAAGTTATGGTCAATATCTCTTCAACATGAGGAGCCCAAAAAGAAACAAACATGGCTTTAAACCAGCTCATATTCCACAGGAATTCTGGAACTCTTGGCAATTAAAATGGAATACAGAAGAATACAAGCTAAAATCTGAGCAGAACAAGAAGAATAGGTGTAACGGTGTGGCTGATGAAGTAGCAAAACCCACACATAATGCTGGATCCGCATGTCATTTGAAGATAGCTTCTGATTTGGTAATTTTTTAAATGGTACATCGTATCAATGTTTGCATATGTTTATCTGTATATTTGACTTTTTATATGATATTTATGCAGAAGAGGAAATTAGGACATGAGCCACCCCATATTGAATTGTTCATGTATACACACACTAAGAATCATGATGGAGTCACTTTCACAAATGAAAAAGATAGACAAATTCATGTAATATTCATTTCAGTTTAAATTAACTTTTATATTGTAGCAACTCCATAATATCATTCCTAAATTTGATATCTTTTAACTTATAATATTTTTATTTTGTAGGCGGCCTATACAGAAAAACGGGAAGAGTTGGAAGCTGAAGGTGTTGAATTTGAGGAGGACAAGCTATTTTATGTTGTTGTTGGTGGTCATGATAAAAAAAGAAGACTTTATGGATTAGACTCTTTTGCAAAGGCGGTTCCCAATAGGAATGGTAAAACGGATGTATCTTACATTCCGGAAAAAATGATGAAATAGAAGAAATGAGGGAGCTTGTTGCTAAACAACAACAGCAAAACGAAGAGCTTATAGAAATGATGAACGCCCAACAAGAGGAAAACAAAGCAAGGTTCGGGCATCTTGAAAAACAACTTCAAACGACATTGGATCTTATTAATGGCTTTACAAAACAACTAGAGTAGTAGGTTGATATATGTTTATTGAAGATTGTGTATTTTAGAGTAGCAACTTTCTTTTTTCAATGTAATAAATAATTATTTTGTTATTTTATGATATGATGGTTATGATTTTTTTGTTTTTTTTTGTTTTTCATATATTACTACAAAATTATTTGGATATAATTTATAAATCAGTTATCCATCGGTCCATATTGAATCTGGTATATAATATATACACCACTAAAATTGCTAGGGATTCATGACCACAAAATTTTCTAGGAGATCATCAAACCGATTTAGTTAGGGATTCATCACCACAGAATTTGCTAGGGATTCATCACCACGGATTTAGCTAGGGATTCATCACCACGGATTTTTCTAGGGATTCATCACCACGGATTTTGCTAGGGATTAACTACAACGGAATTTGTGACGGAAGAACTACCACGAAATTTGTGATGGAAACCTACTACGGCATACACGACGGAATACCATCTACCACAAATTTCATTCCGTTGTCACAATTGCGACGGAATTATCGTTTCCGTTGCAAACTCCTCGCTACGGCGTTTTTAGGGACGAAAATAGGTCGTTGAAAATTCCGTCGCTATTTGTCTTTTGCAACGGAATTTCAGCTTTTCGCAACGGATTCCTTCCGTAGCAAAATCGCGTTTTTCTTGTAGTGAGGAGACTGTGTAATCTATACGCATCTCTTTTGTTTATAGAGTTTTAGGGTTTCCGTTAATTTAGGATCTAAATTAGTTGTCTTCTTTGTCATTCTGACGGCTCAAAGAGATCTTAATATTACCCTATAAACAATCTTTGTTTACACGTATGATTCATTACAGACATCAAAAGGTTATTCACCATGCAGAACGACGATTTAAATATCAACTCCTTGAATATCTCAAGGAACATTGGATCAACAACCATAATCCCGATTCTTTTTCCTCACAAATATGAAGTCTGGGCGATGCACTTTGAAGATTATGTTCTAGGCTTAGAAGATAATGGTTATCTGATTTGGGAGGCAATCACTCTAGGTCCGTTTGTTCACAAAAAGACCAAGAGAAAAATCAAAACCCAGAGAGAATACAACGAACTGCTCCTTGATGTGAAGGACGTGCCTCAAGATGAGAAGGACAAACTCATGAGCAATATTAAAGCAATGAGAACTTTCCATCTCGTGAGCTCTTGTGATACAGTGAAGGCCATTTGGGATAGGTTGAGAGAGCTCTACTCCACAGACGCAGATCTAGAGCATTCGACTCAAACGCTCTTGCTATCCGAGTTTGGCGAATTCATTCAAAAGCCTGAAGAAACACTGACTGCCACGTTCAATCGATATAATCATCTTCTCAGCAAAATGATGAAGCATGAAATAGGACGTGAACTGATTGAGCAAAAGGTCACATTCATGAACGGACTGCGATCAGAATGGAAGGCAGTAGTGTCAACTGTTAAAGCGCACGAACAGTTCAAGAACTATTCTCTTGCGAAGCTTGTGGGTATTCTGAAGGCACGAGAGAGTGAAGTGACGAAAGAAGCGAAGATGGTTTCTGGAATGGGGTCTTTAGCCTTGGTTGCGAAGGGCAAGACAATGACTGATGACAGATCTGGATCAGATTACTCTGAGCATGAGCTCTCAAATGAAGATTTCGCTTTAATGGTGTCAAACCCTAAGCGATTTGCTAGAAAGAAGTTTCCCTCAAGTAAAAACAGAAACTGGCAGGGAAGCTATAGCTCGGAGAAAGTGAAAGAGGAGAACAGGAGTGGTTCTCAGAAAGAGGAAGAGAAGAAGGATAAAAAGGTGGCTGGTGACTCCGGATATGATTGTAACTATTGTCATGGAAAAAACCATCTTGCCAAGGAGTGTATGCTACGAAGGCAGAATGAGAGGAATGAAGGAGAGGATAAGGAAGCTTACCATCTGAGAAAGCTGGAGGAGATCAAGAGGAATAAAGCTAATGATAACTCTATGTCTGTGTTAGTTGTGTAGGAAAATATGGCTAAAGGCGAGTTTGGAGGAGTGGAAATCTGGTCGACAGACTTAGAAGATGACGAAGTTCGCAAGCCCACACATGGAAGGGCGTTCGTAGCGAAAGAAACAAGTTCGCAGTTCTCAGGAAGATGTTTGATGGTAACTGGTGGAGATTCGTAGATGCCGGAGAATGCTAGTGGAAGTGAGAGAAGTGATGATAGTTGTTTTGCCGCACGACCAGTTCCAGAACAAATCAATGAGTGCGAACAGCTGATCAATAAGGTACATTCCATTCTCGAGTCTCTTAATATTCCTATATCTAGATATGAAACTGAGTTAAGCGACTTAAAATTCACCTTTTCAATTATAAGCGATAGTCTAAAGCGAACCCGGTTGACAACCTCTAACCTGGTTGATCAATTGAGCAGGGCTACATCCAAGAGTGATGAGAGGCGTATGTGGATTCAGAAGATCGAGTCGGAATTGTCTAAGTCTAGGGATGAATCTATTTATTTGCAAAGAGATAATCTTATGCTTTTAAAACAGCGCAACATTTTTTGTTTAATTTCAAAACGGCTTTACTTTAATATCGCTCAACTGCACCTTGATTGTGAAATTGGTAAGAAAATCCACAAGATGATTTTGCCGTTTGTCAAATTAAAGGAAGATGAAATAGACGCAGACTGCTACAAATGTGAATCCATCATTTCATCTGAAGAAACTTCTAATGCGTACAAATATGGACTTGAACGAATCAAAAATTACATTAAGTCCAAGGACCACAAAAATATGTTGAAACAAATCTTAGATGAAAATGATAAAAAGCAGATTAAATGTGATACTGTACAGAAATTTGACTCATTGAATGCCAAGTCGAGTTCAGAAAATAAATTGAATGTTGAAAACACTTCTGAATTTGATGAGGATAGTGATATGAGTGAGATCTCCATAGAGGATGAGGTTGACTGCTCGGAATTCGTTAAAAACGAACCTCAACCTGCGAAAGCTCTTATTTCTGAAAATTCAGTTGAGTTCGCAAGAATCTCTCAAAATAAACCAAAAGTTTTGAAAGAAAAAGCAACTGTTTTTCCAAAGGTCCAAACTACTCCAAATCAAGTTTTTAAAGTTAATGGAGTGACCGAAACTCAAACTGTCGAATTAAAGTCCATTGTCGACGAGGATAACAAGGATGGTTGCAATGAGTTCTTCTGGCCAGCCCCAATAGATAATGCTGATGAAACT
Organism: Lactuca virosa; assembly: GCF_052849685.1. Taxonomy (NCBI): domain Eukaryota; kingdom Viridiplantae; phylum Streptophyta; class Magnoliopsida; order Asterales; family Asteraceae; genus Lactuca; species Lactuca virosa. The sequence goes on from NC_136429.1 coordinate 211,389,664, forward strand.
GTTGGCTTATCTAAAAGGACCTCATGGAAAGCGAAGGGAAGATACGTGGCTGAACCCATAAACAATCACTCAGCATTTGAAAAAGGTAGCCCTAGTGGTACCAAAGAAGTTCGCAGCGAATCCAAACCAGTGAAGAGCGAATCTGGTGTGGCAAAACCAAAATCAAATGTGAATATTCACAAGTCGTCTAAGCAACTTGCAGATCAAAAATAACAAAGAAATGAGAGATATAAAAGAAATCTCAATGAAAGGAAGCAATTTTGGAAATCCCAAAATTTTGGCTATGTTCGCAACGAAAGAGGGTTTAATCACAATGCGAAAGTACCTTCGCAGGTAAATCCTAGTCAATGTTTGCATTGCTGTTGTCACGGTACAAGGGACTCTCAGAAAAAGGGGATTCCAAAACCCTTCTTCACAAAGAAACCAATGGAGAGACCAATGCCTTATCACTCTCAATCCACGCAGACTACATCGAACGATATCAAAGGCAAGGGAAAACTAGTTTTAGATCCGAAAGTTCCAACCAAGACAACGAATACTAACCCTAAGGAAACTGAAAAGAAGTCCGTTAAGAATCAAGCTAACACCAAGCACAAATCTTCTGATTCTAAAGAAACGAACTTAAAAGATAACAAAATCAAAGTTTTTACCATCAAACGAAAAGATAAAACCACACTCATTAAGCAAACATATTTGGTTTATCTTGACATTACTTTTTCTCCTTCTGTGAAAGGCTCACAAGGACCCAAGAAACTTTGGGTTCCTAAATCTGCCTGATTTTTGCAGGTAATTCATGACGAACAGTTCGACGCTGAATGGTACATTGACAGTGGCTGTTCGCCTCACATGACAGGAAGGAAGGAGGAGCTACGAGAGTTCAGGGCCCTTAAGGATGGTGGTAATGTAAAGTATGGGAATAATTCTTTTGGAAGAATAAAAGGCTATGGAATGATAACGAATGGAGACTTCTCAATTCGTAAAGTGGCTTACGTTGAAGGATTACAGCACGAACTTGTTAGTGTCCCACAATTGGTTATGGGGACTGGATTGAAGGTGTCATTTGACGAGGAAAGATCAGAAATCATTGACAAGAAAACGAAGGCTGTTCTCCTGAAATCGCAAAGAAAGGGTGAGATGTATCCGTTAAATCTAAAACCTATACGAGGGAAGCCAACCATTTGCCTGCTTACAAAAGCTCACTCAGACGAAAGCTGGCTATGGCATAGGCATCTTTCGCACTTAAACTTCAAAGACATCAACAAGCTCGTTCTTGGTGATCATGTGCGAGGACTTCCTCTGTTGAAATTCGACAAGGATCATTTGTGTGCAGCCTGTGAGATGAGAAAGCAAAGTAGAAAAAGTCATCCAACTATCGTAAACACGAAAGTTATCGAACCTTTGGAACTTCTACATATCGACATGTGTGGACCTTCTGCTATTGAAAGCCTTGGTGGTAGTAAGTACATTCTAGTAATTATAGATGATTTTTCTCGTTTCACTTGGGTGTTATTTCTTAGACAGAAATCTGAAGCAACGCCAAATCTCAAAGATTTCATCAAGCAAATTGAGCTTCAACTGCGAAAGGTGGTTCGCAACGTTCGCAGCGACAACGGGCTAGAATTCAAAAACCAAGCGTTTGAAGAATTTCTTGCTGAAAAGGGAGTCACACACAACTTCTCTGTTCCCTACACTCCACAACAGAATGACGTAGTTGAAAGACGAAACCGTTCCTTGTGTGAAGCTGCATGAACCATGCTAACGTTCGCATGTCTGCCACTCTACTTCTGGGCAGATGCTATCACTACTACTTGCTTTACCCAAAACATATCCATATTGAATAAGCGATTTTCTATTACTCCATATGAAATTTTAAATAATCGCAAACCTAATGTCAAGTTTTTCCACATTTTTGGTTCCAGGTGTTTCATCTTCAACTCTAAGGAACAACAAAACAAGTTCGATGCAAAAGCTGACGAGGGAATATTCTTAGGGTATTCACTGACCTCTAAGGCATATAGGGTTCTCAACAAACGATCAAAGAAAATCGAAGAAACCTATTATGTCACGTTTGATGAAAACTATCTGAAGAGGATTCAGTCAAACGAAAGTCAAATATAGGAAATATTTCCTAAGCACAGTCCTGTCGTTACTCCCATTTCCAACCTATATGAGGAATTCATGTTACTGTTTGATGAACCTGAGAAAGCCATCACATCTGAAGCCAAGGCAGCTGATAACAAAGTAGACGAACTTAAGAAGAGCATTGATGATGCTGCGAAAGACATGCCACAACAGCCACCCACTGCGAATATCCCTCAAGACACGAACACTACTCTCCAGGGGGAGAATTCTGAATCTAATACACATTTCCAGGAGGAGGATGCAACACCTCAAAGCATGAATACTCCACTGCAGGGGGAGGGTTTCGCTTCACCTATTTCTTCTGAACCTCCTTCTGATGGAGATTGTTCACCTCCTTCAATAACTCATGAACCTCCGTTCGCAGGCGATGATTCGGTTCCTGAAGTTAATGAGTTCGCATCATTCGAGGGGGAGAATAAGGAAGCGAATGATGATCCGGACGCTCAATTTGTTCAATCAGAATTTGAGGAAATTAATGCTGAACTAAATCCATCCTTAGATCCCAATTATCCTCCTATGACCAAATGGACCAGAGATCACCCAAAAGTTCAAGTCATTGGTGAATCTTCTGCCCGTGTCCTTACCCGATCCCAACTAAAAGCGAACCAAACTGCATTATTTTCAAAAGTCGAATTTTGTATGTTTAATTCGTTTGATGGAAACTAAAAGCGAAGCAAACTGCATCATCTTCGGATCTACTAATCCCAGCCTAACAGCTGAGTTCCGAAAGTTGATGGAAACTAAATTTGAGATGAGCTCAATGGGTCCAATTAACTTTTTCCCATGAATAAACATTAGACAGGGACAGGAGGGAATTTTTATAAACCAGGAAGCTTACACGAAGACCTTACTCGCTAAGTTTGGAATGGTAGGTGACTCAAAGGCAAAGGTTCCAATGGCATTCGGAACGAATCTGACTCCTTCGCTGGATAAACCTGCTGCAGATATGACCCTTTATCGTCAGATGATAGGTTCACTTATGTATCTAACAGCTAGTAGACCAGATATTATGTTTTCAGTTTGTTATTGTGCCAGGTTCCAAGCCAACCCACGCGAACCTCATATGGTTGCAGTTAAGAATATCTTTAGGTATCTGAAACGAACGTCATCTCTTGGAATATGGTATCCTGCGAACTCAGGGTTTTTCATGCAAGCATTCTCAGATGCTGACTTAGGGGGATGTGGTTTAGATAGAAAAAGCACAACTGGTGGATGCCAATTTCTCGATGGCAAACTAGTGAGTTGGCAATCAAAGAAACAAACATGTGTTTCGTTGTCAACAGCTGAGGCTGGATACATAGTTGCAGCTTCGTGCACATCTCAAGTCATTTGGATTCAAAGCCAGCTTCGCGACTATGGATTAAGTATGAAAAGAATCCCACTTTACCGTGACTCCGAAAGTGCAATTTGCATTTGTCACAACCCAGTGCAACACTCAAAGACGAAATATATAGCACTGAGGTATCACTTCATAAAAGATCACGTGGAACATGGCAACGTCGAGATACATTTCGTTAGATCCGCTGATCAGTTAGCTGACATATTTACCAAGGCCCTTCCTGAAACAACCTTTAATAGAATACTTCAAGGGCTAGGAATGATGGAAGCTGAATCTGTACCAAAACCACTTTCGCACTCATAAAGTTTCACTGCGAATTGGTGCAAACGTTCGTAGTAACTCGCAGTCAACTGTTCATTTGCAGTCGTATTTATGGAAGCGAATCGGTGCGAATGCTCACAGTAGTTCGTAGAACACTGTTCATTCGTGGTTTGGTTTTTCATATATCCTTTTGTACTTTTTGTATATTATTACTTATTTTTCTTTTCTATTTGTATATTTTCTGTTTTTTTTTCAGAAATTCTCAAAAACCAAAAATATTTTATTTGTTTCTATTTTATTGCTTTTCAGAAAAATAAAATTACAAAATATTTTCATCTTGTGTTTATTTTTTTATTTATTTTATTTTCACAACACTCAAAATTCCAAAATTAATAAATTCACACCAAGATCATGGAAGAAGATGTTCGCAATATCTATCAATTCATGTGATGGAATAGGTATAACTCTCTTTACCTATGTATTAGCTAAGTGTCCCTAGAAGCATGTTGCTGCATGTTGACCTAAGCCTCAACGACTCGAATGTGAAGCCTTAATGAGTTGATACTACCAATCAATTCTTCCAAATCAGGCTGCTAATTCACATCAGTCATGAGCTACCTTACTCTTCTCACATTGAGTTAAGAGTTATCTGCATTCTCACTTTCACATTGCAGAGGTACTTTCGCTTTCTAATAACCATCTTCACATTTCTCCATTACTTTCGCATTCATACTTGTAACCCTTGAGACTCTCAGATATTACCACCGAGGTTTATGGTTACACAACATCTGTGTTCATGATCTTAGTTTCGTAAACCACGAACTAAGTGAAACCTAAAATTCAATACATTTCATGAATTGATGGTGAACAATCAAACGTACTAGTATATTCACTAAGGAGTTAACGAAAGTCCACTTTCGTGGTCTGTACCAAGAAATCTCTTTTCTTTTGTGTGATCCTAATGAAATATTCTAGTCCTAAGATGTTTCTTCCCAATGGATCCAGTTTTAATTTTTTTTTGAGATTTCAAATATTCTCCAAGTCACTAAAACTTTTTCAAACCTACTCGTTCAACTGACTACATTGGTCACACGAGTACTTCTTCCAACTTTCGCACTTATTTCAAGTTCGTAGTTCGGTAGAAGATTGAACCACCCTTTATAAGTCATATCAAAAGAATTCTTTCAATGTTTCTCATCAAACATTTGATCGTTATTCAACGGGAAACCACACAGACACTTCTTAGTGTCTCTTGACTTTGAAGGAAGAGATCTATGCCCGGGATCCACAGTTTCATGTCTTTACTTAGGCATCACTAAATCTCACAGAAATGTTTAGATTTATTTCTTTATCTTTGACACTCTTGCACGTAGATCCCTGTGATTTTCAAAATGTCTGGCTAGTGGCTACTAATGGTATTTCAGGTTCGCAGTTGTATCCATGTTCGTTGAACTAAACATTCGTGGCATATAGATTCATAACGCTACTTCACTGCGAAAGGGGATACGCTGACGCGACATATCTTAATAGATAAGAATTCAAATGGGGGTGTGATAATTTGAATCGACAGCTACTTTATCGCCGCGTGATGCACGGATCTGACACCTCTACAATTGTCAAGTCGCGCTTTTTCAGGTGACGTTTCAATAACCGATGCAATCTCTCTCCTGATTTTCCTCCCATATCGAATCGTATATAAAGATTTTGACGGTTCTATCTCTCATTACCACCTTGAAAAATCTCTAAACGATCAAAAAGCTCTCAACTGTTCATCTTCTTCCTCAAGTTCATCAATGACGGCTTCATCTGAAAACTCATCTGTTCAAGATCAAACTGTTCACTCGACACTTCTTGCCATCAAGCAACACCAAAACCTCATCATCGATCTGGACCAGTTAAGTATGATCCTTACATGCTACCTCTCATTGAGTGCCTGAAATACTCCCCTCTGACAATCGCTATGACTCAACTTGAGAATGTTACGATGTCGATTCTCTCCAAGGCATACACAACGACAAACTATGTGAAGGATGAACAACAGATCTACTTCGACATCCACAACCAAACAACCTCGATTTCCAAAGCCCGTTTTTGCAATTTGTTAGGGCTTCCTCAGTCTGACAACATGGTTAACCCAGAAACCATTCCAAACGTTGCTATCTTGGATATGTTCTACCAAATGGGGTACAAGGAAACTCTCACTGCCGTTTCCAAATTCAAGAAACCCAACCTTCCTCCCACATGGAATGCTCTGTTCACAATTCTATTCAAAGCTTTTTCTTAAAGGGTCATCGGCAGCGACTGTGCAAGTAAGCTCTTTATGGGTCTCATGTATGGGCTTTACACTGGTCAAAATGTCGATTATGGTTCAATCCTCTGGGCTCAAGTCATACAGAGCACTCATTCTGTTACTCGTCACAGTGAGATTTCTTGTGCGAGATTTTGGACGATCATTGTTAACAGGGCGATTAACCAACTTAAAATTCCAGTGATGTCTGATGCACTGATGGCTTGGATCACAACCTTACACACTACTGGCATCATTGTGGCTGATACCTCAAAGTTTTCCTTCACCGGATCGATCCCTGAGGCCATGTTCCGTGATGTGCCTGCCAGCAACAAAATCTTAGAGGGTTATCATGCTCTTTAACCCTCTGGATTTCGTCCATTGACTGCAGAATTTCAAGAGATTCTGGCTAAGGCAGAGAAGGGCAAGAAAGGAGGAAGAGGGTCCAAGAAGACTAGCAAGAAAGACACAGCAAAGGAAGGACCGTCTGAGGCTGCGAAACCTCAACCCAAAAGCGAAAGGCTCCTGCTGCATCTACTGCTGCTCCTAAATGGCGAAAGCAGCCTACTAGATGGCGAAAGTCTCCAACTCCTTCTTCATCTCAGAGTGAAGGAGAAAGCTCTGACTCCGAGTCTGAGGTTCGCATTGAAGACAACCAACAGGTTAGTAATAAAGAAGAAGGGCCTGTTCGCACTGAGGAGGAAGATCAAGTTCGCTCCGATCCACCTGTTCACACCAAGGATCCATCTCCAAATCGTGAGGTTAGTCCACCACTTAATAATTATGTTCCTTCTCCTCCTCCTTCACCAAAAACCACCACTTCTATCCCTATCACCATTACACCTTGTCCACCACCAATATCATCTCAACCAACAATAGTTACTATTACTACTCCTATCTTTACTGATTCTACCATCCCACCCAAAACCTCTGCTGCACCTGCAAGTTCAGTCAACGTATCTGATACGGGGGCTAATACTTCAGGATTCTCAAACCACGTTGCACCACCTATATCTCCAGTTCGCACTAACGATCCTGACATGATTTTTGGAGACGAAGATGATGATTTGGGTGGATTCACTTACAATCCTTTCCAAATAAGGAGTGACAATGAAGATGAAGCTTCTGTTACGAAAGGAGAACTCAAGTCTCTTCACGAGAAGATAGATCAGCTGCTTCTCGCATCCAAGGCCTCTTCTTCTGAGGCATATTCCAAAGCAGCTGTTGAGTCCATCCTCGAGCGAGTCACGAAAGAGCATGCTGCTAATGCTACGACTATGTCTAAAGCAATATCTGACTCTGCTGAAGTTTGCAAAACCACGACCGAAAAATTCGATAAACTAATTGCTGAAACCATTGAATTCCTGAACGATTACAAGACCACCTACAACTCCAACACCGCCTCTGCGAATCAAGCCATTCAGAATGTGGGTGCTCTGTTCAAAATTGAAAAGGCCAACTTTGTTCAACTTCGCAAGGACTTTCAGACTGATCAAGAAGCATTCCAATCTTCCGTCCTTGAGAAAATCACAAAGCTGCAGGATGACTTGGCGATGGAAAACAAAATTATGGATGTTCTCGCCATGAAGGAACAAAAATGCAAGGTGTTGAATGTCAAGCTTCAGCATGCTGAAAAGCAAGTCAATGATTTGCTATCTAAGAGGGCTGTGGTGAGAAGCTGTATCACCGATGTCACTGGACTGCTCTCAGATATCATCGGGACTAGGGATCCGATGATTTCAATAATTGTTAAGAAGCATTTGAGTGAGAAGCTCAGTCCGGTGTTTGCTATGTTACATCTTTGGAGGGTGTTTCAAAACAGGAGTCTTTTTCGAAACAAGGGGGAGAAGGTGGCTCCAATGCTCAAAGGAACGAACCTACCAAAGCCCCTACAAAACCTGTCGTCAAGCAAGAGCCCAAAGGGAAAGAAAAACTATCTGAAAACGAACCATTTATTGGAAATAATGATGAAGATGAAGAGCCTGATGAAGCTGAGCTCAAAAGGCGGAAGGCTCGCGAAGCAGAATTAGATGAACATGCTTGCATCGTCAAGGAAGTAGAAGAGAAGGAAAGGGCTGAAAAGGAAGCTCAGGCCACTCTAAAGAGCAAAATGTTGTTATTTCCTATGTGGACCCTGAAGCGTATCCAGAACCAAGCTGTGGATCTACCAAGCTAATATTGGTTGGATCCAGTTGCCTCCTTTTGATAGTCAAAACACTCAGGATTCACAACTTGACCTTTCAATCACTCCAAAGGCTTTTAGGTTTCGTGCCTTTGTGAAGGTTGCGAATGCACCGTTCACTAACAGCAGGGCAGATCAAATGTTGTTCGCCTTTTACTTAAAGCACATGAAGCCCCAGTTTGAAACTTGGAGTGTGAACAAGATTGTTGTTGTGAAAGTCTCTGGGACGATCGAGACCAAAAACTTTCCCAATGCGAAGTTTAAGGGTGCGAGAGGATCAGCTTGTCAAGCCTACGAATTTACCCTCGCAGACCTGCCTTGCCTGAGCCCCTATGACTGGATGATGCTTTTCAACATGTTGCTGCAAGAGAAGGAGAAGTACGAACCTGTGATGTCCCATCTTCAACTTATGATCAAGTCATACATTCAAGAAGTTGGATCGATGGATGTGGATATTGCCACTGTTTTAAGGAAGAAACCGAGCGTTGTTCCTAAGGAAGCTCCGAAGGACTTTGATAAGTTAAAGCCAGGAAAAATTTACAAGGAAGGATGGTTCATAGTATACTCGTCTAGAGAACGTGCAGGAGCATATCTTCATAAGTCATACTTCTATCTTGAAGATAAGCATTTGTATACTACTGCGTGTCTGGAATTTGTTTTGGATCTGGTTAATAAGTTCAAGGGCAACCACAAGGATGATGTGCAGTGTTTCTCGGATATGATCTTGTGGTATATCCAGGTTTGCAAGCTGCTGTTGAGCTTCATTCCCAAAGTCTACATAGTGCAGAAGCGAATCACCAATTGATGGACCGTGGTCTCTATTGACGCAAAGAGGAGATCATTGAGTATTATGTATTGCGTCATTGGGCCTGTTTGTTTCGTCCGTTTTTATAAATGAGTTGGTCCTGTCCACTCGTATTTATTGCTAGGGTTAGAGTATATAAGGTGCATGCATGCATCGTATTTTTGTCAACTCTGATATAATCTTTGTAACCCTATTTACGCCTCTACAGAAATAATTCTTCATCGAGTTCTTCTGAGGCGTGGCTGTTAATCATTCAGAACCAGTTTGATTAATATCGTGTTCTTTTACTTATCTGTTTGAATCTTTTCGATCTTTAAGGTTTTATATTCAACAAAACCCTCGGCTGTTGACTCACCAAAAATCCCGAACTATCATAATAAAACGAACACTAATCAAGAGTTGGAATATCCATCTTGACTAAGGGCCCAAACATAGGGTAAAAGTCCATTCTATCCTTTCCTTAAGTTGGGCTAAGGCCCAACTCCAAATCCCTAATCCACAAGCCCAATATATAAGGCCCATAATTGGCCCAATTTTCCAAATTGGGCCCAACTCTCTAAATGGGCCTCATCCTAATAACCATTCCCATAATTGGCCCAAAACACAACTATTCAGAAAGTCTGGTAAGGGTCCAAACCAACTGGCCCAAAGATGGCCCAATCCCGAAGCCCAAATCGCAAAAGCCTAACAGAAGACGTACACTGGGCATACTCCGAAGCTACGCGGGGCGTATGCGAGCCTCGCGTTGACTGGAAAACGAGGATGTTGACTGCGTATGCGGGGCGTACTGCTCTCTTCGCGGGGCGTACCCTTGCTGAGTCCAAAACCCTAATAAGTGCTTAATGGCTTAAGCACTTAAGCCCATATTTTAGATCCATCGACCAAATGTGGCATAGAACCATAAATCTCAAACTTTAAGGCTTCGAACGTCCAGAAAGTCCTTAATGCAAGGTCTTAATCCATTAAGACCTTTCTACCACTTGCATGAGACACTTCTAGACATCTGGACCTCATTTTTATCACTTATAACCCTTCCTAGTGTCTGAAAGGACAGCTTAACACGTCCAAAACACAACATGCACAATATTGGGACTTTTTGGGACAAGAAAGGTCTCATAAAGCTATTAAGGCAAGATCTACATCATATAAGCACAATGGCAGAAGCTTTTTTTACCTCCTGTAGCTTCTAGAGGACAAGATAATCTCATATCTTCAAGCTTTCCTTCCTTCTCCAACACCTTGATGCAACTTCTTCTTCTTCAACTACTCAAAACACACACTTTTAGCTTATACCCTCAAGAGAGGGGTTAGGGTTTGGGGAAAATGGCTCAAGACTATGGAGGCTGAAATGGTAGAGGGTTATGAGGTCATAAGGACACTTATATACCGCCCAAACCCTAAATATTAGGGTTTCCATCTGACATGAGTACGCCCAGCGTACTAGGGCGCGCCTAGTACGCTCAAAGTACCCTTATGTATGTGCAACTTACTCCTCTTGATCCAAAATTACAATATTAGCCATTAGGGCATCTCATGGCTACACCCTTCCATACCCAAGGAGTTAAAATGAGAAAATAATAATGAAGGGAGGATTCGAAAATACCTGCAAATTCCAGGGTGTTACAATGTACGCTTATGTTAGACCTTGTAGGAATACCTTGCAAAATATAGGCATCTTCACGAATCATTTCAAATTCGGCTTAGGTATTCTATCAGTCCATTTTGTTTTGTTGTGAATCGTCCGACTTATGATTGAACCATACAAGTTCCAAAGAAGGAAACCTACGCCTATCCTTCGTCTTTTGTGACCCTTTTTGAAGGAGAATATAGCAGACTCCATGAAAGCATGAAACCAAAAAGTTGTTAGAAATATTTCCTAGTTCCAAAACATCTCGATTCAAAAGAATCATAACTTCAAAACTTTAGGTAAGATCAAAACATCCAGTAGAAGTCGAGTCCCAATGTAACATCTTCTTCGTGAATTTGTAGCATTTGACCCAATACTTTGTTGTTTCTTTTCACTCGTTCTAGGTGAAACATTTCACCCTTGGTAGTACTGTAAAAGTTTGCTACATCTAATACTTATAGTAGAGTTAATCTCGGGCAAACCCACATCAATTCTACACGTTTATCAAAATTATAATATTATCGCTTATATACACATCGATATTTTCACGCGAATCATTTCTCCTTGAACCAATTGTAATGAGACAAACTAATGTATCACAAGAGATTAGTGAGTGATTGTCCAACACTAGCACAATCGCCTGACGCAATTACGATCGAGATAACGATCGAACAACAAGTAGCTAACGCTTTGGACAACTTACTAATCCAACAGGAACAATGCCTCTGAGAAAAGCAGAATTGGAAGCAACAACCATAGAAATAATAGTTATGTCCTAAGGACATGAACTATGACAACCCGAATATTTATTTATTTATTTATTTATTTTTGCTTTTTAAAGCTCAGCCAGTCAGCTCAGTTGAGTGTCATAGCCATTTCTGCTAGCTTTTAGCTTCGTTTGGAGTCCGTTTAAAGGTCCAAAGGTCAGTACATTCAAGCATTGAGCATAGAAATGGATCGCGTACACTTCTAGCATCAAATCCGGGCCTTACACTCCAACGTCAGGAGTGTACGGCTGCACACTGGGTGTGCGGCCGCACACCCCTCTCCTGGCAGCACACTCACGTGTATAAGTTTAGAACTCAGCCTCCTTTAATCCCTTTTCACTCCCCCAAGCCTAGAACTCGATTTTGCTCTCAACTACCATCCGATTTTCAGCCTAGATCTCCAAAAATGTAAGTGTTCTTCCTTTGGTTTGTTGTTAATCTTCATAAACTAGTTACAACCTTTGATTTCATCCATTTGAAATCGTGTTTTGGCTAGATCTTCAAATCTTCATCCATTTCACCAAGAACACACACTTGTTCTTGGCGATTTTGGACCTTCTCGAGCTTCCGGATCGTAAGTACTCTTTCGTTAAGCTTAGAACTTGTTAAGAACACTTGTTTAAAGCCTTGAAACTGCCCAGAACTCAAGAACATATGAGTGTGCGGCCGCACACACTCATGTGTCCGTACACCCTCCAAACACCATCAAAACACCCCTAAAGGCTTGTATACTGTAAATATCATTCCCCAAGCTTGTTGCTTACTAGATATAAGCCTTAGAAAACGTCCAAAACATGTTCATCAAGGAGTGTGCGGCCGCACACACTCATGTGGCCGTACACCCTCCAAACACCCTCAAAACACCATCAAAACACCCCTAAAGGCTTGTATACTGTAAATATCATTCCCCAAGCTTGTTGCTTACTAGATATGAGCCTTAGAAAACGTCCAAAACATGTTCATCAAGGAGTGTGTGGCCGCACACACTCATGTGGCCGTACACCCCTTTGTTTGGTGCTTTAGGGCTTCCAAAGTGCCTTTCTAGCTTCAACACTTGATGAGCATCAGTCCTACAAGCCTCCCCACCATTTGAAAAACGTTTTGTGCACACTTTACCATGAGTGTGCGGCCGCACACTCCCTGGCCACACACCCATGGCCGCACACTCCTCAAAGTGGCCGTACACTCTCTTTTAGTGAATCACATGTGATTCCAACACTTGGTCAAAGTGTTTCCTAGTCCCGTGAGGTGTTTCCTTGCATTTGGTTGCTTCTAAACACTATATTTATGTCAATATATGCCATTATATGTCTTTTAGGACTCGTTAAGTCTCGGGACTTCATTCGTGGAACTTCTCATCCTTACACGCGTATTCGTTGAATCACCCACATCAGGTGAGCTCATACCCCGTAATAAATCTTTTAACTGTTTTCAATGTTTTAAGGGGTGGAATACAAGTTGAACACAATGATAATTGTGTAATTGTTTGTTTCAAACATCTTTCAAAATATTTTTTATGCCTTTTATAAGTGATCAAAACATTTCAAAAACTCTTTTAAAGTTATGTTACTTTATAGTTTCACAAAACTCCGTTTTTAAAGTCCTGGCATAACTTGGTAGATAAAAGAGTCTTTTCAATATCAGTTCAAGGAAAACATTAGTAAACTACAATAGGTATAGTTTAGGAAAACACTATTCATTTCTTCCTAATACGATAAAGCATGCAAGGAGTCAGTTCAAGTATATTAAAAGTAAACTATAATAGGTATAGTTTAGAAATCCAGTTCATGCTAGATAAAATACACGATAATATAAAGAGAACCCACTAAAAAGAGAAACAGGGAGGAATACACCATACTAAGTACCGGGAAAAATCACGTTAATACATCTTGCCGGGTTTGCATTGACACTGGTACGATTTCACGTACCAGGACTAGCAAGCGCGAGATGATAAACCCAATAATATATCTTGTCGGGTTTGCATTGACACTGGTATAATTTCACGTACTAGGACTAGCATACGTGAGATGATAAACCTAATATATATCTTGCCGGGTTTTCATTGACACTGGTACGATTTCACGTACCAGGACTAGCAGGCACGAGGTGATAAACCTAATAATATATCTTGTCGGGTTTGCATTGACACTGGTACGATTTCACGTACCAGGACTAGCAGGCACGAGGTGATAAAACTATCATACTATATCTTCCTAGTTATATACTAGTTTACATTTAAACCTTTAAATAACTGACTTAGGACTAAAGGCTACTTTAGACTCCCCAAGGTGTATTGTTCATTTAATACTACCTGGAGTCTGTATTTTACTACTTTAGACTCCCCGAGGTGTATCGTTCATTTAATACTACCTGGAGTCTGTATTTTACTACTTTAGACTCCCCGAGGTGTATCATTCATTTAATACTACCTGGAGTCTGTATTTTATTACTTTATAACCAGCGGTGTCATTGCTGAGGTAAAACATTATTTTTCCCTATTACATTTACTTGTGATCTTCTCACATATTCATTAAATGTATAAACTATATTTAGTTAAAGATAGTCTCACTTGGGAAAATACCTACTAATACAGGGAAAGAACACCCATAACATTTGATGCCTTGGTAGAAGGCTACGTTTAGTAGAAAGGACCATAATGCTAACCTTATGATTCCCTAATGTATACATCAAAGGATACATATATATCAATAGGATCCGACAGGTAATAGGATGTGTGCTTTCCGCTTCATTTCCTAGTTCCTTGTTTGGTTGTGGGCTTGGAACAGATTCACCCAGTCTACTATCTATCCGATTCTAGATATATATGTCCAGTATACATTGAGTCATCATGAGGGTACCAGGTATGGGTCAAGTCATAGGACACAGAGTCAATGCACGATTTTCTAGTACCGAGCATACTTTCCAAATCAGAACTTTGAGTATGCAAAACTAGAAACTTACCAGTTAAGGGTTTAATCCATTTTATTAAACCAGTATAACTTAAAGGACCTTAGGTGATTAACTCTATAATACTTTAGTTTATACATCACGAATATATATATCATTAATACCCAATAGGTAGTTGGATGTGTGCTTTCCGCCTTACTTCCTGTTCCTTGTTTGGTTGTGGGCTTAGGGCAGATTCACCCAATTAACTCTCTATTCGATATTAGATCATATAGAGCTAGTATAAACTAAGTGATTATAGGAGTAATCACTGTGGTCACATTTTATTATAAGAAATAAGAGTTTTCCTTAAAGAATCTTTTCATTAAATATAAAGGAACCATTACAATTAACTCCATGAGTAACAAGTGAATACACCGGGATTATATACCACAATGATCAAACAAACAATGAGATGTGTGCTTTCCGCCTTAGAGCAGATGCGCTCAATCGATTGTTTGTTTACTCTGAGTTGTATATCACTTGTATCCATTTAGTACTCATAGAAAGGATTGTAGAATCATTTTTACGTATCTTTCACCGAAGTAGAAAATATAGGATTTTCTAAGAGGAACTGGCGAACTTTTCTAAATAGAATTTACGATTTATTAATATCACTAAAATCTTATGAACTCACCAGCTTAATTGCTGATCAAATCTTTCAATTAACTTGTATTCTCAGGAGCCTATTAGACAGGTACTCGCACTGGGATCCCGAAGATGGAGCAGTATAACTTCAAGTCTTGGTTGTTAATTGCTATTGTATTCTATGTTTTGTGAACACACACCTTGTAAACACTTTCTTTCTAATGAAATGGTTGTTTATTACTTTGATTACTATGATGCATTTCTTGTGATACTAAACATGACGTCCTTCACCCCAGAACGTTTTCGCCTTTCCAGTTTTGGGGTGTGACAGATTGGTATCAGAGCATTGTTTATAGTGAACTAAGTATATCAACCGATAAAAGATATACAACTATAAATAGAATGGGGATTAAGTGCTCTGGATAATGGTATAGTTTAAAAGTATAACGATAAGTTATAAAAATATACCTACTTGCTTATACATGTACATACTAGACCGAGTATCACAAGAAGAATAGAACTAAAGTATTTAAAGGTTGAACACTGTCGTCAAACCTGAACAGTTATGTAACCATAACTAGGATCAATATAGCCTGATCAATTATATTCATTCGAGGATAGTCATTTCAAATTCATAGAGTTTATTTAGGTATAGACTCTTTTATGAATTGCTTCTAGAACCCTGTGGAAGTCAGGACTCGATACACTCAGAACTGGGATAACCTTGTCTTTTCAGCTTTTGGTTGTGTCCACTGCTATAGACTTATTCCATCTCATCTTTGTATTCTTTTAGCAAAGATGCCTCCTCGCAAATCGAACAGGCGCACTGTTCCGATAACTCCAACTCAACCGCCACTACCCCCGCCACAGTTCGACCTAGCTGCTTTTCAGGCAGTGGTAACAGCAGCCATGACAGCCGCCCTAACCCAAATTCGTGCAAGTGGTATCAGTGGATCTGGTAGCGGTGCTCACCTAACTGACCACGAAGATACCCACGAACACCCAAGGGAGTGTTCATATAAAGACTTCATGAAATGCAAACCCAATTCCTTTGATGGAAATGGTGGAATCATCGCTCTGATGCAATGGTTCGAGAGAACAGAGTCGATTTTCGAGATCTGTTCGTGCCCCGAAGGGAACAAAGTGAAGTTTGCTGCCTGCACCTTCTTCGGAAGAGCCCTAACATGGTGGAATGGCCATGTTAAGTCACAGACTCTAACTGTGACAAACTCTATGGGCTGGGAAAACTTGAAGGAAAGGATGATGAGAGAATACTGCTCAAGGGGCGAAGTACAAAAGCTGGAACAAGAGCTATGGGAGCTCAGGATGGTTGGCTCAGATATAGTAGCCTACACTGACAGGTTTAGTGACTTGGCAGCACTATGCCCCGGGATGGTTACCCCGGAGAACAAGAAGATAGAAAGATACATCTGGGGTCTAACTGCCCCGACCCGAGGTAATGTGTTGTCTTCTAACCCAGCCACATTCGATTGTGCAAAACACCTGGCTCAGCAACTCATCGACTATGAAGTCCACCGAGGCGTAGAAGTCCCGGTTCCCGAACCATCGAGGGAAGGGGACTATGGACAGAAGTCGGGGAACAAGAGGAAGGAGGAGTAAACGAGTACTATGTACACCGCCACAACACCCACTACTCCAGCACCTGCCAGTCGATATGGTGGAACCCTCCCGAAGTGTGGAAGGTGCAAATATCACCACACCGGAGGATGCCGGAAAATGCAGTGTCTGAACTGCCACAGAATGGGACACACAGTCCGTTTCTGCAGGGCACCGGCTCAACCGATCTCCCAAGTCCCTGGAGTTGAAGAAAACCAAGCCTACTATGGCTGTGGTGAGACTGGACACTACCAGGAGGACTGCCCGATAACCAAGAACTCAGGCGCGGATGGAAGAATTCTAATGATCACCGCATGAGAATCAACCCCGGAGTCGCCGACGAGCAGTGGTACATTTTCGACCTAGTAATTGCTTTGAAAATTAAATTTATATTTGTATAAGATTAACACTTGGGGATAACACCTAAAAGTAATTATAATAACTCACTTTTTGAAATAAGTCACAGCATTCAAAAGAACTAAGAGGTCCGTTTCGAGAAGCTATGATGGCCAGTATGTACATTAAGGGTTGTGCATAGCTAAGATTTTGCGGACCAAGAGTGAGTGATTCCGCCTTAATTCCTGTTCCTTGTCTGGTTGTGGATTTGAGGCAGAGTTACTCAGTCGTCCGTCCATTTCATCTTAAATATTCACAACTTGTATATTCCAGGCGATCGTAGTGGTACCAAGGAGGATCGTAGTTTAAAGTATCAATACTAGTTATCAAAACACTTTCGCAGTATGTACGCGCACATCGCAGTACGATACGTAGAAGTGTTAACACCAAAGGGAAAACAGGAAGCACTAGAACATTTACTAAGAGTACATTTTCGAGCACGCTAGGGATACATCATCGTTTAACATACGTTTCTTTCAAATCGGCCAAAACTTTGTTCAGTAAAGAGTCCATTTCTATCATTCGTCATGAGTTGGTGTGGTCCTCACCATACTAAGTTCATGTGTTTCTATCGCCTCGACCGTCAAGTTCTCGAAACTTCCGTCATTCATATCAACGGTCCGACATAAACCCCAGTTTTATCTTCCGTATTCTAAAAACCCAGAAGTACTCATGCGAAGAGTACTTTGTCCTCTGAAACCTTATCGTCAGATGTCCGCAGACCGTCATGAAATACCACTCGTCCAGCAAACCAAGTTCAAGCCCAGAGGCTAAGGACGAATACAGCCCACCTATCATTATTCAGTGTATACGCGAGAGTGGTATATGATTATGATTACGCAGATCTAGTATGTGTGTTTCCGCCCTCTCTCCTGTTCCTTGTCAGGTTGTGGACCTGGGGCAGAGTCACACATCCGACCGTCTAACTAATTTTAATTATATACGACTCGTATACATGAGATAACGACAGATGGACTGAGTATGAAACCTATCATGAACAGTAGGGCAAAGTTTCCAGGTCTACGAGTGAGTATTCTGCCAGCCAGAGGAGCGCAACCCCAGTAGTACGGCTAAGAAAGCTAATTTCGGGACGAAATTCCCTCTAACGGGGGGATGATGTGACAACCCGATTTTTTTTTTTTTTGCTTTTTAAAGCTCAGCCAGTCAGCTCAGTTGAGTGTCAGAGCCATTTCTGCTATCTTTTAGCTTCGTTTGGAGTCCGTTTAAAGGTCCAAAGGTCAGTACATTCAAGCATTGAGCATAGAAATGGATAGCGTACACTTCTAGCATCAAATCCGGGCCTTACACTCCAACATCAGAAGTGTACGACCGCACACTGGGTGTGCGGCCGCACACCCCTCTCCTGGCAGCACACTCACGTGTATAAGTTTAGAACTCAGCCTCCTTTAATCCCTTTTCACTCCCCCAAGCCTAGAACTCGATTTTGCTCTCAACTACCATCCGATTTTCAGCCTAGATCTCCAAAAATGTAAGTGTTCTTCCTTTGGTTTGTTGTTAATCTTCATAAACTAGTTACAACCTTTGATTTCATGCATTTGAAATCGTGTTTTGGCTAGATCTTCAAATCTTCATCCATTTCACCAAGAACACCAAGAACACACACTTGTTCTTGGCGATTTTGGACCTTCTCGAGCTTCCGGATCGTAAGTACTCTTTCGTTAAGCTTAGAACTTGTTAAGAACACTTGTTTAAAGCCTTGAAACTGCCCAGAACTCAAGAACATATGAGTGTGCGGCCGCACACACTCATGTGTCCGTACACCCTCCAAACACCATCAAAACACCCCTAAAGGCTTGTATACTGTAAATATCATTCCCCAAGCTTGTTGCTTACTAGATATAAGCCTTAGAAAACGTCCAAAACATGTTCATCAAGGAGTGTGCGGCCGCACACACTCATGTGGGCGTACACCCCTTTGTTTGGTGCTTTAGGGCTTCCAAAGTGCCTTTCTAGCTTCAACACTTGATGAGCATCAGTCCTACAAGCCTTCCCACCATTTGAAAAACATTTTGTGCACACTTTACCATGAGTGTGCGGTCGCACACTCCCTGGCCGCACACCCATGGCCGCACACTCCTCAAAGTGGTCGTACACTCCCTTTTAGTGAATCACATGTGATTCCAACACTTGGTCAAAGTGTTTCCTAGTCCCGTGAGGTGTTTCCTTGCATTTGGTTGCTTCTAAACACTATATTTATGTCAATATATGCCATTATATGTCTTTTAGGACTCGTTAAGTCTCAGGACTTCATTTGTGGAACTTCTCATCCTTACACGCGTATTCGTTGAATCACCCACATCAGGTGAGTTCATACCCCGTAATGAATCTTTTAACTGTTTTCAATGTTTTAAGGGGGGGAATACAAGTTGAACACAATGATAATTGTGTAATTGTTTCTTTCAAACATCTTTCAAAATATTTTTTATGCCTTTTATAAGTGATCAAAACATTTCAAAAACTCTTTTAAAGTTATGTTACTTTATAGTTTCACAAAACTCCGTTTTTAAAGTCCTGGCATAACTTGGTAGATAAAAGAGTCTTTTCAATATCAGTTCAAGGAAAACATTAGTAAACTATAATAGGTATAGTTTAGGAAAAACACTAGTCATTTACTCCTAATACAATAAAGCATGCAAGGAGTCAGTTCAAGTACATTAAAAGTAAACTATAATAGGTATAGTTTAGAAATCCAGTTCATGCTAGATACAATACACGATATTATAAAGAGAACCCACTAAAAAGAGAAACATGGAGGAATACACCATACTAAGTACCGGGAAAAATCACGTTAATACATCTTGCTGGGTTTGCATTGACACCGGTACGATTTCACGTACCAGGACTAGCAGGCGCGAGATGATAAACCTAATAATATATCTTGCCGGGTTTGCATTGACACTCGTACGATTTCACGTACTAGGACTAGCAGACGCGAGATGATAAACCTAATAATATATCTTGCCGGGTTTGCATTGACACTGGTACGATTTCACGTACCAGGACTAGCAGGTACGAGGTGATAAAACTATCATAATATATCTTCCTAGTTATATACTAGTTCACATTTAAACCTTTAATTAACCGACTTAGGACTAAAGGCTACTTTAGACTCCCCGAGGTGTATCGTTCATTTAATACTACCTGGAGTCTGTATATTACTACTTTAGACTCCCCGAGGTGTATCGTTCATTTAATACTACCTGGAGTGTGTATTTTACTACTTTAGACTCCCCGAGGTGTATCATTCATTTAATACTACCTGGAGTCTGTATTTTATTACTTTATAACCAACGGTGTCATTGCTGAGGTAAAACATTATTTTTCCCTATTACATTTACTTGTGATCTTCTCACATATTCATTAAATGTATAAACTATATTTAGTTAAAGATAGTCTCACTTGGGAAAATACCTACTAATACAAGGAAAGAACACCCATAACATTTGATGCCTTGGTAGAAGGCTACGTTTAGTAGAAAGGACCATAATGCTAACCTTATGATTCCCTAATGTATACATCAAAGGATACATATATATCAATAGGATCCGACAGGTAATAGGATGTGTGCTTTCCGCTTCATTTCCTAGTTCCTTGTTTGGTTGTGGGCTTGGAACAGATTCACCCAGTCTACTATCTATCCGATTCTAGATATATTTGTCCAGTATACATTGAGTCATCATGAGGGTACCAGGTATGGGTCAAGTCATAGGACACAGAGTCAATGCACAGTTTTCTAGTACCGAGCATACTTTCCAAATCAAAACTTTGAGTATGCAAAACTAGAAACTTACCAGTTAAGGGTTTAATCTATTTTATTAAACCAGTATAACTTAAAGGACCTTAGGTGATTAACTCTATAATACTTTAGTTTATACATCACGAATATATATATCATTAATACCCAATAGGTAGTTGGATGTGTGCTTTCCGCCTTACTTCCTGTTCCTTGTTTGGTTGTGGGCTTAGGGCAGATTCACCCAATTAACTCTCTATTCGATATTAGATCATATAGAGCTAGTATAAACTAAGTGATTATAGGAGTAATCACTGTGGTCACCATTTTATTATAAGAAATAAGAGTTTTCCTTAAAGAATCTTTTCAATAAATATAAAGCAACCATTACAATTAACTCCATGAGTAACAAGTGAATACACCGGGATTATATACCACAATGATCAAACAAACAATGAGATATGTGCTTTCCGCCTTAGAGCAGATGCGCTCAATCGATTGTTTGTTTACTCTGAGTTGTATATCACTTGTATCCATTTAGTACTCATAGAAAGGGTTGTAGAATCATTTTTACGTATCTTTCACCGAAGTAGAAAATATAGGATTTTCTAAGAGGAACTGGCGAACTTTTCTAAATAGAATTTACGATTTATTAATATCACTAAAATCTTATGAACTCACCAGCTTAATTGCTGATCAACTCTTTCAATTAACTTGTATTCTCAGGAGCCTATTAGACAGGTACTCGCATTGGGATCCCGAAGATAGAGCAGTATAGTTTCAAGTCTTGGTTGTTAATTGCTATTGTATTCTATGTTTTGTGAACACACACCTTGTAAACACTTTCTTTCTAATGAAATGGTTGTTTATTCCTTTGATTACTATGATGCATGTCTTGTGATACTAAACATGACGTCCTCCACCCCAGAACGTTTCCGCCGTTCCGGTTTTGGGGTGTGACATGAACACACGAAGAATTCATGAACCACCAACCCAGATCCCTCTTCGACGATGAAGAAGTTATAGGGTTGGCACTATGGATTGAAATGATGGAATCAATATTCCATGTGTGTTCGTGTACAGAAAACTATCATGTTTAGGTTTGCCACCTACACTTTTAAGGATATAGACCTTACATGGTGAAACTAATGTACAAAAATCATAGGCAATTGATTCAGCCTATGAGACGACTTGAGAAGCACTAAAGATGATGCTTACAGAAGTATACTGCCAAGAGATAAGATACATAAATTAGAACATGAACTGGTAGAGGAAAAGCTTGTTATGAAACTTGTGAAACTGGGTATTTTGAGAAGAACTTCCCAAGGCTAAAGAACCAGGAGGTAATAGCTCGAGTCAGAGCAATCTCAATAAAAACAAGGAATGAAATCCAGGAACTATTAGAAGTAACTGGTGTGTTTCTCATTTACCACTTGTATACTGAAGTATTTGTAATACATATGTGGATCAATATATTCGTGAACCCTAAATTTAAACCTATTCTAAGTATCGAACCTAGTAGATCGGAGGAAATCTGTAGAGTTTAGTAAACTAGTAAACTGTCGAAACCCACATGTGAAATTTTAATAAATTTCATCCTAACACTTACCAAACTACGTTTTTCACATCAATCTCGTGCGTATGTCCACCAAAAGTTCAATGTCCTTGTTCAATTGAAACAATTTTGTATGTGTCACATCAAGTCAATATACGACCCCCTTTATCTGGTAAAGCAACCATAAATGACCGATCTTTACTTATAAACTTTATACAAATTCTGAGCGGAAGCTTTGACACTATCATATGTATGAATCTGCTACCTCCTCATTGTGTCTAGATCTGTACTACAAGAAAACCATATGACTAAGCCTACCCCACGAGAAATACATGGTCATTTATGATGACAAGTCAGAGAATAACCTTAAGTTTCTTTCCCACCCTAAAGATCAATAGTGAAGGATTTGATAAAATGCGAAGGATTTAATCAAATGTGAAGGATTTGATCAAATGTTGATGATTTAGTGAAGATTTCTTCCTAAGGAATGAATGTTGTAATTTTAACAACAAAAGAATTTATGTTGGCTACTACCATAGATCCATAAGGAACTTCTCCAAGGTAGCCTAATCGCCAACTGTGTAGACACCAAAGGAAACAAAGTCCAACTATGAAGATAAGAAAGAAAATTGCATTCCATAAGTTGGAACAACTATTGTGTAATGCACCAAACCTACCTTTCTAAAAGAACGGAGAACTTGTTCGTATACAACGACATGTACATATAGGATTTAGGTGCACATAGATGAATTGAGAGAAGGTTTTTGCCAAGGCTTTTGGTTGAATGACATAAATGAGAAAGTTATTGTCATCATGACGTGTGAGATTGTTAACATTGTCATGAGATTGACATGGTAGAAAATATTTTGAGCCGAAAAGAATGTACCAAACCCGTTGAGTACGAATATTTACTATGAATATCCATTTACAACCTACAACTCAAATTCGTGAAGTTTAACTCGAGACTATGAGAGAGGAAAGGCTTTGCGAGTGAAGATCCGTGAAGGATAGATAAACAAGTCAAGCTTAGGGATGACGGGACGCGATACGTTATGAACCAGATCTGTACGCCTAAGTATAGTAAACACAAGAGCATAGTGTTGGATGAAGCTCACATACTAAAGTGTCCCATCCATCCAGGCTCAGACCTAATGTGCTTATATCCAAAGAAATGGTAATGGTGAACATGCATGAAAGCAAAGATTGCCACTTGAGTTGGCAAGTATCAAACCTACACCGAAGACAGAATGTCAAAAATACTCAGACTTAGTGTAATAATGAGAAATACCCGAATAAGAGTGGGAACTAACGTCAATAGAACTCATACCAAAGCTACCCAAGAAACATAATGGTTTCGATTTTATCCAGGTAGTGGTCCACATTTTGACTAAATCCACCCACTTTTTCTAATCAAAGAAATGGGCACAATGGAAAAGCTGATGAGGACTAATGCCAAGGAAATAGTCAGACTGCATAGTGTGCCAATCTCTATCATCTCTTACTAAGATAGTAGATTCATCTAGCAATTTTGACAATCATTGAAATCCTTGATTGCATGCTTAGACATATGCATAACTATTCATCCCCAATGGTTAGAACGAAATAACCATCCTGACTTCAGTAATATACTCTGAACTTGTATGACAGACTTTGAGATGTTTCATGGAATACTCATTTTCATTAATTGAGTTTTTCCTGCAACGATAGTTATCACACCAACATCAAAGCCACACCGTTTGAGGCTTTATACGGATGCAAGCGCCAATCCTCGATATGCTGAGCAATGATTTAAGATGCGGAAGTGAACAAAGAACAATAAGGTGATACGCTGCATTCTGTTTCGTGAATCACACAATAGATTATAGAAAATATCATGTGAACTTGAGGACGATTACAAACTGTACACGAATGACAAGAGAGATATGTAAACGAAAAACATAAGTCTTTCGACTTCCAAGTCGGAGGTCGTGTAGGTTTTAAACGCCTACTCTTTTAGAGAAATGATTTGGCTTAGAGAACGAGGCAGTTTAAACCTGCAGCTCAAAGGACCTTAGAAATTCTTAATAGAATTTGGTCCTGATATTTATATCAATTTATCTCGAAAACTAAACGACATGCACGACACTTTTCATACGCCAAATCTCAAGGAGTGGTTATCCGATGACAAACTTGCTATCTCTTTCAACAAAGTGAACTAGGAAACCGTGCTAAAGTTTCATATTTGGGAACGTACATCACCGTAGAATTGTATTTAAGATTCGATAATCTTTAAAATACTTAATTCGGTCTTATTCCCTATTCATTTCCCTTATAGGCTTAGAATAGAGCCATATATTCGACCAAGTACCAAATCTTGAATTATGCAACTTAAATCGACTATAGAAAGATCACGTATAAATCAAGCATAACAAAAACGCCACCAATTGTTTGATAATGTTCTATCTACATGTTGAATTTTGGAACGAAATTCCTTTCAACGGGGGAATAATGTAATAATTGGTCAGAGTTCAGCGGTCAAACCACCGCTTACCGTTATGCATGAAGGACCAATTGTGTGTAATTTTATGTTTATAATGTATATTAAAGAAAATATAATCATAATTAGTTTCAGAACGTCTTAAGCTGCTCAAATCATCTATCGTTGAAGATCGAATCGAAAATCACCAAAAATTAAATTCATTTTTGACATTAAAAATAAATTTTTGCATTAAATTTATTTGGGAGTTATGGTTAAGAAATTTGAATAGATTACGTTCTCCTGATTCCGTGGATATAAAGAATGTCCAAAAAGGAGATTGTATGAGAAAGTGACATCTCTTTAAAGTTATAAAAATCAGTATTTATCTGGTTTTTCTGAAACAAATTTTGCACTGCTTCGTTTGTGATAGCTACGAGTCTCGTAAACTGTTTCTGAACACGTTTTTGAACTCAGATTATGATATATTATTTAATTTCATTTTTATCACATTTTTAACCTCGAGCAAAATCGGATTCGTAAAATCTGTCGAATCTGAACCAATTAATCGCAAAACTTTAAACGCTATTTCCAGGAGTTTGGTATATCGGAATTTAATTTTGTCTACATTTTTGGAATCACCACGACCGGGAAAACTGGCATGCACGAAAAAATTTCCAGAGACAATATGATAGCACTGCTATGGAGAATCTCTATATATATTAAAGCAGAAACCTAATTACATCACCTAAAACAATCTGGCCCCTTCAATGTTTTTCATTGATTATTTTAAACCAATTGATCAATTTCGCTGATGTCATTGTAACAAAAGGGAACTACATATACGCATTTGTTACCATCTATAACCATTTTTTCTCCAAAATAGGGATTGCTCTCTTCCTCTTTCTCTCTCTGATGAAGATAATATCACGAGTTGATGATCTCTCCAATTTCTATCCATGTTCTTCCTCCTCAAGAGCCGATGATCTCTCCAATTTCTATCCATGTTCTTCTCCATCAATGCATCTCCTGCATCGTGTTTGTCACCAACAACTTGAAATTGAGATTCACTACCAAAGATTATTCCCATTGCACTTTTCTTCTTCTCAAGGTATTTGAATTTTTATGAATCTGCAACTGTTTTTCCATATTGATTATTCTAACGGTAATTTTGATTTGAATCACTCTTATTTGGGTTTTAGGTTTATATTATGCGTATCCGATTTATGTTTCTGAATTAATTAAGTCTGTTATGTATTAAGTCAAAAAAACATTAATGTGTTCTTCAAATTTGAAGACAGCAGTAGTCAGAACACAGTCGATGGCATTGTTACCACCTACACATACTATGATTATACTTCTGGATTCATCCATCATTGCAATCTTACTGATTTGGAGGTACTAATTTTGAACTCTACTACCGAACTTTCTTATAATTCGTCAACATTTAGGATCTTTACCCTAATTAAAATAAAATTTTGTTTGGAATCATATTGATTAGTTCTGTTTTGCAGCATGATACAATTATATTTCAACTATTTTTTAAAAGTATATACACATTATATCATCCTACTTTGCAAATCTGCAATCAATATTTGACTTTACCGGTTACACTTTGCAAAAAAGTTACTTCTTCACCCCTTAATCTTTGGCTTAAGCCACTGAGTTTGTTATTCCACAAACAAGATTTTATAACAATAATTTTTTTAATTGTTCATAACAAACTATGTTGACCAAGTCTATTATTGTCAATTTGTTTTAAGTTTATATAACAAACTATGTTGACCAAGTCTATTATTGTCAATTTGTTTTAAGTTTAAAGGTAATCTCCTTAATATTTCGCTTAAGCCACTGAGTTTGTTATTCCACAAACAAGATTTTATAACAATAAAATTTTTTATTGTTCGTAACAAACTATGTTGACCAAGTCTATTAATGTCAATTTGTTTTAAACTTAAATAACAAACTATGTTGACATGTGGTCTGTGGGCTGCATATTTGGTACTCATTCTTTCTGAATTAATTAAGTCTGTTATGTATTAAGTCAAAAAAACACTAATGTGTTCTTCAAATTTGAAGACAGCAGTAGTCAGAACACAGCTGATGGCGTTGTTACCACCTATACATACTATGATTATACTTCTGGATTCATCCATCATTGCAATCTTACTGATTTGGAGGTACTAATTTTGATTTCTACTTCCAAACTTTCTTATAATTCGTCAACATTTAGGATCTTTACCCTAATTAAAAGAAAATTTTGTTTGGAATCATATTGATTAGTTCTGTTTTGCATCATGATACAATTATCTTTCAACTATTTTTTAAAAGTATATACACATTATATCATCCCACTTTGCAAATCTGCAATAGGATCCCAATATTTGACTTTACCGGTTAGACTTTGGCCAAAAAGTTACTTCTTCATCCCTTAATCGTCGGCTTAAGCCACTGAGTGTGTTATTCCACAAACAAGATTTTATAACAATAATTTTTTTAGTTGTTCGTAACAAACTATGTTGACCAAGTCTATTATTGTCAATTTGTTTTAAGTTTAAATAACAAACTATGTTAACGAAGTCTATTATTGTCAATTTGTTTTAAGTTTAAAGGTAATCTCCTTAATCTTTGGCTTAAGCCACTGAGTTTGTTATTTCACAAACAAGATTTTATAACAATAATTTTTTTATTGTTCGTAACAAACTATGTTGACCAAGTCTATTATTGTCAATTTGTTTTAAATTTAAATAACAAACTATGTTGACCAAGTCTATTATTGTCAATTTGTTTTAAGTTTAAACGTAATTTCCTTATGCCCAAGGGTATAATCGTCAACACGAGCACGTACTCTACAAATTTTAATTTCTTTCATGAATCTTATATTCTTATTTATGCATATTATCATTCCAATTATACCGTCAATCATAAACACTTTCCAAAATAATTATATGTATATTTATCATGTCCCAATACACAGAATCCAAACATTTATGATTAAATCGTTTAATAATGAAATATTATCTTTAAATCTTTTCAAATTCATGTACCCTTATCAATTTCAAATCAGGTCATTTAATTATATCTTATTAATTATGGATGTAAAAAATATATTTTTTATAACTATTTTAACTTAATATAATATAAGGATTCATGTTTTCCAATTACAACTTTTTCCATATTTTGTTATGATTTATATATATATATATATATATATATATATATATATATATATATATATATATATATATATATATATATATATATATATATCTTATAAAATCACTGTTTACCATTCTATATATCCTTATTAACCCTATATAATATTACGTATCATACAAATCACGAAAAAAAATTGTTTCTTCAACCTCTTTTTACACTTGTTGCTGCCTACTTCCATCATCCATCATCCATAACAGGTTTCATTATCCTCTGTAATATTTGTTTTTGTTGTTATATTATGAATCATGCATGGAAAGGTGTTTTGAATATGTTTATCGTGTATGCAAACTGCTTTTATTTTTCCTTTCTTTCGTGTTAAAATATTTAATAATTCAAGCTCTTCTTAATTCACATTCTGTCATCGAACTTTCTTTGTCGAATGCTATTTGATTTCTGTCTTTATTGAATTGAAAACTGTTTTTTTGGTGAAGGTGCGGTTTACACTTTTTCCTTCATTAAAACAACAATCATGACAACAACAATCGTTGTCAAGGTGCATAAAACCAAGATGCTGGAATATATCGATGTATTAGGCAACAATGTTTACAAATAATATGGACAATTTATGTTACAATCTCCTAAATGAACATGTATTCAAGATATTCTGCCACATGGATCATAATATATTTTCACTTTCAATGGTGTCCCATATTATCATTAATAACAATTATATTTCAACTATTTTTTAAAAGTAAATACACATTATATCATCCTACTTTGCAAATCTGCAATAAGATCCCAATATTTGACTTTACCGCTTAGACTTTGGCCTAAAAGTTACTTCTTCACGCCTTAATCTTTGGCTTAAGCCACTGAGTTTGTTATTCCACAAACAATATTTTATAACAATATTTTTTTATTATTGTTCGTAAAAAACTATGTTGACCAATTCTATTATTGTCAATTTGTTTTAAGTTTAAATAACAAACTATGTTGACCAAGTCTATTATTGTCAATTTGTTTTAAGTTTAAAGGTAATCTCCTTAATCTTTGGCTTAAGCCACTGAGTTTGTTATTCCACAAACAAGATTTTATAACAATTATTTTTTTATTGTTCCTAACAAACTATGTTGACCAAGTCTATTATTGTCAATTTGTTTTAAGTTTAAATAACAAACTATGTTTACGAAGTCTATTATTGTCAATTTGTTTTAAGTTTAAAGGTAATCTCCTTAATCTTTGGCTTAAGCCACTGAGTTTGTTATTTCACAGACAAGATTTTATAACAATAATTTTTTTATTGTTCGTAACAAACTATGTTGACCAAGTCTATTATTGTCAATTTGTTTTAAACTTAAATAACAAACTATGTTGACCAAGTCTATTATTGTCAATTTGTTTTAAGTTTAAACGTAATTTCCTTATGCCCAAGGGTATAATCGTCAACACGAGCACGTACTCTACAAATTTTAATTTCTTTCATGAATCTTATATTCTTATTTATGCATATTATCATGCCAATTATACCGTCAATCATAAACACTTTCCAAAATAATTATATGTATATTTATCATGTTTCAATACATAGAATTCAAACATTTATGATTAAATCGTTTAATAATGAAATATTATCTTTAAATCTTTTCTACTTCATGTACCCTAATCAATTTCAAATCCGGCCATTTAATTATATCTTATTAATTATGGATGTAAAAAATATATTTTTTTATAACTATTTTAACTTAATATAATATAAGGACTCATGTTTTCCAATTACACCTTTTTCCATATTTTGTTATGATATATATATATATATATATATATATATATATATATATATATATATATATATATATATATACATATATATATATATATATATATATATATATATATATATATATATATATATATCTTATAAAATCACTGTTTACCATTATATATATCCTTATTAACCCTATATAATATTACGTATCATACAAATCACGAAAAAAAAATTGTTTCTTCAACCTCTCTTTACACTTGTTGCTGCTTACTTCCATCATCCATCATCCATAACATGTTTCATTATCCTCTGTAATATTTGTTTTTGGTGTTATATTATGAATCATGCATGGAAAGGTGTTTTGAATATGTTTATCGTGTATGCAAACTGCTTTTATTTTTCCTTTCTTTCGTGTTAAAATATTTAATAATTCAAACTCTTCTTAATTCACATTCTGTCATCGAACTTCCTTTGTCGAATGCTATTTGATTTCTGTCTTTATTGAATTGAAAACTGTTTTTTTGGTGAAGGTGCGGTTTACACTTTTTCCTTCATTAAAACAACAATCATGACAACAATAATCGTTGTCAAGGTGCATAAAACCAAGATGTTGGAATATATCGATGTATTAGGCAACAATGTTTACAAATAATATGGACAATTTATGTTACAATCTCCTAAATGAACATGTATTCAAGATATTCTGCCACATGGATCATAATATATTTTCACTTTCAATGGTGTCCCATATTATCATTAATAACAATTATATTTCAACTATTTTTTAAAAGTAAATACACATTATATCATCCTACTTTGCAAATTTGCAATAAGATCCCAATATTTGACTTTACCGCTTAGACTTTGGCCTAAAAGTTACTTCTTCGTGCCTTAATCTTTGGCTTAAGCCACTGAGTTTGTTATTCCATAAACAATATTTTATAACAATATTTTTTTATTATTGTTCGTAACAAATTATGTTGACCAATTCTATTATTGTCAATTTGTTTTAAGTTTAAATAACAAACTATGTTGACCAAGTCTATTATTGTCAATTTGTTTTAAGTTTAAAGGTAATCTCGTTAATCTTTGGCTAAAGCCACTGAGTTTGTTATTCCATAAACAAGATTTTATAACAATAATTTTTTTTATTGTTCCTAACAAACTATGTTGACCAAGTTTATTATTGTCAATTTGTTTTAAGTTTAAATAACAAACTATGTTGACGAAGTCTATTATTGTCAATTTGTTTTAAGTTTAAAGGTAATCTCCTTAATCTTTGGCTTAAGCCACTGAGTTTGTTATTTCATAAACAAGATTTTATAACAATAATTTTTTTATTGTTCGTAACAAACTATGTTGACCAAGTCTATTATTGTCAATTTGTTTTAAATTTAAATAACAAACTATGTTGACCAAGTCTATTATTGTCAATTTGTTTTAAGTTTAAACGTAATTTCCTTATGCCCAAGGGTATAATCGTCAACACGAGCACATACTCTGCAAATAATAATTTCTTTCATGAATCTTATATTCTTATTTATGCAGATTATCATTCCAATTATACCGTCAATCATAAACACTTTCCAAAATAATTATATGTATATTTATCATGTTTCAATACATAGAATCCAAACATTTATGATTAAATCGTTTAATAATAAAATATTATCTTTAAATCTTTTCAAATTCATGTACCCTTATCAATTTCAAATCCGGTCATTTAATTATATCTTATTAATTATGGATGTAAAAAATATATTTTTTATAACTATTTTAACTTAATATAATATAAGGACTCATGTTTTCCAATTACACATTTTTCCATATTTTGTTATGATATATATATATATATATATATATATATATATATATATATATCTTATAAAATCACTGTTTACCATTCTATATATCCTTATTAACCCTATATAATATTACATATCATACAAATCACGAAAAAAAATTGTTTCTTCAACCTCTCTTTACACTTGTTGCTGCCTACTTCCATCATCCATCATCCATAACAGATTTCATTATCCTCTGTAATATTTGTTTTTGTTGTTATATTATGAATCATGCATGGAAAGGTGTTTTGAATATGTTTATCGTGTATGCAAACTGCTTTTATTTTTCCTTTCTTTCGTGTTAAAATATTTAATAATTCAAACTCTTCTTAATTCACATTCTGTCATCGAACTTCCTTTGTCGAATGCTATTTGATTTCTGTCTTTATTGAATTGAAAACTGTTTTTTTGGTGAAGGTGCGGTTTACACTTTTTCCTTCATTAAAACAACAATCATGACAACAACAATCGTTGTCAAGGTGCATAAAACTAAGATGCTAGAATATATCAATGTATTAGGCAACAATGTTTACAAATAATATGGACAATTTATGTTACAATCTCCTAAATGAACATGTATTCAAGATATTCTGCCACATGGATCATAATATATTTTCACTTTCAATGGTGTCCCATATTATCATTAATAACAATTATATTTCAACTATTTTTTAAAAGTAAATACACATTATATCATCCTACTTTGCAAATCTGCAATAAGATCCCAATATTTGACTTTACCGCTTAGACTTTGGCCTAAAAGTTACTTCTTCGTGCCTTAATCTTTGGATTAAGCCACTGAGTTTGTTATTCCACAAACAATATTTTATAACAATATTTTTTTATTATTGTTCGTAACAAACTATGTTGACCAATTCTATTATTGTCAATTTGTTTTAAGTTTAAATAACAAACTATGTTGACCAAGTCTATTATTGTCAATTTGTTTTAAGTTTAAAGGTACTCTCCTTAATCTTTGGCTTAAGCCACTGAGTTTGTTATTCCACAAACAAGATTTTATAACAATAATTTTTTTTATTGTTCCTAACAAACTATGTTGACCATGTCTATTATTGTCAATTTGTTTTAAGTTTAAAGGTGAATTTCCTTATGACCAATGGTATAATTCTTAACACGAACACATACTCTATAAATTTTAATTTCTTTCATGAATCTTATATTCTTATTTATGCAGATTATCATTCCAATTATACCGTCAATCATAAACACTTTCCAAAATTATTATATGTATATTTATCATGTTTCAATATATAGAATGCAGACATTTATGATTAAATCGTTTAATAAGTAAATATTATCTTTAAATCATTTCAAAATCATGTACCCTTATCAATTTAGAAACAATCATTTAATTTAATCTTATTAAAAAAGATTTAATTCATCATTTTTTATATATATTTTTATTTAATATAAAATCACGACACATGTTTTCCAATTATATCTCTATATTTGTTAACCAACTTAATTCGTTATTATCTTCACAAATATTCTTTAATTTCATTCTTTGATCATGAGGACTGTTATAGATGCTTCAACAACTCTAATTGCTGGAAGTGTTGGCAAAACAGTTATTTCCATATGTTCAGCAAACGGACATTGCTTACTTTTGATTTATTACCATATCACATTAGACAAACTTCACAATTGCAGATGTGTTCATTAAAATTAATAATATATAAGTTTTTTTAGACTGTTATATACTAATTATTTTAAATTAATATATACTTTTATTTTAATATTTGATATATGTTATGTATGTTAGGAAATTTAATATAATTTTGCCCTATAGAACATAATATAATTTTAAGATCCATTTATAGGTTAAAATCTGTGTAATACACATGTTGATAACATAAATGAGCAAAAATAACAACGTACTCTGAAAGTATGTTGCTATAAATAATAGAAATTGTTCATGTTACTATTTTTTGTTAATTGTTTTTTTTATAGTTTTTAGAACTCAATAAAATTATATATTTCGTGACATAACCCTAAAATAACAATCGAAATTATATAGGTTTTGTTCATAACCCTAAAATAAAAAAGTATACTTCGAAAGTAAAAAAAATAAATAATATTTAAATAATAAATTCCAAAGACGTTTGTATGTTTTTTATGCGTTCCTCCGCGTTTAACGCGAGTTATAATGTAGTTAAGATTTATATCATAAAATACATAACATATGGTTATTTCCAAAAATGCCCTCAAAAAGTCAACCAAGACCTTCAAGTGGCAAGAATGGCTTCAAACACCCCCTTTGATCGCTACTGTTGTTGCTCGAATCCACAGCCTACAACGAGAAGGAAAGCAGTCGAGTGAAGCACCGAAGCTACCCCCTTCCTCCTCCTGCCGAACAACACCGCCACAAACACCCTCTTCGGCTATTGCCATTCTCCATGATCTCCACAACCCTAATGATGGCTAAATCGATGTGAAGGTCACCGTAAATCGACCTCCCCACCTCCCTTCCATCGGGATAAGCAGCCTTGAACCTCCCCCGATCCATCTATCGTTTCCCGTTCAGATGAAGACCGGAGACCCTTTTTCCTTCGGTTTGAAGTTACCGACGACGAAGCAAAAGGAATGAATAGGAGCTCGACGGAGAAGTCGGCTCCCCCTCCTCACGACCGTGTAACCTCCACCGATCCACCATTGTTGACTGCTTGTTTCGGATCGTGTTCCTTTTCTCCGATCTGCTTTCGATCCATTCCTTCTTCCCGTGAATTGTGACCATCGGCGGCGTGAGAGAAACCATGAAGGCTCGCCGGAGATTGGTCCCTTCTCCCCTGTTGTTTTGTTTGACCATTCCTTTACCTTGATCAGACGAAGAAGGCGCACCCAATTGTTACATTGGGTAATTTTGGCAAGAACAGTCCATTTAGTTGTGATCTTAAATAAAACTCAGTCCTTTTATTGAAATCTTTGCAAACAAAATCCCATTTGACTTGGTCATTACAAAAATGGTCACTTTACTGTTTTTAAAAGATCAAAATTGTACCGTTTTGATTTAAATTTATCACAAATAAGTCCCTGGTGTTAGATAAATTACAAATCAATCCTTTTTAAATATAAAGTATTTAAAAACAAGTTTCTTTAGTTTAAAATATTACAAAACAAACCCATAAATGTTTTAAAGTCCAAGAATGATTACTTTGCCATTATTTAAGAAAAGGTTCACCAAAACCGAGCATAGATCGAGATCACGCATTGAATGTGAGTTTCTATGGCTCCTCTTTTATGGTTTTTAATATTTAGGGGAGAATATATGCATCCTTATCAAGTTTGATGATTTTCAAGTGTTTATACATAAAATGGCAATCTACTTTGCTAATATTATAAAAATTGTGAAATAACCACAAAAATGGTAATAATCATTTATAAGGTTAGTAAATTATATAGAATGCTATTTATGACATATTTGATCTAATTATAAAAAATGTTTATATAAATATAAGAAAAATCATAAACAAAAATTAGAACATTATAATGACATAAGCTAAGATTAAAAGTCATGGAAATGATAATTTTATATGTATAAGTTAAAGTAGCTCAAGAAAGCATGAAAAGATATAAAAATGACCAAAAATATTAGTCGGGTGTAAAATGAAAGTACATTGTCATATTTGGTGGAAAAATCAAATTTATGAAATCGTATAATTAATAATTAAGGTTATCGAAAGTTAACTTTTAATATATATAAGTTACTTAAAAATGAATGTAAATATTAATATATATTTTTTATATTAAATATAATAACATAACTCATTCTACTAAGTTATGGATTTTTATTACAATAAATAACATGATCAGCTTCATAACTTAAGAGTCGTTATTTGTGAAATATTGCACTATATTGATCACGTGAATTATAATATCATGAGAATTGTTGGTTTCACGTTGGTTGAAACCTGGAAAATATTATAAAAGCAGTCGTTATGTTGCCCAAAATTTGTCATAACAGACAATAGAAATTTGGAAATCCATTAAGTCTTACGTATCTCAAATACTAAAAGACTTCAATCAAGTATTATTCCTTAACAACAAAATCATAAATATTCAACAATCTCATAACAAGAAGTTTAGGACTAGGATACTTAGACACATTGTTAGGATCCAACACTTCTAAAGCTCTATGAGTTAGGTTCGTTTCTAAGCCATTTGGGCTATGTTGTTGGGTATACTAAGACTGTATGTATTGGTCTTATACGGTTAGACCGCCTGCCTGGAGTTGCTAGCTACAACTACATCTGACGTGACGAATTTTGGCGTTGACGTTAGTTACATTGAACATTAACACGTGTTATAACGGGGTGAATGACTTAAGCATGCCCTACTATGGAGCCGGTGCAAAAAGTGTAGTGTCACGAGTTCGGTTATGAGTTCATTATAAAATCCTAGTTTTGTTTCGTTACCGTATATAATCGATATTGGGTTTATACGAGGTTCTTTCTCACTTATACTAGTTGAAAGAGACTGTAGGTAGTGGAATAGTTTGTGACCCAAAACGATAAGTGTTAATACTAGAAATTAAATCATATAACACTTAATTAATATCATGACATGACTGATTAAGGTTTAATAACTTACAACTAATAAGTTATTTATATAAACCCTTTGTTCTTGTCCGAAAACACAATATGTATATGGGATGAGTTTTCCCCACTGGTTGAGTGTCGTTTCCCAAATTAAGTAAGATAATACTTAAATATTACCACGACACGATTTTACAAAGTTTATAAATTCAAAATTTATGAGTTTTACATATAAACTATACAAACGCTTGTACAAGCTTTCTAGAGTAAAATTGGTCATTTTATGTTTTCACAAGATGCAATATGACTATATTTTATATAAATTGGCACTCAAAATCCCTATATAAAAAACATTTTAGTCATGAGAACCGTATAATTTTGATATAAGTCTGAATTACTTATGTATATTTTCCAAATTTATTACTATTGGATATGAACAAATGGTATTTATGAATGAGCCCAAATACATTTTTATAACTCAATTATTTTATACTTTTGATAGAAAGGTACTAATTTATAAAAGCTAGTCAACCAGATAAATTTTATAAAACGCTTTTGGTTATAAAAATACTTTGTGTCAAAACCTGTAGAACCCACCAACAATTTTGTTGACATATTTTAATGCATGTATTCTCAGGTTATTTAGCAGGTCGGAAGTGTTCTCTTCGAAGGCTCTCCGTTATTTTTATTATACCCATGTAAACGCCGAATTGTTAGGCATGTGTCTCGATTTAGCAATGGTCTTGTCAATGAAATTTCTATTTCGGTAATAATAGAAGGTTATATTTGTACTGCTCAATGTATGTTCAATAACTATGATCACTGATTTCGCCGTACGCCTCAGCGTTTCCGCCAGTGGCTGGGGGTGTGACACCTTCCCTTTCGTATCGGAAGTACCTGAAACCATAAACATAAAACCGTAAGCACAAATCCTAGTGAGTTCCCCAAAATACCACATACCTGACATACAATAGAGATTGGTATGTCTCATCCATAGTCTTATAATTGTCATTATGCCATGAGTCGTATCATGGTCTTTACTTGTCAAGTCCGGGGGCAAACCCTGGGTCTCATAGACAAGTGCCAAGAGCCACCTCCTATTCTTCCATGCACGTATCACAAAGAAAACTAGCAAAATACATATAACTTCCAAGGTCCAAACCCTAGTCTTGAATATAATTTTTCGAGAGTCGTATCTAGGTCTTTCATGCAATTTCCAGATGCCACCACCTGGTCTTTCTATATAACATAATCCTATGGGTTAGCATTGGTGCCTTCTACCCCTTAGTATAGTAAGGAGACTCACCTTTCAATATCAAAGATCACTGAATAGGACACTGCTCCGAAAATCAGCTCTACCGGTCACCTATTCATTGGAACATGACCAAACTTAACTTATAACCAAATACCCAAAATACCCATGGGTAAGAATTTGGTGTTCATTTTGTGGATCTAGAAGAAGAAGGAGAAGCTTGAAGACTTATTCTTTGAAGGAAATCTTTGAGATCCAACATTTGCATCTCCTTTTGGTAGCTTGGGAGGTATAAAGTACAAACCCTTCCTTTTCATTTCATGGATCTTCTTCTTGGTTCATTTTGACCCTTTTGGTTGATGATCAGAGTTAAAGTCATATTTGAAGCCTGTAATTGTAGATCTGGATATATCATGGGTTCCTTGGGCATAAAGGTGCAAACTTTATGGTGGTTTTGGTTCCATGCATGTATTAAGTCAAGTATTAAGCTCCTTTGAGCTATAGAGTCCCATTTACCATGCATGCACATAAATGTTGGCAAATTTATGTGATTAACCACCTTAGAGAAGTCAGATATGAGTTTGGACCCAAGTCTTAATGGATTAAGTGAAAATTTGGAAAGATGGCTATGGCTGGTGAGTACGCTGGGAGTATAAGTATGTACGCTGCGCCTACAAGCCTTCCATGTTGTACGATGAGCATACAAGCTGAGTACGCCCCACGTACTCGGCAGACTTAGGCCCTTTTGTTTTGGGATTGGTTGTGTTGGGCCATGTTGGGCCATCTGGATTTATGGTTGGGTTGTTGTGACTTGTTGGACCTTGTTGGGAGAAGGCCCATGAAAGGAATTGGGCCCAATTTGGAAAATTGGACCATATTTGGGCCTTGGATGTATATTTTGGATTTTAAGCCTTTGGTCATCTAGTTTGGGCCTTAGCTTTGGGCCAAGCTTGAGGAAGGGTAAAAAGGTCTTTTACCCTAATTAGGACTCATAATGTGAGTCAGGGGCTAGATGTTGATGGGTTGTCATTGTGGTATTTGATAGCGCGTGGATTTTAGCGCATCTGCAGTCAGAGATTATTCGTAGGATCAGCTATTGATGGGGTGTTGTCTTGATATTGGCGGTTCGGGGATCTATTAGCCAGCAGCCTGGGATCGTCTTTATGATTCGGCAGTGTGAGATGAGTTTTCCTCATTATACATATAGGTCGAAGGCACCAAGGCCGGCCCATTGGTTGGATAACCTGATATTGTTGATATGCTGAGTATGGAATAGATATGCATGCTAGTCCTGATATGCTAGTCTGGCAGATTAGTAGCATTACCTGTGATTCTGTATGTATGATTACCTGTATATGTTTTGTTAGCTGTCGGCATATTGTGTTGGGTTGAGGTTGTACTACTTTGTGTTGTAGCCAACAAACTCTAGAGCATTCCAGATTTGAGCTGAGGGTCGGGTAAGGCATGCCATACTCATACTGAGGGCTCAGGTGCATTCCCGATATGAGATGAGGACCCAGTTGGTATGCCAGAATCGTACTGAGGGCTTGAGGGTATTGGAGCAATCCAGATATGAGTCGAGGGTCAGGTAGGGCATGCCAGAATAATAATGAGGGTTCATTAGCTCTCCAGATACGAGCTGAGGACCGGTTGGTATACCAGACTCGTACTGAGGGCTGAACATTGGTAGTCCAGTCTGATCACTGATCGGTTTAGGAGCAATCCAGGCCTAAGTTGTTGGGCCCGGGGGCAAGCCAGACTTATGCTTTGGGCTCAAGATCAGGCCAGATATGAGCTGTGGGCCCGATAGGCAAGCCAGACTTATACTGTGGGCTCAGGGGTAATCTAGTCTTTTAGCTGTGGACCCAGTACATGCTGTTGTTGTTTATGTGCTAGTTTTTGTGTGTTGCCAGTGTTAGTACTTTGGGGGAACTCACTAAGCTTTGTGCTTACAGTTTTGTTTATGGTTTTAGGTTCGTCAGATGATTCATGGCAAGGCGAACGCATAACTGTACACATCCTTGGTTTTACAACATATTGGATCTTGGGAGACTCTAATTTTAAATCATGTTTTGGAGACAATGACTTTGTAAACACTTTTGTTAATAAATTGGTTGTTTTGAAAAGTTTAAATTTGCTGAAACTTTTGGGATGTTACAAGTTGGTATCAGAGCCTCGGTTTGAGTAAATTGGATGAACACTCGTGTGAATCCAATCTCAAACTAAGGAGAAAGGGTTTTAAAAATGATTTTCAAAGTAAGGGTTTTAAAAATAACTTTCAAAGTTTCTTTCAAAATAACCAAAAGAGGATGTGATGTGTACGATCAGCCGGAGTTAGTAAGTTGACCCCAAATTACCACACTGTTCTTTGATATTGTGATATGTTAGAACAACATGCTAGTGATAGGCTAGGGATCTTCAAGAATTGCATGATAGAATTGCCTGATTATATGATGACTGATAGCCTAGGGTTCTTCCTTATATGAAATTGACATCATTACTGTAGTTGCTTAGTGTATGCATCATATTTGTACATAATTAAGATTCTATAGCCTGAGAATGTTTGGTTTGGCCTTATTTCCTGTTCTTGTTTGATGAAGGGCTTAGGTAGGATCAGATATTCGACTGTCTATAGGATCCAGTGTTATGTATGGCTAGCATACACGAGTGTTGCAGGGCTGGTGGAAGGTTCATGAGTGGGTGCAGTGTATAGTGGGTCAACGCAAAGAATGATTAGCCACTCTGGGGAGAGTGAGAGCAGGGAGAGGGTGCATCCGTGGTGCGGGGAGTTTGAGATCGATGATTTCGTATGAGGATCTGTCTAATTTTATTCCGTTTTATTGCCATTTGGTTTCTCTGCTTGAATGCTACTTGCTTTGTGCTTTGTGGGACCCATGTTGATGAGAGTTAACCATCAAATGAATACAATAAAATTACATGCTATGAAGGTTAAATAATCTTAGAATGAAGGACTCGAACCAATTGTGCAACTCTTGTTTGAGTCCAACCGTTGTAGGGCTGATCCCTTTAGTCAAAGGATTATTTAAGCTTGGTTGCATGTAATTTTATTCGTGAAGTGATTAGCTGGCGTTGGTAGGGGTTCTTCGATAGCTGATGGCAGAGGGGGGGGGGGGTGTGCGTGAGTCCTAGGATAGCCTAGGGAGTATTTTAGTGCGGTTGTTTCACCAAGGAGCAGGTTTCAGGAGTATTTTATGACTAGGACTTAGAAGTACCGAGATGATTCTTGAGGAAAGTATGGATAGGTGTGGAAAGTGGTATTGGGCCTGTACAAATGGAAGCATAGGATCCATACTCGAATCAAGGAAGGTTTCGGGGATTCTAAGGGCTTGTCGGGGAAGATAGCATGGTTGGATACCATGATTCGTGGCAGTGTTTCTGTTTCTGTCAATATTTTGGATGTGGGTGCTTAGGCATGAGGATGGACCTGGTAAGTGTTTTGAGCCCCAGTGGCGTTATTGATTTGGGTTATTTGGTGTAGACCTGGTGAGCTTTGGTTTGAGGCCTCGGAGGTTTTGCTCGAGGTCGGGTATTCTGGTCGCGAGACTCAAGAAGGGGAAGATGATTATGATTGGCTTGGGTTTTGCAGCTGGAAGTGGGATGGTTGATTGATGGATTGGAATGTCGTTATATGTGGCAAGGGTTATGCCCTTTTAGTTTTTCCGAGTTCGGAAAAGGAGTGAGTAGGCTCGTAATTTCCAGAGTTAGGAAGGGTAGTACCTGCTTAAGTTGGCTTGAGTTATGATTTGGTTTTAGTGCCAGTGGGTGGTAGTTCGAGCCCTAAGTGGGGGAGAACTGGGATTCTCGGGTTGAGTATTTTAGCCATTGAGGTATTTGCCAGTTCGTTGTTTGGATTGTTGTTTTCGGATTAGTTGGGCAGATGTTGATCGGTGGATGTTTTCCAGAAGCGGGTATGTTCAGTTCCATGTAAGTCTCGGTTCTCTGGATTAAGTGTTAATGTGTCCTTGACCATTGGTCGTGGGATTCATCATTCAGCAGAGGTTCTATCGAAAGTTTAATTGTGTCAGTCGAAATTCAGTGGTCGGGCCAATCTGTCATCAAGTTAAGTATGTTTTATGTTCCTTTGGTCTTCGGGTATGTTTAAACTCAATGGTGGAGTGGGAACTTGGTTCATAGCAGACTCAGGATTTGGTAACCTTCGGGATCACCTTAGAAGTCTTCTCGAGCTAGTTACATAGTGGTGGAATCGGTTCAGTCTCAATCAAGTATGGGATCTTGTTTCGACTGATCGTGAGGATGTTTTCTGTTATTGATTGAGGTGTTATTTCGAATATCTCTGGTATTTCTTCTCTATTTGGATGAGATTATGGGTTCCCTAAGGATGTGCATGGTGGTATTTCATGTGAGCTGGGCAAGATAGCATTGGAGCCCTTGGTTCGAATTATGTGCATGGTTCTTGTGGGTTATAGCCTTCGAATTGGATGAAGAATGCAACTGTTATCCTATTCTCGGGTCGTGTGAGGCCATGTTTTCGTAAGGTTTTGCTTTGGTAGCAGCATGGTTGGGCTCAATTAGCATTGTGAGGGAGTTGATTACGTCCCTTAAAGGCAATGGAATGAGGTAAGTATCTTTAGGCGCAGAGCGCTGGGCGAATGATGCGATGACGAAAAGGTCGGTGTGATATAGGGAGCATTCCAGACATGGGTTGAGGGCCAGGGAGGACATTCTAGACTCATGTTATGGGCTCGGAGGAAATCCAGACATATGTTGAGAACCTCGAAGAAGTATTCCAGTCATAGGTTGTGGGCCTAGTAAACATGATTGTTCATTTCTTCTACTTGTGATACTTTCGGTGTTGACGCGCTGATGGGAGTCGGGTAAGTCACAAATCAAATGGTTTGGATAAGAGAAGCAGTAAGGGTTGTAGGGTACCAGTCAGGTATCAGAAAGTCTCAGTGGGATGTATGCATTATAACTCCGGTTATTCGCAAGCTGTTGCTAGGGTTTTGATTTTCAAGTTGGGAATTGGTTATGAAGTCGCAAGTCATAAAGTTCTTTAATAATGTCTTGAGTGGATGCCCAGGTGGGGGTACACCTGAGCTGATAAGGGGTTAGATGTAATGTGGAAATTTTTGGTTTGATCATCTTTGCTCGTCGAAGCAGTGGTTGGTAATGGCATAACAGAGAGTCAATGGTTATTAAGGTTTTAGTACATCATATGGTTAGGTTTTGGGTGAAGTTCGCGATCGATATGTTTTGAGGATCATTTCTGCATGTTTCTGGTAGTGTCTCCAGTCAGGGACTGGGGGTGGATTTATAATTGGATGCTCATCAGTTTTAGGGAAGGGTCTACACGAAGATATTATGAGTCGTCATTTCTGAGTGGGCTTTTGGTGGAAACTCGCATTGGGAATCGTGAGTGTATCCGTGCAAGGTCTGTATTTAGAGAGATGTGGGTTAAGAAATCTGTATGTTAAGGCATCAGCTGGAGGGTTCAGGATTTAGCTTATGTGTCTGTTCTCTGGGATGGTTCTACCTATGCGAAGGTCGGGCAAGTGATAAGGCCTCAGAATTATAGCAACATCGTATTAGTCTGTCAGTTAAGTAAATCAATATCTTGTGTCTCATTGTGTTCATGAAATTGTTATCATCAGGAGTTGAAACAATAGTTTGATGGGTAAGTGTCATGGATTTAGCATTGGTTCGGTATGGGCGGTCTGTCAGGGAGTCAGACCAATTCAAGACCTCAAGTTTCAGATAAAGTAGGTTGGGTTTCCGCACGGGATTGTGGATTCGTCTTCTCCGGTGGAAAATTTTGTTGGGTTCAGTTGCCTTAGGAAGGTAATGGTATGTTCAAGGTTGTGGTTATGTCCATCAGACTGTTGGGCATGCCGGCGATGGTAAGGACGGATTTCGAGGACGAAATTTAATTTAAGTGGGGGAGAGTTGTAACGCCCTGTCTCGAATTGTTTCTTTTTGGGTGCGGGTGAGGTAATTTATATGATCCGAGTGTTCGGTTGTGTTTTGGAGCTAAAGGGTATTTTGGTAATATGTCAGCTCGGGCTCTTATGGGTTCGGGAAATTGTAAGCCAAGTTTGAGTTGATTAAAGCGTAGAGCTTCTTGTGACCTTTTCATGGATATAAGAATCGTTGAAATTGAATTTATAACGAATAAGTTATGGCCTTCGGAGTTTTCAGGGTGTAAGAAGAAACCCTAGTACGCGGGGTGTACAAAGGAAGTACGTAGGGCATACTAGTGCGAAGCGCAGTACGTTGGGTGTACATTGGTGTACGCTTAGCGTACCCAGAAGGAAGGATCGCGAACCTCGGCCTCGTACGATGGGCGTACGAGGAGTACGTTGGGCGTACGAGGGGTCCTTTAACCCTAAATTTTTATCATGTGTACCCTAAATAAATATCCTTATTCCTTAGGGTTGGCCTGCTTATCAGCCTCTAAAGCCCCAAAAATCCTAAAACCGAGTCTTAGCCTCCATTGTTGGGTGTTTGAGCCTTTGGTGTGAATTTGGTGTTCATTTTGTGGATCTAGAAAGAAGAATGAGAAGCTTAAAGACTTATTCTTTGAAGGAAAGCTTTGATATCCAGCATTTGCATCTCCTTCTGGTAGCTTGGGAGGTATAAAGTCCAAAACTTTCCTTTTTATTTCATGGATCTTCTTCTTGGTTCATTTTTGGTCATTTTGACCCTTTTGGTTGATGATTGAGAGTTAAAGTCGTTTTTGAAGCTTGTAATTGTAGATATGGATATATCATGGGTTCCTTGCGCATAAAGGTGCAAACTTTATGGTGGTTTTGGTTCCATGCATGTATTAAGTCAAGTATTAAGCTCCTTTGAGCTCTAAAGTCCCATTTAGCCATGCATGCACATAAAGTTGGCAACTTTATGTGATTAACCACCTTGGAGAAGTCAGACCTGAGTTTGGACCCAAGTCTTAATGGACTAAGTGCTAAATCGGAAAGATGGCTATGGATGGTGAGTACGTTGGGCGTATAAGTATGTACGTTGTGCGTACAATCCTTCCATGATGTACGTTGAGCGTATAGGCTGAGTACGCCCTGCGTACTCGGCAGACTTGGGCCCTTTCGTTTTGGGCTTGGTTTTGTTGGGCCATGTTGGGCCATCTGGATTTTATGGTTGGGCTGTTGTGACTTGTTGGACCTTCTTGGGAGAAGGCCCACGAAAGGAATTAGGCCTAATTTGGAAAATTAGACCATATATGGGCCTTAGATGTTTATTTTGGATGTTGGGCCTTCAGTCATCTAGTTTGGGCCAAGTTTGAGGAAGGGTAAAA
The DNA here is from genome assembly GCF_052849685.1 of Lactuca virosa. NCBI lineage: Eukaryota > Viridiplantae > Streptophyta > Magnoliopsida > Asterales > Asteraceae > Lactuca > Lactuca virosa. The sequence goes on from NC_136429.1 coordinate 211,434,246, forward strand.
AAGTCTTTTACCTTAATTATGACTCATAGTGTGATTCAGGGGCTAGATGTTGATGGGTTTTCATTGTGTTATTTGATTGCGCGTGGATTTTAGCTGATCTGCGGTCAGAGATTATTTGTGGGATCAGCTGTTGATGGGGTGTTGTCTTGATATTGGCGGTTCGAGGATCTGTCACCCAACAACCACAAATCGTCTGTATGATTCGGCAGTGCGAGGTGAGTTTTCCTCATTGTACTTATGGGTCGAACGCACCAAGGCCGGCCCATTGGTTGGATAACCTGATATTTTTGATATGCTGAGTATGGAATAGATATACATGCTAGTCCTGATATGCTATTATGGTAGATCAGTACGACTACCTGTGATTCTGTCTGCATGGTTACTTGTATATTTTTGTTAGCTGTCGGCATATTGTGTTGGGTTGAGGTTGTACTACTTCATGCTATACCTAACAAACCTGGAGCATTCCAGATATGAGATGACGGCCGGGTAGGGCATGCCAGACTCATAATGAGGGCTTGGGTGCATTCTAGATACGAGTTGAGGATCCGATTGGTATGCTAGGCTTATACTGAGGGCTTGAGGGTATTGGAGCAATCCAGATATGTGTTGAGGGTCGAGTAGGGCATGCCATACACATACTGATGGTTCAATAGCATTCCAGATACGAGCCGAGGACCGGTTAGTATACCAGACTCATACTGAGGGCTGAACATTCGTATTCCAGTCCGATGATTGATTGGGTTGGGAGCAAGCCAGACATAAGCTGTAGGCCCCGGGGGCACGCCAGACTTATGTTGTGGGCTCAAGAGCAGGCCAGACTCATAGTGTGGGCTCAGGGGTAATCCAGTCTTTTAGTTGTGGACCTAGTATGTGCTGCTGTTGTTTATGTGTTAGTTGTTTGTGTGTTGGTACTTTGGGGGAACTCACTAAGCTTTTTGCTTACAGTTTTTTTTATGGTTTCAGGTTCTTCAGATGATTCGTGGCAAGGCGAACGCGTGACTGTATACATCCTTGGTTTTACAACAGATTGGATCTTGGGAGACTATGATTTTAAATCATGTTTTGGAGACAATGATTTTGTAAACACTTTTGTTAATAAATGGGTTGTTTTGAAAAGTTTAAATTTGTTGAAACTTTTGGGATGTTACAATAGCACATCTAATTTCCATTGACACTGTCGCTACCACACCATCACCTCAAATATCCAAAGGCGTTTAGAACAAGACAATGATCCCACCTTCTCTTCCTTCATGGATCGCAACGAGTGGAAGCTTCGAGTTCTGTCTTGGATCCTCTTAACTCGTTGGTTACAAAGACTGGTTCATGCTCATTTCTCGTTCTTGGTGAACATGAAGCTTGGAATCAATCTACAATATCTCAACGATTAAAGGCATTCTCTCTCTTTGCCTACTATGAATTGTGTTTTTTCTGTTTGATATGGTTGATCTTGTTTGCTCTCTTTTATAGCCAGAATTGAAGGGGTATATATCTCATAAAATGGAAGTTCATTTATGGCCATTCAATTCAAATGATTTGATGGATCAAGTCTTTATCATCTTTCTGATAAAGCTGCACATATTTCACTTTTAGAATATTTCCTCGTTTTACTAACTCTTTTGTTTGTATTCCTGTATTATTTGCTATTACTTCTTTTTGTACCACTCTTATTGATGTTGACGGTGGAATTCTTCAAGCTAAGTATGTAACCATTAACAATTTATTTTCCCTAGTAGCATGCTACTGTATGTGACTAAATCTCTCTAAGTCTCTCATCAGCGATACCATCTGCTGAGAACATTGAGTCACCCTCTGATGCTAATTGTATGGCATAGTCTAAGCTTTCAAAGTGAGATTTTCTGGTCCAAATTAGAAAATTCTAGAAAGGCCTGGGTGTTCACTAATATTCAATTGTCTCTTACTTGACTTCATCCCTGGAAGCATACTTGTCGTATGCATTAAGTATCATGTTCTGCTGAAACATTGAGCATAACCCGGTGGCTTAACCTAATTGCATAGTCATCAACGTAAGAGATACTTGTCTGGTCTTTTAGTGACAAAGGGTTTTTCATGTCCCTGACCTCCTAGACAGAGGTATGACATGGTACCATTATGAATTGACGATGGGTCCTTGATTCTAGACTGCAACTAAACTTTGTGATGCAAGGATCAAAAACATTTCTTGCTAATGAGTTATACTTGTAAATGATTCATGCTGATTCCACCTTAGCGTGACTGAAACAATACATTCTTGCCCTTATATTCTTCTTTAAAGTTTTATGATTCAACATAATGTACCATACGCTGATGAGAGTTTGAAAAGTCTATGCTGATGGTTAAGCTAAAACACCACAACTTATCACATGCATCAAACCATTCTTTCCATAATTTCTTCTATAGAATTTTATGATTCAGCATATGATACCATACGCGGATGAGAATTCGAAAAATCTATGCCAATGGTTAAGCTAAAACACCACAACTTATAACAAGTATCAATCCATTCTTTACCAACAATTCTTATATTAAGAAGTTAATGATTCATTTTACTAGCCATACACTGATAAAACTTCGAAACTCTTTTCCGATCGGTACATTTCATACCGGAGTGTATTACACGCATCATAACACTCTTTTCCTTTTCTTCTAATAAAAGTGATTAATGAGTTAGCGTATGAAACCGTACATTGATGACATCTCGCAATACTATGTCAATGAATGGTAGTTTAAGCCCACACTATCAATAGACATCACAAACTTATTGTTTATCACAAGCAACACGCTGATCACTTTTACTGATGTATATTGTCGTTGATGCCACGTTTCACTGATGTAATTTCCTTATCTCAACGGTAACTTTTTTGATGATCATTAAAAGATTTATCAATATCTTGGGATACAAGATCTTTACATCAGATATCTCTTCAATCATGATTATCTAAAAAGGAAGAAACATTTTGGTATAAATTGGGAATACTCCTTCCTAGGTCACTTTTACAAGCTATTCAAGTAATCGTCTCTCTCTCTCTCTCTCTCTCTTTAAAAAAGGGCTCTCTCAACAATCATCTTCCTCAAGCTTTAACCATGATGAAATAACTGTACGTGTTTGTCCCCAACGCCAATGTTGTCAAAGGTCCTCATGCCCCTGATTCTCATATCATCATTCAAGCGAACAATGTGGCATTCTCTGATGACATCCCAAAGCAGTTCGCTAACTCAAGAATCAAAGATTTTGTCGACTATGTCAAGATTTGTCTTCTTAGGTATGCATTCTGCGACTTCCCAGACCCATTCTACCCTAAACAAGTATGCACGTTCTATTATTCATGCTCTATTGATTCCGATGTTTGAACCATTACTGCAACCATTGGAGATGGTTAATATAGGGTTACTATTTATGTGGAAGCTTTTCGAACTACTCTTCGTCTTCCTCGATTTGAAAATTACTCTGAAACTCCCTCGGAAGAAAGTTGCAAGTCCGTTCGTGAAAAATTAGGGTATAATTTCAAACATCTGGGCATCACTCGTGATCCATATAAAAACACTCTTCGTTAGTGTTTTAATGTAGGATGAAAGTATTTAAACATGTGTAGTTGTCAAGTGTCTTGGACACAAGACTGGGAGTTTGGATCAACTGAATCTATTTGAGCAAAGGATATTATTTTCTATTGTGTACAATAAAAAATTGGATTTTGCTCAACTTTTTCTTGATCAAGTGATTGATTGCATTACTAGGAACAAGAAGCCAGTGTATGTTCCCTATCCTCAATCAATTGGACTGATCTTATCTCATGAGGAAGGTTAGGTTGAAAGTCATGGGATTATTATTCCAATTTATGCCCTTTCCTCAAAGATTATTAATGCCTCTCCACCTGAAGGTAACTTGCTTATTATTGAAAAGATGCAAAAATGGATTGAAAAACCTTATGTGATCGAATCCTCCGACTCTGAAGAAGAGAATGATGAGAATGATGAAGGGGTTAATGAAGAGGAAGACGATGAGATTGAAGTAGATGAACCTGTCACCAATGTAGAAGACTTTGTTCAAGGAATGGACTCTCCTCCAAGGATGAACAAGCACATTCGATTCATCTCCACTTGTTCATCCACTACATCTACAAGTGATGTTACACAACATGGATCAACCTCACCTTTTGTGGTAACTAGTGAGCCACTGATTCATAATGAGGTCTCTCCAAGACCAATGTTTCTTTTTTCTCAAGCTGATAATGTTCCTCCGATGCCAACACCTATCCCAACTGCTACTGTTTATGTGGGGGAATCCAGCTCCAACTTTGAAACAACTGTACTTTCTCAACTTTCTCTGCTGGTGCAGATAACTCAGTCTTTGGGTAGAATACTATCTAAAGTTGAAAAAGATGTTGATGAGATAAAGCGATTTATGGAATTAGGTGATGATGATGCTGATGATATGGTTGTTGACGACACCCCATCAAACTCTCTAGGTGATAACCCTCCCCCACCTCCACCGCCATCACCAAATCCTCCTCCACCACCTCCTCTACCATTTCCTCCTCCTCCTCAAACTCCTTCACCAACTTCTGGTTCTCCTTCCCAATCTGATGCTGCCAAAAAGGGGGAGAATAATCATGGTTTCCTGACCAGCAAATGAAAATGGTGGTAATTGCACCAACTACATCTCAGCCTGAGATGCCTGAATCTGGAAGAGTTGAAGTTGAACTTCAAAAGGAGATTGTTGTTGCTAACATTTCAAATGTTGATATTCCAAAAATTGATGCAATAACTGATAGTCAGCCCATTCCAGACACTGGTGATCAATCAGAGACTGATAACTATGAAGGATTTCTTGATCTTGGATTCATGCCACAAGCTGTTGTTCACGTTGTTCCTTTAAATTTTATTTACGCTGATTCTTACTTTGAGGGGGAGATTCCTCAAGGTACTAACAGTGACATTGAGTCTGATAATGATCAGCTTAATCCTCAAAAAAGGAAGGCTTCCTCCTCAGGGGAGCTCATGACGCTGAAGCTGGAAGTTCTACTATTGTTGATCCTTGTGCACCTCCTCCTTCCAAGAAGAGCAACTCATCTTTGATCTGAATGATTTGGCCAAAATATGGGATATACATGTTGATGAAGTAAGAGAGATCATGATAGAGAAAAATATTGTTATTCGATATAAGAAAGAAGGTAGAAAAGGAGAACATATGTCTGCCAAACTTGCTCAAGCTCTTGTTTCCGCTGATGGAAGTGTTGATGTTCAAAGCACGAATGATCAAGCCAAGAAAAATCAGCTCCTTAATAATAGTGTGGATAAACAACACAAGGTTTCAGATCAGAATGATCGGATTGACAAAAAGAAGTTTGGAGATGTTATGACTCGAAGAACAAAGCCTGATCCCATTATCAAAGTGAGATGTACCAAACCAAGGAACGAGTCACTGAAGCTTCACTTGGTCAGGAAGAAGACTGAATATGAATACACTGACGTTGTATTTGCTCGTGAGCTAGTGAAATTTGGCTACAACGAGTGGATGCAAGTTCAAGAAATTATTGAAAAACACAAGGGTATTCATGCTCAGGAAGTGAAGTTGGCAATTAAGCAGCTACTCAACAACGTCAAGAAGCTGAACCTTCTATTGTCAGCTGGTCCATCTAGACCATCCTCCTCGGGAAGAACAGATGCTCCCAGACATTCCAACAATACCAATTTTCTTCTTACTTATGGCATTAGGTACATCAACAACGAACTACCAGTGGGTGTTGAACCAGTTCAGTATATGTTCATTTGAGAAACAGAGCATGGCATTTTTTATCTTCACAGTCAAAATCACATGTGCTTTCAATACACTGTGGATCTTCCTTCTAATCCCACTGAACATTTGTTTCATCTTCGCTTGGAAGGACTTAGTTACTTTGAAATGGAAAGAGGATATTGTGTGTTGCTATCTCTGGAGCTTAGTAGAAGATTGGATGAACTTCAAATCAATGAATTCAGATAAGTTAAGCCTGAGATCTTGAAAGAAGCTAAAAAGTTCTACAATGCTTCTTTTGATGACTTTGAAGAAGAATATTAGTTTTGACATCATCAGATAGGGGGGAAATTGTAAGGTCAAGCCTTATGATCTGATGATTCAGACACTCTACACGCTATCTTCCAGCGTCAGCATATAAAGTCTATCAGCGTCAGCGAGTAGCGTAGTTATTCTATGTAATCTTTTGTATATTAGGTAATGATATAGATAAGTATAGAATAGATTGCAGATCCGATATCTTTCTTATGCTGATCAGTTCTTAGTATAGATTAGATAAAATCCCTTCAATCAACGGATATACTTGTATAGATTAGTGTATAATCAACATTAGGGTAAACACTAATGTAGAGTTGGTCTTGGTGACCGTCTTTGTGACAAACTGTCTTCTTAGTGAAGAGAAACCCTTTCTTAGTGAAAGTCAATTTGGAGAACTCCTTGTGTTATTTATTTTCTATTCTTTGTTTGCTTAGATTAGTTTGCTTTTGTTCTTTATACTTGAAGTGTATCCGATCGATACAAACCTTCAACCAGGATAAGATAGACCATTGTAGGAGTGGTTGATGGGTTGTAGGAGGATCATAGCACACACATGGGTCAATTCAGACTATTATTGTTGGTTGACCACTCATTGTTGGGAATGAGGATTTATGGAGTTGTGATGTTTTTTTAGGACTTGTATAGCGCTTAGATGGGTGACACCCATGGGCGAGGCCTGATTGGTTATGATAGATTGGGTAGGACCCGTGGGTGAGGCCCATTTAGCTATGATAGATTGGGTGAGATCCGTGGGCGTGGAACGGTTGGTTATGATAGTATGGGCGAGATCCTAGGCAAGTCCCGATTGGTTAGGTTAACTTGGGTGAGCATACCATTAATACATTCGAGGATATGCATAGGACATGTAGTGATGGTCATAAGCCCCTGAACCAGTGACAGAATGATGGCGAGATCAGGTTGATCTACAAGCTTGAGCGTCCTAGCAGATTAGATAGTATCATGGTCGATCGTAAATTAGTAAGTGTGTGACTCCTGAGGGTGGGACCCGATAGTAATTGGATTGGTTAAGGTCTTAGATCACGTTTAGAGTAGGGAGAATCTATGATCAACGAATTGAATCTGTGTGGTAATTAGGCTAGGGTGGCCTTTATTAGTTAGACTCTTGGGTGGAGTCTCGTTGTGCGACCATGCGTGAGACTGTCAGTCTCAGCGAACGGTTAGGGATTTTGCATCCCAATTTAGTAGAACGTCAGCGTGGATGCAAGAGATCTCAGATAGATCGAATATGCAGATCTTTGATTATCAGGACAAGATTAATGTTTGGTTTTGGCATCTATGGGCGAGACTTGCATTGGAAGTCGCCTTGTTTTTAGATGAAATGTTTCAGCCGCGATGAAAGGTCAGGGATTCTATTTTTCCAGTTGTCAGCAAGATAATCTAGGAATGGAAGGGTTTCATTCAGTTAGGGTTGTGATTTAGAGTCTTTATCGATTGATGGGTTTTGAGCATTCTAACACTCCTATGGTGTACATGCAACCCTAGAAACCTTGGATCTATGTTTTCTCTATTATACATGCAAATATGATTTTTCCAAGGTTCTCATCCTAACTAGCATACCATGGGTACTTGTAATATAAAACTTAGTAGGGTGACATACCTTTTCTTGTGGTTGAATCCTTGGAGCTTCAAGATCCTAGCACCAATAATGTGGATGCTTCAACTGGAATCACAAATCACCAAAACAACTTGGAAAAATTTGAGAGAATAGTAAGCACAGTAGAAATCGGCCCACTCTTGTTCACTCACACACTAGTGCCGTTTCATGTGCCAAAGACCTCTTTATATAGTATGGTGGATTAGGGTTACATTCATGTAAACCCTAATACCCATGACCTTTCATTTCCATAGGATCCATGGGTTAAAAACTCCATGGACTATCCATGCAAGCTTAGCCCATCCTAAATGAACTTGGCCCATACTATATATATATATATATATATATATATATATATATATGTATGTATGTATGTATAAGAGTCCATATTTAATTAGTTCCTTTTGATCACTAAATTAATTCTAAATTAATTCTTGATCAATACTAATTGAATAATATGATTTCATATTAATATATTACAACTTATAATATATTAATAAACCATAGATATACTATTCTCAAAAGACTATCCATACAAATTGTTCCGGTGAAGTGCAACCCAAATGGACCATGCTACTCTCGGGTCGAGTACATACCAATAACAGTTATGAGCTTAGACATCTAATCCAACAGTCTCCCACTTGGATAAGTTTAATACTATTATTCAAGTATGACTCCAAGATCCCGACTAGCAATCGTAGCTTTTAAAGCCGTTGCCGAACTCTAACCTAGTCAAATGACGTGTCCATTAGATAAGGGATCATATATTCCTCCATTCTAGATATCATATGGACTGAGACATGGATTATAATCATTATCTCTGTCCATTTGTTGTTTCCCGATTTTCGATTTATGACGACTAACTAATTGAACAAATCAAATCAGTCCAGGCTTGGCCAAGCACTTAGGGGTGTCATCACTAAATCATCGAGGGGCCCACAGATATCGCTTTTATCCCTCCAAGGGTAAAAGGAATGGATAAACTTCGAACCAAATGTTTGATTGTACTATGACATCCCCATTTTCACGGCCAGAAAAGACCGATTTTGTTTATGCTTTATAAAAATCAGAATACCTATTTTAATAAAAGTGTTGCGGAATTTGTTCCCAGAAAAACATGATAAATACGTTATCAAAGCATTTCCGAAGAAATGTATTTTTATCCATTTTGAAACATTTGGGATGTCATCGTCAATGCATAAACATAGGCATAAACAAAACTTACATTCATTTACACTAGTGATCTACATCTCTTTTAACTCCCTCAATGTACAGTAACTTCATATCGACACCTGTGATACAAATAAGCTTGAGTGGGTCAGGTTGGGAAACCTGGTGAGTACATAGGGTTTTCAACCCACAATAATATAATTATTATGTTTAAACATCAAACAATCAACCCAATTACCCATCCCCATTATCTTCCTCAATCTTAAGGGTCTACCCTAAGAGTCATCAATCGTGCATTCATTCATTCCGAAGTCCCTTGCTTCCAGGGTTAATAAGACGGGCACTAAGTCCATAGCTGCCAATGCTCATTCGTAAAACACTAAATCCATAGCTGCTAAAGTTCATTCACAGGGGCCATACATAAAACACCGGAGGGCAGGACCATTTTGGCATATAGCACTTCTAAAATCCAACAACCCTATGCGGCCCTTTAAACCAGATTCCCCGTACCGCGAGTAGTTAAAAAGATATTATAACGACACTTATATAACCCATAATAATAGCTCAAACAATTATTATAAGGTCCTAATAACATTACTATATTGAAACATAAGTTATACTAAAGATAGGGTAGGTGTAGCTTACTTACAGCGGGTTTTTCTCAAAACCGGGCTCCGCTTGGAGTAGCGTCTCTGAGCCGAAAGGCTCTTTTCTCGGGGCTTCCTTCGGGTGCTAGGGGGTTTACCTAGACTTTAGGGGGCATAAGGGGAGCTAGAGAGAGAGAAAGTAGAGAGAGAAAGTGAAGTTGGGAAGGTGTGAGAAAGAAGGGAACCCGAAACCTCTATTTATAGGCTTCCTGGAGCGTCACCACATCGTGGTGCCTCTCTCCACGTCGTGGTGTTGCGTAGGCTCCAAGGCTTCGCCTGGTGCTGACACGTGGCACCGAACACAGGGGTTAAAACAGCCGATTTTCAAAAATTCATAACTTTCGCATACGAGCTCCGTTTTCGACGTTCTTTATATCCACGCGTAGGTAAAAATAAGATCTACAAATTTCCTTTGACTCCGTCGGCTAATTCTCGACCGATCTTAAATTTAACAGTACGAGGAGATTATACTATTAAATGTCCGTGTAAAATTCATAACTTCTACATACGGACTCCATTTTCGTCTGTCCTTTTACCGTTGCGTTCCTATTAATGAGATCTTCAATTCTCATTTAGGTCGCGTAGGCCAAAAACCGCTCGATCTAAAATTCTCATGTAGTATTCTACGACTTTCGTTTAGATCACTAAGGTTAAAAGTCGCTCTATCGTAAATTCACTATTTACGTTTCCCGGTGTCGTGTTGGTTTTGCCGCGAAACTTCGACGAGCCATAACTTCTTCGTTATAACTCGGATTTCGGCGTTCTTTATATGTACGGAACCCTTGTAACATATACTATAACTTGGTTAATATTACTCCTTATAAATAATCTTCCATCAAAAACTCAATTTTGATGCTCATTGTCTCTAAATTGACTTGCCCGAAACTGCGGGCGTTACAATTATCTTCCCCTTAGGATGATTACGTCCCGGAATCATCAACAAAACAGGGTTGTATAATGATTCCATATGTTATCTCTTCATCCTAGGTAATAACCCTAACTTCTATGTCGCTTCGAACGAGTATCTAACTCTTGGACTCCTTGACTGCAGGCGGTGCTTGATCTTGCACTTGTTCCCTATCTTACGCTAGACTCCAAATTATGACCTTCAAGTCATGATCTCGATCCTTACTGGAGACTCCTTATTATTGTTAACAAACTTAAGATAACTTATTTTGACTTCCACAATAGACCGATGGGTCACGTTCTAATGACCTCTCATCGTATGTTGCAACGCTTAGACTCAGGTCTTTTAGAGTCAAATTCCAGAACTGAATACTCCTTCCTTCATGTTCTAATGTGATATAATCATATTCTATTATGTATCATTTCTAGCTACCAACTCCTTTAACAATTAGCGTGATACCTCTATTGATCGCTTCGATTATTTTTCACTTCAATCTTCTGGCTTAAGTCAGATGCTACATCGAACTTGGTTCTCTGATCCACGTAACATACTCGTCTTAGTCAGACTCGATTTGATATGACCACTAGGGTTGGAATATGTCACATCCCAAAACCTGAACGGTGGAAACGTTCGGGGGTGGAGGACGTCATGTACAGTATCACAACAATGCATAATAGTAAACAAGCAACAACATCATCCATTTCATTAATAGTAATATTTTAATACAAGTGTGTTCTGAAGTTTATAAGACACCAAAAATGTAAATCAAAATAAGAGATGAGTCTTAAATGTGTTCCATCTTCTCAAAACCTGGCCATCGGTACCTGTCTTACGGGTTACCTGAGAATACAAGTTATTTTGAAAGCGTAGATCAACATTAAAGCTGGTGAGTTCATAAGTATTTTAGTGTCATTGTTTGTATAAGTTTGAAGAATGTACTTGTAAATGTTTGATGTAAAAGTTTGTAAGTATTTGATGTAAATGTTTGTAACTTCCTAGAAAATCCTATATTTTCTACTAAAGTAGTCTTCTACCAAGACTCAACTGTTCTCTATGTTTGTTCTTTTGTAAAAGTGTGAGTTTTCCCAAAGTATGACTATCATTACTAAAATATAGTTTCTCATTACCGTTTATGTGAGAAGATCACAATGTGAATGAAATGGAAAAAATAAAGATGTACTGTAGTTTTTATCTAGGCAACTACTAATGTACTAACTACCTTTAAACTTGTTAGTTAATTAAGGTAAAATGTGATATGATTGTAACCATACTCGATCGACCAGTAAAACACGACGTTCGAGACGTCGAAATGATATGACATTCGTCACCCGTAGACCTGCATGTCCCACTGTAGCTAGCAGCAAGGTGTAGGAGGGTCAGTCCCGTATAGATCTATACACAAATTCACGCTCTCCCTCCAGGAGACTCTGGGTACAAAACGTGACACCGCAGTATATGCCGAGCCATGAAGTAGTATCTCACATTAATGTTATAGTATTCTTGTATTTGTATAGTATGTACTAGTGTAGTAATCTCTCCGTCTAGTATGTAGTATGTAGTATGTGTTTGTTTCTCATCATAGTATGTACTGTTTCTCTTTATAGTGAGTATTGTCTCTCGTTATAGTATTCTCTATCTGTTTCTCTTTATAGTGAGTATTGTTTCTCGTTATAGTATTCTCTATCTGTTTCTCTTTATAGTGAGTATTGTTTCTCGTTATAGTATTCTCTATCTGTTTCTCTTTATAGTGAGTATTGTTTCTCGTTATAGTATTCTCTATATGTTTCTCTTTATAGTGAGTATTGTTTCTCGGTATAGTATTCTCTATCTGTTTCTCTTTATAGTGAGTATTGTTTCATGTATGAACTGACTCTTTGTATGTTTCGTTGTTCTAGTAATAGTATTAGTGACTTCCTAAACTATACCTATTATTGTTTACTAGCAATGTTGTTTGTATGAATGAACTTGTTTGTACACCTTTGCTACCCAAAGGGATTGAACTAAAAGAAGGACTATTATATCTATATACATACACATGATATATAACTAAGATTCAAACGACCTTCGGACAAACAACCGATACCCTAAGTCCACAACCAAACAAGGAACAGGAAGTAAGGCGAGCTATCAGTCCTAAGTCCTTTCAATCCTATTTATATAACTATATATATATATATATATATATATATATATATATATATATATATATATATGCTTTTGACAAAGTAAGTTTAAAGGAGTTTGTAAAACGATTTGAAGCATTTTGATTTAAAGCACAGTTTGAAGTGTAAGACAATCCATTGATTGACAGTTATTAATCACATGTGATTGATATAATAACTATAATGTTTCTACTTGTATCCCCCCCCCATAAAAGCATTTAAAGGTAAGTTAAAGGGGTATGAACTCACTTGAAATGAGTGATACGAATGAAAGATCGTTTTGTAGGATGCTAAGTGTCAAGTGAAGACTTGAGAACAACGGATCCTAATAAGCATATAATGACACATATATGTATCTAATTAGTAATTATACAATAAATCGGGTAGGGGAAACACCTTAGGTACTAGGATACACTTGAATGGAAAGGCATAAATCACAAATGATTGTGTATAAGGGGAGTTTACAGCCACACTTGGTGTTTGCGGCCAAGTGTTTACGGCCTCATGAGTTTACGGCCATAAACTCATGATGATTTGTCCCAAAAGGTGTTTTAAGGTCTTACAAACCACAAGGAAGTGTTCTAGACTCAAGACCAAGCCTTAGGAAGGATTTATGGTTCATATGCACCTCTAACTAGGGTTTACGGCCAAGGGAGATGCTCTTGGCCGTAACCTCCTATTTTTCTTGGGAAAAGGATGTTTTCAAGGTGCTTAACATGCGTTTCAAGTAGATAACATGTATAGGAAGAAGATACTTACAATATGGAAGCAAATAGAGTTGATTTCGGCCCAAAACACTAGTGTGTGTTCTTGGTGAGCTTGAAGATCAAACCCAAAAGATGATGTTAATGGATGGAATCAATGGGCGATTCTAGTTAAGAAGATGTATCACTAATCAAGGTATTGAAACACTTACATTTTTGAAGACTTAAATGAACAACTTGATGATAGTTGAGAGCAAAAATCCGAGTTCTTGAGTTAAGAATGGTAAAAGTGTTTGAAAAATGGCCAAGTGTCACATATATAGCCAAGAGTTTATGGCCACCATGAGTTTACGGCCGTAAACTCATGTGTCCTGGCCGTAAACTGCTCATGAAAGGGGTTTATGGCTTGATTGTTGGTTTGAACTTCAACTGACACTTCCTATCACTCATTCCTTGGATGTACTAGGATTAGGACACTCAAATAGACTCTAAATAGTGCTAGAAGATAGCAGATACGAGCCTGACTTTGATTGAGTTTAAGTGCTGTACAAGATAGAAATTTCGGGTTGTCACATCATCCCCCCGTTAGAGAGAATTTCGTCCCGAAATTAGAGTTTAACAAATAAGCTATTACAAATAACTAAACGAAAAGATGAGGATATTTCAGTTTCATTTGATCCTCGCGCTCCCAAGTGAATTCAGGTCCTCGCTTAGCGTTCCAGCGAACCTTCACTATCGGGATACGGCTTTGCTTCGTTTGCTTGACTTCTCGGTCCATGATCTCTACAGGTTCTTCCACGAAGTTGAGGCTCTCGTTGATCTCGATCTCGTCGAGTGGGATTACAAGAGTCTCGTCGGACAGACACTTTTTCAAGTTCCAGACGTGGAAAGTAGAATGTACGTTACTGATTTCGCGAGGTAGTTTGAGTTTGTAAGCTACAACGCCGATTCTAGCGAGAATCTCGAAAGGCCCTACGTATCTTGGATTTAGTTTTCCACGCTTTCCAAAGCGTATTAAGCCCTTCCAGGGTGAGACCTTCAATAGAACACGGTCGCCCACCTGGAATTCCAACTGTTTCCTTCGTTTGTTTGCGTAGCTTTTCTGTCAGTCTCTAGAGGCTTTCAATCGTTCACGAATCTGAACGATCTTCTCTGTCGTTTCCCGAATGATTTCCGGACCTGTGAGAGTGCTGTCAGGAACTCGTCCTTTAGCTAACTGAGTGTCGCCCACCTCAGCCCAGCACAGAGGGGATCTGCACTTCCGGCCATACAGGTCTTCAAATGGAGCAGCCTTTATGCTCGTGTGATAACTATTGTTGTAGGAAAATTCGACAAGGGGTAAGTGAGTATCCCATGCCTTACCAAAGTATATCACGCAGGCTCGCAACATATCTTCCAAAGTCTGAATAGTCCTCTCACTTTGTCCGTCGGTTTGTGGATGGTAGGCTGTACTCATGTCCAGCCTAGTTCCTAGGAAACTTTGTAGCAACTGCCAGAACCTCGAAGTGAATCTACTATCCCTATCAGAGATAATGGATATGGGAACACCATGCAGTCGTACGATCTCTCTGATGTATGTTCTGGTTAGTTTCTCCATCTTGTCAATATCTTTGATAGGCAGGAAGTGTGCAGACTTTGTTAACCTGTCTACGATCACCCAAATGGTATCGAGACCACCCGTAGTCTTGGGTAACTTGGTTATGAAGTCCATCGTGATCCGCTCCCACTTCCATTCAGGTATCTCCGGTTGCTGAAGTAAACCTGATGGTTTCTGGTATTCGACCTGAACCTTGGCGCAAGTAAGGCATTTACTCACGTAGGTAGCAATCTCTGCTTTCATGTTAGACCACCGGTATAACTTTTTAAGATCCAGATACATCTTATCTGAACCTGGGTGGACGGAATATCGAGTGTTGTGAGCTTCGGTCATGACCAAGTCACTGAAACCACCGTGCTTTGGTGTCCAGATCCGATCCACGAGATATAAAGCTCTGCCACCCTTGACTTCCAAGTTCTTATCCATCCCTCTCAGGGATTCACCCGCCACATTTTCAGGTTTCAAAGCTTCGAGCTGAGCTTCCTTAATTTGTGTGGACAAGTGTGAATGGATAGTCATAGTCAATGATTTGACTCTACGACCAGAGTATTCCTTCCGACTCAGGGTGTCAGCTACTATGTTGGCCTTGCCGGGATGATAACGAATTTTGCATTCGTAATCACTGAGTAGCTCGACCCATCGTCTTTGTCTCATGTTGAGCTCCTTCTGGTCGAATATATATTGTAGGCTTTTGTGGTCTGTAAAGATAGTGCTTTTTGTACTATACAGGTAGTGTCTCCAGATCTTCAGAGCAAACACTACTGCTCCTAACTCAAGATCGTGTGTGGTGTAGTTGACCTCGTGTGTCTTCAGCTGCCTTGAGGCATAGGCTATGACCTTATCTCGTTGCATCAGAACACAGCCGAGCCCATGATTGGACGCATCGCAATAGACCACGAAGTCTTCTATCCCTTCGGGGAGGGACAGTATCGGTGCGGTGCATAAGGCTCGCTTTAGCGTTTGGAACACCTTCTCTTGCTTCTCTTCCCAGTCAATGGCCACGCCCTTCTGGGTCAATGTCTTAAGCGATTTCACAATCCGAGAGAAGCTCTGAATGAACCTGCGGTTGTAGCCAGCGAGGCCTAGAAATTGACGAATTTCTGTAGGCGTCTTCGGTGCTGACCAGTTCTCAATGGCTTTAATTTTAGAAGGGTCCACGTGTATTCCTTCTTAGCTAACCACGTGCCCTAAGAATTCGACTCTTCAGATCCAAAATTCGCATTTCGAGAACTTCGCATAGAGATTCTCTGATCGTAGTGTTTCCAAGACCTGACACAGATGTTGACTATGCTCCTCCTTACTACGAGAGTAGATAAGTATGTCATCGATGAAGAAAATGACGAACTGATCCAAGTAAGGACGGCACACCCTATTCATTAAATCCATGAATACTGCGGGCGCATTGGTCAATCCGAACGGCATCACTACAAACTCATAGTGTCCATAACGAGTTCAGAAGGCTGTCTTCAAAACATCCTCTCCTAACACTCATAATTGGTGATACCCGGATCTCAGGTCAATCTTTGAGAAGAAATTCGCCCCTTGTAGTTGGTCGAACAAATCGTCTATGCGAGGTAGAGGGTAACGATTTTTGATGGTCAGTTTGTTCAGTTCTCTGTAGTCGATGCACATACGGAACGATCCATCTTTCTTCTTGACGAACAGGACCAGTGCTCCCCAGGGTGAGAAACTCGGTCTGATAAAGCCCTTGCTGAGCAATTCGTTAAGTTGACTGGATAGCTCCTGCATCTCAGCTGGTGCTAGACGATTGGGCGATTTGGATACTGGGGTAGCTCCTGGAACTAAGTCGATTCTGAACTCGACTTGACGTTGCGGGTGTAATCCGGGGAGTTCTTCTGGAAAGATGTCGGGAAAATCGCGTACTACTGGAATGTTCTTTATGTCTTTCGTCTCTTGGCTTACGTCGACAACATGAGCAAGGAATGTGTGACATTCCTTTCGCAAGAATTTCTGGGCTTGAATGCTCAAGATGATACGAAGGTTTGTGCCGGGTTTGTCGCCGTAGATTACTAGGGTTTTGCTAGACGGCAGATTAAGGCGAACAGCGTTTTCGTAACACATAATGTCAGCACGATGAGAACTCAACCAATCCATGCCGATAATGACGTCGAAACTTTTGATTGAGACCAGCATGAGGTCGATTGGAAATGAATGGCTATCTAGTGTTAGTGTACATCCTATGTATATGCAACTAGTACTCTCTGTCTTTCCGTTAGCCATTTCTACTGTAAACGGTTCTTTAAGTGCATGCGATTTATTCTTATGTAAGTGAGCAAATTTCTGGTTCACGAAACTCCTCTCCGCTCCACTATCAAACAGTATGCATGCATATGAGTTATCAAGGAGAAACGTACCAGTGACCACTGTGGGGTCGGCAACTGCTTCCTCGTGGCCTATAGCCAAAACTCTTCCCACGCCGCCGGCATTCCCTGCCTTCGGGCAGTTCCTCTTGTAGTGGCCCACCTCGCCACAACCGTAGCAAGCCTGGCCCACACCAGCGCCGGGGACTTGGGTAATTGGGTTTGCCGGAGCCTTGCAGAAACGGGCAGTGTTCCCCTTCCGGTTGCAGTTAGAGCACTGCATTTCACGACAGAGTCCATTGTGGTGGAAGCTGCATTTGTTGCACTTCGGCAAGTTTCCCGCGTACTACTTTACCGGTGCAGCAGCGGCAGGTGCTATCGCAGCGTGAACAGCTACGAACTGCTGCTTTTTGGCAGCTTTCTGCTTTTTCTTGTCATCCCAGAACTTCCGCTTGTTGTCGGCGGCTTTGGAGGGTTTTGAGATGGCTAGGGTTGTTGTTGACGGGGTTCGGACCCCATGGTCAATGAGCCTTTGTGCCAATCGCTTGGCACTATCGAAGGTAGTGGGGTTTGAAGCTAGGACATTCCCCTGAAATGGAGGCACCAGCCCCCAGATATACCTCTCCACCTTCTTTGCTTCAGAAGGGATCATTCCCGGACATAGCGCTACCAGATCGCTGAATCTGGCAGTGTAGGAGACTATATCGGAGCCCTTCATGGTTAGGCTCCAGAGCTCCTGCTCTAACTTCTGAACTTCACCCCTCGGGTAGTATTCCTCGATCATAAGCTCCTTAAGAGCTTCCCAGCCGATGGCATTTGCCACTATAAGAGATAGTGACTTGACATGGCTGTTCCACCACGTCAGAGCTCGGTACGTGAAGGTGCAAGCGACAAATTTTACCTTGCTCCCTTCCGGACAGGAGCAGATCTCAAAGATCGACTCCGTCTTCTCGAACCATTGCGAGAGGGCAATGATTCTGTCAGTTCCATTGAAGGCCCTGGGTTTGCAGCTGGTGAAGTCCTTATATGAACACTCCCTAGAGCGCACTGGAGTTTCAACTGGGGTGGGAGGCACATTAGTCCCACTCCCGCTAGTACCGGTGGTGGTGAATTGTGCTAGAGCTGTCGTAACAGCCGCATTCACAACAGCTTGGATAGCTGATGGGTTGTATTGAGGAGGAGGAGGAGTTTGATTCGGAGTTATCGGAGGATTACGCCTCGTTGATCGACGTGGATGCATCTTGTAGCTATAAGTTTTAACAAATGAAGATATTGATAAGAATTTACAGAGAGAGAATGATGAGGGTTAGGATTTAGGTTTCGGGCTACTTGGGGTTGATCATTAACTTTGGCCTCGGAGTCGGAATCCTCCGGGAAGTTCTCCGCGAAGTCATCATCCAAAGGGATCGGATGATTCTCTTCTGGCTCGTCATCGAGCCATCCATCGTTGCCGTGGTTGGGAAAATGCGGGTCGCCGTGGGGATGGAATCCAATCATATTTATCTACGCAAGAAAAAGGGTAAAAGTTATAATTAATAGACGTATTAATTAAGATAATTTATAAGATGATCCTTACCAGTTACTCCAACATTTGCGTAGTGCATACCAGTCATATATAACCAAAGCAGGATAGACCTTTGAATAAGTGACCCTAACTCTAAGTCCACAACCAAACAAGGAACAAGAAGTAAAGCAAAGATCACAGATTCTAAGTCTATGACACCCTAGTCACATATAACCTTAGTGTATCCACTCAACAACTATTGACATACTAGTAAAGACCTTTTTAGTTTGCACATAAGTAATTATAGTAACACAAAATACTCCTATAGTATTTTAAGTTTATGTTCTGTTCTAATGTTTTCATTGTAGTAGTGTTGGTAAGTTTTTAGACTTGCTGCAACATCACAAACATTCCTGGACACATGCTAATCACTTCTTGGAAAAATATAGTTGATCAGGCTATATCACTCCCAGATCTGATTATATGTCCCCAAGACTACTCGTGTTGTCCAACAATCGTAATACTTTTGTTTTGTCCTAGTGACACTGATTTTAGTATGAATGCAGGTATGTATACTTAGGTTAAATATTTTATTATTTAAAAGTATAAACTCTTGGTCAGAGTATTTTAATCCCGTTGTGTTTATAGTTGTATATCTTTTATGGGTTGATATACTCAATTCACTATAAACAGAGCTCTGATACCAATCTGTCACACCCCAAAACCTGAACGGCGGAAACGTTCGGGGGTGGAGGACGTCATGTACAGTATCACACCAATGCATAATAGTAAACAAGCAACAACATCATCCATTCATTAATAGTAATATTTTAATACAAGTGTGTTCTGAAGTTTATAAGACACCAAAAATGTAAATCAAAAAAAGAGATGAGTCTTGAATGTGCTCCATCTTCTCAAAACCTGGCCATCGGTACCTATCTTACAGGTGACCTGAGAATACAAGTTATTTTGAAAGCGTAGATCAGCATTAAAGCTGGTGAGTTCATAAGTATTTTAGTGTCATTGTTTGTATAAGTTTGAAGAATGTACTTGTAAATGTTTGATGTAAAAATTTGTAAGTATTTGATGTAAATGTTTGTAACTTCCTAGAAAATCCTATATTTTCTACTAAAGTAGTCTTCTACCAAGACTCAACTGTTCTCTACGTTTGTTCTTTTGTAAAAGTGTGAGTTTTCCCAAAGTATGATTATCATTACTAAAATATAGTTCCTCATTAAAGTTTATGTGAGAAGATCACAATGTGAATGAAATAGGAAAAATAAAGATGTACTATAGTTTTATCTAGGTAACTACCAATGTACTAACTACCTTTAAACTTGTTAGTTAATTAAGGTAAAATGTGATATGATTGTAACCATACTCGATCGACCAGTAAAACACGAACGTTCGAGATGTCGAAATGATATGACATTCGTCACCCGTAGACCTGCAGGTCCCACAGTAGCTAGCAGCAAGGTGTAGGAGGGTCATTCCTGTATAGATCTATACACAAATTCACGCTCTCCCTCCAGGAGACTTTGGGTACAAAAAGTGACACCGCAGTATATGCCGAGCCATGAAGTAGTATCTCACATTAATGTTATAGTATTCTTGTATTTGTATAGTATGTACTAGTGTAGTATTCTCTCCGTCTAGTATGTAGTATGTAGTATGTGTTTGTTTCTCATCATAGTATGTACTGTTTCTCTTTATAGTGAGTATTATCTCTCGTTATAGTATTCTCTATCTGTTTCTCTTTATAGTGAGTATTGTTTCTTGTTATAGTATTCTCTATCCGTTTCTCTTTATAGTGAGTATTGTTTCTTGTTATAGTATTCTCTATCTGTTTCTCTTTATAGTGAGTATTGTTTCTCGTTATAGTATTCTCTATCTGTTTCTCTTTATAGTGAGTATTGTTTCATGTATGAACTGACTCTTTGTATGTTTCGTTGTTCTAGTAATAGTATTAGTGACTTCCTAAACTATACCTATTATTGTTTACTAGCAATGTTGTTTGTATGAATGAACTTGTTTGTACACCTTTGCTACCCAAAGGTATTGAACTAAAAGAAGGACTATTATATCTATATACATACACATGATATATAACTAAGATTCAAACAACCTTCGGACAAACAACCGATACCCTAAGTCCACAACCAAACAAGGAACAGGAAGTAAGGCGAGCTATCAGTCTTAAGTCCTTTCAATCCTATATATATATATATATATATATATATATATATATATATATATATATATATGCTTTTGAAAAAGTAAGTTTAAAGGAGTTATTCCCCTCCCCCCCCCCCATAAAAGCATTTAAAAATCATTTAAAAGGTAAGTTAAAGGGGTATGAACTCACCTGAAATGAGTGATACGAATGAAAGATCGTTTTGTAGGATGCTAAGTGTCTAGTGAAGACTTGAGCACAACGGATCCTAATAAGCATATAATGACACATATATGTATCTAATTAGTAATTATACAACAAATCGGGTAGGGGAAACACCTTAGGGACTAGGATACACTTGAATGGAAAGGCATAAATCACAAATGATTGTGTATAAGGGGAGTTTACGGCCACACTTGGTGTTTGCAGCCAAGTGTTTACGGCCTCATGAGTTTACGGCTGTAAACTCATGATGATTTGTGCCAAAAGGTGTTTTAAGGTCTTACAAACCAAAAGGAAGTGTTCTAGACTCAAGACCAACCCTTAGGAAGGATTTATGGTTCATATGCATCTCTAACTAGGGTTTACGGCCAAGGGAGATGCTCTTGGCCGTAAACTCCTATATTTCTTGGGAAAATGATGTTTTCAAGGTGCTTAACATGCTTTTCAAGTAGATAACATGTATAGGAAGAAGATACTTACAATATGGAAGCAAATTGAGTTGATTTCGGCCCAAAACACTAGTGTGTGTTCTTGGTGTTCTTGGTGATCTTGAAGATCAAACCCAAAAGATGATGTTAATGGATGGAATCAATGGGTGATGCTAGTTAAGAAAATGTATCACTAATCAAGGTATTCAAACACTTACATTTTTTGAAGACTTAAATGAACAACTTGATGATAGTTGAGAGCAAAAATCCGAGTTCTTGAGTTAAGAATGGTAAAAGTGTTTGAAAAATGGCCAAGTGTCACATATATAGCCAAGAGTTTACAGCCACCATGAGTTTACGGCCATAAACTCATGTGTCCTGGCCGTAAACTCCTCATGAAAGGGGTTTATGGCTTGATTGTTGGTTTGAACTTCAACTGACACTTCCTATCACTCATTCCTTGGATGTACTAGGATTAGGACACTCAAATAGACTCTAAATAGTGCTAGAAGATAGCAGATATAGCCTGACTTTGATTGAGTTTAAGTGCTGTACAAGATAGAAATTCCGGGTTGTCACAGAATAACAACAATCTTCTTAGTCATTACCGAAACAATGGTAACGACATACTTGAATAAAACGAAATCAATTACTAGCTTCTTGGTAACCTTGTGACTTTCCCTGATCCATGTGCGAGTCTTGTGCTTCCGGTAGTATAGGCCTCTACTACCATTCACACCTACTCATACTCGTCCTAAGTATTGTCTCGCAGTTTTCCAAGTCACCATACAAGAAAATCACACAACAGCTTAACACATCAGATAGCAAAATGAAGGTTTTATATTATTCCTTGAAACGATTACATAGGTGTTCAAGATCACCCTAGACTATGCCTCTAATAGGCTACACCATACGATACTATCTATATGGCTACTGCATAACTTGATGAAGTCCTCATCCTTGATTCCTTGCGTTGTGTTCTGCTTCGTCGAGGATCATGTGGAATGCTCTTGGCCTTGGTTGTGTGTTTGGCCTCGCTGCCTCGTTTTTCTTTGGGCAATTTCTAAACATGTTCCCCTTGACTCCGCATCCGTAGCATACCTTATCATTTGTGTACAATCATTGGAATAGTGTCCGATCCTTCCACACCTGTAGCATGTTACTTCGCCATCGCATTTCCCGAAGTGCTTCTTCTTACACTTTTCACACCACTTGGCTCCATACTTTTGGTCTTCCAGGTTGGACTTCGAGAATTTTCCCCTCTTATCAGGTCTTGAGGATCCTTCAAACTTCCTCTTCTCGCCAAATTCAACTTTCTCCAGACCCTTTTCCTTTATTTGGGTCTCAACCTTCCTGGCTACTCTAACGGCTGTTTTCAAAGTAGTTGCCATTTTTACTGTTGGGCCAAAGTCTGTGGGTATCCCGTTAGCAAACCTATCTATCTTGGAGAGTTCAGTGGGCACCAAGTAGGGAAATATCTTCATCCTCTTGGTGAATGCGGTGGAATAATCATCAACACTCATATTCCCTTTATTCAGGTTCTGAAACTTGTTGTTTAGGTCTATCAGATCTATCTCTGAGCAGTACTGAATTTTTAACTGCTCCGTGAATGTTTCCCAAGTCATCTGTATGGCCTCTCCTCATGGAATTGTATCTGCCAACAACTTCCACCAACTTAACACTCCGTTCTTTAGTTGTCTGACTGCAGAGACAGTCTTTTGCTTGTCGCTACAATCATAACTCTCAAACACCATCTCCATTTCGGAGATCCAGTCCATAACCTCAACCGGCTTCGGGCTTTCGGAAATACTTGGTGGCTTGGCACCCAATAATTTCTTATACATTCGTCCATCCTTGTCGTTTCCCCTCTTCGGGCCATTCCTTCATTCTCCTTGAGTCCCAACTTGACTCACAGTGTGGCTATAATTCCCTTCCTCCGATTGCTCGGGAATCAGCTCAGGTTGCTCAATGGGCATGGTAGGTTCATCCCTATTTTCATGCAACATCCTCCTCATTTCTTCCCTTTGTTCAGCTAACATAGCCCGAATCATGGCTTGTACTCCAGCCATGGTGATTGGTTCAGGTGCAGCTTCTACTATAACAAGTATTTGCTCAATCACTAGGGGCTGTTGATTCCTATTTCCATTTGCGTTCCCGACTCCATTTCGGGTTCTTGCCATTTCGATCTATACACCAATTCAGTCGTTCAGTGTGTAATGACGAGAATTAAGATAGGAAAGATTTTATTTACAATCGACGTGTAAATTTCCCTATCACTCCGAAAAGTTACATGCCAGTTCTAACACCGTAATTATACGTTTAGAAATCTGAATACATAAAGTTTCCAGATCCGGTCGGCAATCGACCATACATTCGATCATATAATGCATATCATAAATCATTTAGCACATAAAAGCATATTAGGCATTTTCCCTAGATAAGCTAGTGCTTGTGTCTATTCAGGTGTATTACCTAAATTTTATTAGACACACTCCTCACGGTCATCACTTAGCATTCTAAGTTTAAGTGTAGAAATAAATCCATATTCCTAGTTCGCTTAAACTAATGCTCTGATACCAACTGTGACATCCACATTTTCACGGCCAGAAAAGACCGATTTTGTTTATGCTTTATAAAAATCAGAGTACCTCTTTTAATAAAAATGTTGCGGAATTTGTTCCTATAAAAACATGATAAATACGTTATCAAAGCATTTCCGAAGAAATGTATTTTTATCCATTTTAAAACATTTGAGATGTCATCGTCAATACAGAAACATAAGCATAAACAGAACTTACATTCATTTACACTAGTGATCTACATCTCTTTTAAATCCCTTAGTGTAAAGTAACTTCATATCGACACCTGTGATACAAATAAGCTTGAGTGGGTCAGGTTGGGAAACCTGGTGAGTACATAGGGTTTTTAACCCACAATAATATAATTATTATGTTTAAATATCAAACAATCAACCCAATTACCCATCCCCATTATCTTCCTCACTCTTAAGGGTCTACCCTAAGAGTCATCTATCCTGCATTCATTCATTCCGAAGTCCCTTGCTTCCAGGGTTTATAAGACAGTCACTAAGTCCATAGCTGCCAATGCTCATTCGTAAAGCACTAAATCCATAGCTGCTAAAGTTCATTCATCGGGTACTAAATCCATAGCTACCAGTGTTCATCTAATAGGCACTAAGTCCATAGCGACCCACGTTTATCTATCAGGTACTAAGTCCATAGCTACCAACGTTTATCTATGAGGTACTAAGTCCATAGCTACCAACGTTTATCTTTTAGGTACTAAGTCCATAGCTACCAGCATTTATTCAATATGCACTAAGTTCATAGCTTCCGATGTTATTTATTAGGCACTAAGTCTATAGCTGCCAATGTTTACTCACATCATCTTTTATCTCTCATCATTCATCTACCCATGTCATACCCAACATATTTGTAGATATATAATACGTATACAGTTTAAATCATTTAAAACATGTATAAAAACGTTTATCCAGCATAGACAGCAAGTATTCAGACAATATGCACACATAGTACATAGTTTATGTAAAATACTTCATATCTATGTGTAAGATGAAAGTAACTATGCACTCACCTGATAAGGTGGTGACTCGGTACTCGGACAACCCTTAGTTTTCTTAAAACAACTTCTTTCGACAAAACCTAGTATCATTACCACTAGAGTTTAGTCTAAGGTTCGACGAGACTAATTAATAGTCTAGCTATTATTACTATTATATAAGCGTTAAACAATACTCTTCACCTACTATGTACGAACAGGGGCCAGACATAAAACACCAGAGGGCAAGACCATTTTGGCATATAGCAATTCTGAAATCCAACAACCCTATGCGGCCCTTTAAACCAGATTCCCCGTACCGC
Organism: Lactuca virosa; assembly: GCF_052849685.1. Classification (NCBI taxonomy): domain Eukaryota; kingdom Viridiplantae; phylum Streptophyta; class Magnoliopsida; order Asterales; family Asteraceae; genus Lactuca; species Lactuca virosa. The sequence continues at coordinate 211,459,650 of NC_136429.1, forward strand.
GAGTAGTTAAAAAGATATTATAACGACACTTATATAACCCATAATAATAGCTCAAATAATTATTATAAGGTCCTAATAACATTACTATATTGAAACATAAGTTATACTAAAGATAGGGTAGGTGTAGCTTACTTACAGCGGGTTTTTCTCAAAACCGGGCTCCGCTTGGAGCAGCGTTTCTAAGCCGAAAGGCTCTTTTCTCGGGGCTTCGGGAGCCTCGGGGCTTCCTTCGGGTGCTAGGGGGTTTACCTAGACTTTAGGGGGCTTAAGGGGAGCTAGAGAGAGAAAGTAGAGAGAGAAAGTGAAGTTGGGAAGGTGTGAGAATGAAGGGAACCAGACACCTCTATTTATAGGCTTCCTGGAGCATCACCACGTCATGGTGCCTCTCTCCACGTTGTGGTGTTGCGTAGGCTCCAAGGCTTCCCCTGGTGCTGACACGTAGCGCCGAACGTAGGAGGTAAAACAACCGATTTTCAAAAATTCATAAATTTCGCATACCAGCTCTGTTTTCAACGTTCTTTATATCCACGCATAGGTAAAAATAAGATCTACACTAGTTCTAAACCGATCTTAAATTTAACATTACGAGGAGATTATATTGTTAAATGTCCGCGTAAAATTCATAACATCTACATACGGACTCCGTTTTCGTATGTCTTTTTACCGTTGAGTTCCTATTAATCAGATCTTCAATTATCATTTAGGTCGCGTAGGCCAAAAACCGCTCGATCTAAAATTCGAGTTTCGGGTCGTGCACTGCTAAGCCAAATATTAGAAAATTCATAACTTCCTCATACGAAGTCAGATTTGGGCGTTCTTTTCATGAACGCTCTCGGTTTAACGTATTCTACGACTTTCGTTTAGATCGCTAAGGCTAAAAGTCGCTCTATCGTATGTTCACTATTTACATTTCCCGGTGCCATGCCAGTTTTGCCGCGAAACTTCGACGGGCCATAACTTCTTCGTTATAACTCGGATTTAGGCGTTCTTTATATGTACCGAACCCTTGTACTATATACTATAACTTGGTTAAGATTAATTCTTATAAATAATCTTCCATCAAAAACTCATTTTTGATGCTCATTGTCTCTAAATTGACTAGCCTGAAACTGTGGACGTTAGATGTACTTACTCATCAAATTACACACAACGATATGTTTTATAACAACCAAGTTACTGGTTGCGTTTACATATGTCAATGTGCAACCGACGCGCAACTACAACTCACACGTCTCCGTTTGAAGAATATAAGATATTATCGTCTCATGATCACTCGTGATAAAATCCATGAAGTGATTCAAATGAGCGTGGGTTTAATCCAATACTCGAATCTCATTCCAGGAGCACTCATGAATGTTCCAGAAACTTTTGCTATGTCTAAACACTTTAGACATCTACAAGCCCCATTCATGACAGTCTTGATTCATACCTACTTCCAAAGTATAATTGACTGTGGAGAGTTTGAATAACCTAGTTATTCGGGAAGTCAAAACATGCAAAGTGAATATGGTCTCAGAACTTAAGAATATAAATAAAACACCTTTTATTTATCACCATATGGATTTCACATTATTCATTGTATAATGTTTTGAATAATCAACTTAATATTTAAACTGAAACAATAGTCATGCCATGCTCCAAGCATGCACACTATGTTTGTCCAAACAATAGTTATGCCATACTCCAAGTATGCACACTATGTTGGTCTATGATCCTTACTTTGTGAAATAGACCAATTGAACATGATTCCAATGATGCTCGTTTCACAATCCCAAATCCTTACCGCAAATGTTAGAATACAAAATTCTTTGCCATTTACTGAAATCTGTTAGATTCTAAACTTATATACATTGATTCTCTTGTAATGACTATGCACAAAAGTCACAAAGACTTGGCAACAGACATTTACAAGGTATTCCAATGGAGATCAATTCCATGGAAACGAAGTCTCTATTTCAAAGTACATTCCTTTGAATATCCTTCTTGAATTAAGTTTTCTAATCTTACACAGATTTAATGAATACCTTCCACATATGGAAACATTTCCACATTCCTATTTTGACTATCACTTCTGAACAAGAGTTGCCTCCTTCCAGAATATGTCAATACGGTCCTCCCAAAATTAACACTTATACTTCCAATTGTCCATGAGCAACCAATCTTTGCAAAACCTCAGACTGTCCTCAACAATTGCTTAATCATTTTAGTCATATCCAATTCTAGACCTTTTCCCCTCTTAATGCCCTAGGCATTTGGAAAATTTAGAAATGATAAAAATTATAGCACATATAATCGATCATATATCCGAAGCATATGGGACACGATTCATGATGTCTCACATAAAGACATGATCCTAGACCAGTCTTTTGCTACAATATTTTTTATTTGCCATGTTTTCATAATTCGACTATGAAGAGGGATGCCGTAATCATAATCGAATTTTGAGAACGCAATATATATATATATATATATATATATATATATATATATATATATATATATATATATATATATATAGAATTTCCTTATGTTGAACCATTACAACATAAAATTCATATATATATATATATATATATATATATATATATATATATATCCTTGACTGAAGATGATTAAAATCTCAATCTAAGCTTTTAGAATTGAAATGAAGTATAATTTCCTCTCCCTTAATTATAGCAAAACAACTTTTCCCAATTGAAACTTTTGTTTTCTATAATTAACACTGCTAACTTGCAACACTTATCATAATTGATTATGCTTCCACTAACGTAACAATTATGCTCCCACTAGCTTTGACATGTACTCAGAAATCAGGTGGACTTATAGAAATCAGTACTTTATTGACTTTCTTACCAAAGTTCAGATTTCTGATTCGAGATGCTTTGATAAAACTTTATCAAAATCATACACCTTTCCTTAGATAGCTCACATGTGTGTCCAAACAATTTTAGAACTATGAAAAAGGATGTCGTAATCATAGTCTCAATTGTTTAGACCTTTTCCATTTCTCACAAGTCCATGTTAGTGTGCCGGTTAACCACACACGCTCCACTAACGACTTTGAGAATGCAAATATCACAATTGCTATCTACTTAAAATCTACTTAGTGAAAGCGTTTCCTCACCATCATTTTAATGAATCGGAGAGAAACCTAATGACACTTATATTTTATGGTGTATGTGTTCCTATCCATGTGAATTTGTCAAAACCATAATCACAAGACAAGGTTAGTGACAAATTCAAACTCATATGGACTGAACTTCTTCAATCTTAATTTCTTGCCACCTGGCAGCACAAGGGCCTACCATGTCTTCCAAGTTGTTATGCAAGCAACCGAGAACTCATAGAACTCACATGCATAGTCAACTTTAACCGTAATGGGCATAGAAACAAGAATTATGTCAGCACGATAGGTTATAAAACTCAAGTCGTGTGCTAGTGATAAACTACAGGTTTTATTCTTGATTAGTTCTTGAAACTCTTTCAGGATCTTTAAGACTCCCACTGTCCTCTTGACATATAATACTCTCTTGCCAAGAACAATTCCTTGACAAACAAATATTCAAGAGATAGTGCGGATTCTTATCAAGAAAAACACTTCACACAATTGGCCTTACTTGGTCTTTGTTTTATCCAAAACATCACAACTTACCAATTTCAAATGTACAAGAGTAAGAAAACATTTTACTCTACAATTGACAAGTTTTATAAACCTTCTTAAGATTATGTCACTCAAGTTACAATCTTGGAGTATTACTCTAAGACTCAATTTTGGAACGAAGTATGACTTATCTTTTTGATTTAACCAATTCAACAATCCACGATTCCTCTTCTTAGCCAAACAGATGCACTAAGATGTCCTTAGAGAATCAATTGTGATATGGTTTCATAATCACTAAGATAATCATAAAACAAGATACTCAAGTACTCTCCCATCTTTTCAGATTGGAGAAACTTTTATCTTTCTGCCAAATTTGATTCTTCTTATTCGTTCTGCCTTACATTGAACCTTTTCCAATGTTTCAGGATTACACTTAGACTTGTAAGTATAACCATATTTACTAAACTTTAGTAAATCATGACGAATAGTCTTATAATTCTTTGTGGTGGACCTGATCAACGCACAACCAAGTGTACCCGATCTCCTAGTCCTTCACTTGACTCACATATACATGTAAACAAGGAATTAGTCTTAATTTCCCAAAGATGAAAATTCTCATTCAACATACAATACAAGTTGTATGATTCCAAGTTTCTATCCAACTGAAAATTGGGTGATGAGAATCTTTCCTTATTTGGTAAATTATGACACTACCACAAACGAAAGAATCAAATCCATTTTCCAATATCGCTATTAATGGAATCATATAAACAACAATTTTCACAAATGCCAGTGTAAGGATATTTAAAATAAATAAAATTAAAACTTTTTCTTTTATTTTAAAACTTGCGGAAAAACTTATCCTTACAATGCAAATGCATATGAAAACAATGTTGTTAGTTATTCCTAGGCAATCTATCCCAACTCTTAAGCAATAACTCAAAATTCTGATCACCGAACCATGTGATCGAAATCCATCTTCGCGATCAGAATCAACATATTCTTCTTTTAAGCTTCCTCTCTTTTCTTTGATTCTTAAAACATGAAAATGTGACCTAGTCATATCATGTAATAAGAATCTAAAAATAGGAACTTAATAGAGTTAGATAGTGGACTTTACCCGAAGTAGAGTCAAACCTTTTTTTTACCATCCTTATGATCTTTCAGGAAAATAGGGCAGCTTCGCAACCAATGCCCCTTTCTTTGTCAATAGACACATATGGACTCTTTGGGAATGGTACACTGGACTATCTCAGACTTAGCCTTTCTCTTTACCATTTGGTCAACCGACTTGACTATGGCCGATCCCTTTCCATTGGGAAGAGAAAGCTTTTCTGGATTTCCAATGTTACCATTGTCAATGTCCATGGAAGTTTGGGAAGTCGATCTTCCAATCAAATTTGCTTTACCAGTGCTCTAAATCATTGTTGATTTAGCAGCATCAAGCAAATAGGTAAGATCATTAAGGGTCATGTCATGGTCTGTCATATAGTAGTTCCAAAGGAACTCACTATGTGACTTAGGAAGTGATTGAAGAACCTAGTCAACAACCAACTTCCTCAAGACTTTGACACCCAACTCTCCCGGTCTGTCTATATATGACTTCATCTCCAAGATGTGAGCACACACAGACTTCGCTTGCCAATAGGGCTTGAGTGACCTTGAACTTGTGGGTTAGAGAGAATAATTGGAGGAGGTGGAGCAAGAGAAGTATGATTTCCATGATCCAATCGTGGGACATCATCTTCATTAGGAAAGCTTGTTCCAAGGGATTTGGGAAGACCATAGTTGTCTGAACAAGACATCTACAATGGGAGAAAATTCATGTTAGTTGATTTAAGTCCTTAATAGAACACCCAATATGAAATATTAAGGCTAGGACCCAACACAATATTTTATAACTTGGAAGAGGGATGCCGTAATCCAAGCTACAAAATATTTGAAGGTAGGCGAATGACGATTCACCAATTTCCACCATGAAAAACGAATAAGGTATTAGGTTTTTATTGGATTGAAACTCCTAGATCTTTTGAGATTCATTGAAGTTTTCAATGGCATGTTTAAATCTCCATTGTGCCCTCTCAAGTTTGTGACTGGGATGCCGAGGATCACAAACAAGGTGTGAATAACCATGCAAATTAACTTGGTACCCTTAATTTTATCACCTAATCGATGTGTCGGTTACCCACACGCGCTCCACCGATCTATGTAAAACATTAAGTCACCCTTTGCCACTCTTACTAGTCCATGTTAGTGTGCCGGTTACCCACGTACGCTCCACTAACGACTTGGTATGGTACAAAGTGTAATTTCATGGGTTAGCATCAATTTCACATTTTCCATAAGTAACTAAGATTGGGAATTTATAAAAGGTTTAGTTACTTTATATTTATCATTATACATTTAATGAGAATTATAGTCCTTGTCCTACCCGTTCGGCTAACGACCCTCCACCATTCAAGGAAGCGGTGGGTGAGAGTGGAAACCCATTAAGCTGCCATTTTATAGGCAACAACCTTATACCCCCCTTATAGACCGGCTTCGTGAATGAGGCCTACTAACGGTAAGACTGACTTGCTCTTATACATATATATATTATTAACTTATAATACTATGAAGTATAAGGGTTGAATTTTAACTTTTAAAACTCTAGGGTTTGGAATTAAAGTATTCAAAAGTGCAAGTTTACAAATTCCAAAACTTGAGGGCAAGTTTTATACAATTCAAGAAACTTTTAGAATCTATAACATATGAGTTTAATATGGCTTTTAATGGCAATACTCTTGAAAATTCATAACTTGAGGACAAGTTATGGATGTCATAAAACAATTTATGGAAAAAGACTCTTCAAGTTTCTATAATTTATGGCTTTAAAAACTCTTTTAAAGAAAAACTTTTGGTTTTCCATAACTTGAGGACAAGTTATGGAATCCATTAAAGGCCATTTAGATCATCTAATAAACAAATAAACATGTCAAGAAAAAACTATGATCTAGATTAAACTCATGTGAACAAGACAATTCAAATCAAACAATTTTCATGTAATTAGCCTAACCACTAAACTAATGTAAAACATGAATCTATTGACAATTATCTTTTGAATTGGATTAGAATGATCATTACCACATCGAAAACAAGTTTATAAGATCAAAAACAGCTTAGGGTAATGATTCTAGTCAAATTCCAGCCTTAAAAGTCGAAAATCTGCACTCAGGGCCTCCTACTCGTCGAGTGTATGAACCTACTCGACGAATAGAATGAATTTCCTCTTGGACTCGGCGAGTCCCCCAGTGGACTCGGTGAGTCCACTGTCCAGAAAGCCAGATTTTCGATTTTTTTCAGCAATTGCATCAAGTATAACTGAAAACCAAGCCTAGGCTCTGATACCACTGATGGGTTTTGAGCATTCTAACACTCCTATGGTGTACATGCAACCCTAGAAACCTTGGATCTATGTTTTCTCTATTATACATGCACATATGATTTTTCCAAGGTTCTCATCCTAACTAGCATACCATGGGGTACTTGTAATATAAAACTTAGTAGGATGACATACCTTTTCTTGTGGTTGATTCCTTGGAGCTTCAAGAGCCTAGCACCAATAATGTGGATGCCTCAAGTGGAATCACAAATCACCAAAACAACTTGGAAAAACTTGAGAGAATAGTAAGCACACTAGAAATCGGTCCACTCTTGTTTACTCACACACTAGTGCCATTTCATATGCCAAAGACCTCTTTATATAGTATGGTGGATTAGGGTTACATTCATGTAAACCCTAATACCCATGACCTTTCATTTCCATAGGATCCATGGGTTAAAAACTCCATGGACTATCCATGCAAGCTTAGCCCATCCTAAATGAACTTGGCCCATACTATATATATATATATATATATATATATATATATATATATATATATATATATATATATATATATATATATATATATATATAAGAGTCCATATTTAATTAGTTCCTTTTGATCACTAAATTAATTCTTGATCAGTACTAATTAAATAATATGATTTCATATTAATATATTACAACTTATAATATATTAATAAACCATAGATATACTATTCTCAAAAGACTATCAATACAAATTGTTCCGGTGAAATGCAACCCAAATGGACCATGCTACTCTCGGGTCGAGTACATACCAATAACAGTTATGAGCTTAGACATCTAATCCAACATGGATATGGGATGAGATGATTTTGTCTGTTGGGAAGTCAGACACTGTTTTAGATTTTTCAGTTTTCGGGCACAGCAACTGGGTTTTTCTTTCGTAGGCTGAGGTTAGAGTGGAAAATTCCATTCCCTTATCAGGTTAAGTGAATTTTGCTAAGATTGGGCTTAATGGAAGTGTTAGAGGAAATTCGTCTATATGGGATGACTTTTCAGGTCAAATAGGAGCTCAGGATGTCGGACAGGGTTGACTGGTGTGGCAGACGAAGTAATAAGCGATGATTTCGAGGACGAAACCAAATTTATATGGGGGGAGTTGTAACGCCCTATTTAGGGTCATTTCTTAATTCAGGGTTGTGAAACGAATCTTTATCATGGAAAGAATTTGGTCTTTGAGGAAACGAAAGTCTAGACCTTATTGAAGGTTGATAATGTAGGTTATTAGATCTAGACCCTTGATTTGTGTGTCGGGCCGAAACGTAGAAAATGAAAAGTTATAGATTAGGTTTCTTGCGAGGGTAATGGTTTTATTTCGGTATGTTTTAAGTCAAATTAATTATATAGGATTGTGGGGCTCTTCCATACCTTTCCGTGCATAAAAAGAACGTCGAAAACGGAGTTGAAACGAAGAACTTATGGTTGTTTGAAGTTGAAGTGCAATTGGGGACTTTTGAATTACGCATGGCGTAACGAGGATTTAATGAATTATACAGGGAGTAACTTATGTTACGCATGGCATATTCTGGGTAGATCAAAACCCTAAATATTAGGTTTTGAGCCCTATTTAAGGGCTCTAACTTATGGGAAACCCTCTCATTACCTGCCTCCATCACCGAAGATCATTCCTTGAGAAACCCTAGCCTCCTATCACTTGTTTTTGAGCCTTGGCATCATTTATGATCTTATTTCTCCATTGGAAGGTTGCATCTAGAAGAACAAGGTGGTGGTAAAGTGTATAGAAGAAGAGTTCAAGTATAGATCCAACAAGATTACATCATTTCTGGACCATTGTGAGTAAAAATCTTCTAACTTGCTCATTGGTTTCATAGATCTAGTTAATTGTCATATTTGCCACTTTTTGCTCATTTTAGTGCATAAAGTTTGGATCTTAAAAGTTTGTGACCTTGTTATGGATAAATTTGGAAACTTTATCCATCTAAACAACATAATGATTCAGATCTAAAGGTTGGAGATCTGGACTTAATGGATTAAGATGAGAAAGATGCATTTTTGGTCCCTTTGAGACATAAAGACTATGTCTTGGTTGTTTGGACCATCCTAATGGATAAAGTTAGAAACTTTATCCATTATGGAGCTAGTAGGAATCAAATCTGAGCTTTGAGTGAAAGGTCTTAAGGTATTAAGGACTTAAAAATGGATTTGGCAGCTCCTTGGTTACGCATGGCGTAACCTTGGATTACATAGCGCGTAGTGTGACCTTGCCTTGTTTTTTGTGGGAAGGATCTACGGATGACGTATAGCTAGAGTACACATGGTGTATTATCAAAAGGTGTTATTGGTCATTTTTTAGCTTTAGATCAAGTTGGGTGGGGTTTAGCCTTGGAAGGGTAAAATGGTTATTTACCCTAGAGAGAGAGAGAGAGAGTATGAAATGGACCTTTGATTATGAATTATCACCTTAATTGTTAATTAGGGTGGTTTTGGATATGTTCAGTGTGAAGACCTTTTGTAGCAGCAGCGAGTGTGAGATTTGGTTATCTTCAGATTGAGGTGAGTCTCCTCACAGTATTTGCAGGTCGAAGGCACAAATGTTGGCCAATTGCATTATGTTTATAGTATGCTAGCTGTCTTTGTGACTCTTGCACATATTTGTATGTATGTTTTGGCAGGGCCCATTATATATGTGTTGGGCGGGGACCATTACATGTTACAGGCCTATTACCGGACGGGGCCCGATATATGTATGGTATGTGGTATTTTGGGGAACTCACTAAGCTTCGTTCTTACGGTTTTATGTTTATGGCTTCAGAAACTTCCGGTACGAAAGGGAAGGTCCCGACGTGACTGCATATCATCCCACAAAGACTTTCCACATTGGCTATTTGTGATTTTTACTTTGATGTTTAAATGATATATTCATTTTGATTGGCTAGGAAACAACTCGCTTGTATGGTTTATTGTTTTTAAAATGAAAATTTTACTATGAATTTTTGGGACGTTACTGAAACACATCAAGGTGAGAACTTTAAACCTCCTGGGGATGGTTGAGGGAATGGAACTTCTGGCTCCAAAGTTGATTTGAGTTTCCAAGAAATTCCACCACCTTCTTTTTTCTTCAAAATTAACACAAAGCACTCTCAATGCTCAATAACACAAATATGGGAATTCGGGTTTCAAAGGGAACATTTGGGGGAATGGATGTTGAGGATAAAAGGGACTCAAGGGTGTTAGAGCCTTTAAATATGGCTCAAAACCTGGAGATTGTTAGGGGCAGGGTCCTTGAATCATATTCAGGATCCTCGAATACTTTTGAAGCCTCATGATCCTTAAATATATCACAGGATCCTAACTATTATCACTAATATTTCTAACACTTGTAACGGCTATATTTTCTTCATTTTTCTCACATGTGCAGAACTAGTCAACACAAGACCCATTCTTAACAGAGAGTCACCTCAACCAGGAAAAAGACCAGGAATACCAAGTCAAATAATGTTCATATGCTATTATTTACACTATACTATAAATAACACATGTATCTACCAAACTAGGGACACATTTTAGCTCATCTACGATACTTGTACTTACATTTACACATCCATCTCTGTAAATCAACTTTTGATATCAATAAAAACATCAAGGCATGTGATTATTATCACCTCCCAAGGTTTTATGTTGGAGATCCTATCACGCATCAATGGCTTTCCTTGTAACTCACTTGTGCCACTTTGATCATTATTTCACACTTGATTTACTACAAACATCACAGCCTCTCATACAATTTGGTCGAATTATACTTGATCAATTTCTAACCAAAACAATTTGGCGCCCACCATGGGGCCATGGTGTTCATAATCGTTCGAGAATCATGTCTACCCAAACGATCTTATCATCTTCCTCTAATACTCCCATTTCCTCTAAAAATCTTCTTCCACGCCCAGGCAGAGCTCCTAAGAAAACCTCTGAGGCACCAAAGAAAAACACCTCTTCGGTCGCTGCCCAAGGATTTCAAGATCCTCCTGTATTGATTTCCAATAACAAAATCGTCACTATGATGAAGAGACTGGAATGACAAGTCACTCAGCATCAGGAGGATAACATGATGATACTCAAGGAAGTGGAGAGAATGAGGCAGAGATCTGCAAGCCTCAATAATCAGCACCCTCGATCTTGCAGCCCAAGATCCTGAACTTCGACAACATGGGATCCTCAGCGAACCGCCGCGAGATAGGATCCTCAATACCGACCTCCATTCCCGCCTTAGACACGACTCCAATAGAGCAATCCCATATGATTCAGGATCCCGGCGAAACCTTCGCTACTCCCAATAATAGGGATCCTGGTAACTTCGTCAATAATAATACCTTTACCACTAACTCTATGGATGTTGATGCAGGAATGAGCCCGCTCATGGCTAAAGAACTTCAACAGTTATGACAAATGATATCAAGCGTACCTGGAGTAGTCAAAACTATATCGGAAGTCTCCCCAACAAGCCACATGATCTCGAGATTCGCCCCTACAATCGCTGACACCGAGGTCCCAAAACGCTTCCAAACTCCTAGCATGAAGCCTTATGATGGGACCACAGATACTGAAGAGCATGTGGCACAATACAGAGAAAGGATGGAAATCATCCCCATTCCCACACACTTTAAGGAAGCTTGTTTGTGCAAGGGCCTTGGTTCCACCTTCACAGGATCTACCTTGAAATTGCTACTAAACGTTCCTCCCTATTCTATCACTTCATTTGCACATTTAGTTAATATTTTTAACAACCAATTTTCTTGTAGCAGAACATTCGAGAAGATCACTAGTGATCCCTATCGAGTGGTTCAGAATCCCTAGAAATCACTTAGGGACTTCGTGAACAGGTTTGGAAGGGAAGCTTTGAGTACCCCAACATCGACATGGAAACTGTTGTGGAAGCCTTCAAATGGGACTAAAGAAATACTCTCCTTTCTACGGAGACCTTGTAATGACTCCATGAAAAATAATGGATTAATTAAGGAGCAGAGCGCTAAGTTTCATATGGCTCGAAGAAGACAAGGAGATCTAAAAGAGGAGCAACCCACTAAACTCATATGATAATGTAGCAACCGAGTCGTTAGGTATAAAGTTATTGATTTATTCTATGTTTTTAATTCAAGAAAAGGTGGTGGAGGACTTGTGAGTACGTTGGGCGTACATTTGGTACGTACGGTGTACTCCGTGCATGCGCTTCATTGGGTGATTTCTTGCATACGTTGGGCATAATCAAGTCAGGGGTAAACCATAATATTTATGGTTTGCACCCTATTTAAAGAACTTAAGTTCCTCAAGTCCTTTACTTTCTCAGACTCCACTTCCCTTTTAGTGCAAATCTCGAACCCTAGCCTCCTTGTGTACATTTCAAGCTTGTCTTGAGTGTTTGTGGTGTTCTTTGTTGGTTTTGAAGGGGAATGAAGAAAAGGAGAAGAAGGAGCTTGTAGATCAAGAGCTTGTGCACCATTTCCAGCCTAGTGAAGGTATAAAGTTTGAACCTTGATCATTACAAGCTTAGATCTAGGTTTAGGGTAGAATATGGCATCTTTTGAACCAATGGTTTGGTTTCTTGGAGTATGAGCAACTCCAAGCCGTTTGAGCTGTCCTTTTGGACTCTTGGGAGTGTTTTGAGTCATAAAAATTGGATCTTGGTGGTTAAGACTCACCCATGAAAGTGTTAGGTGTTGTTTGTTTTTTGTCTGCAAATCTTCTTGGCCTTTTCTGTCTGCGTCGTGTAGTTGCAGACATTAGCCTTCGCAAACTGTTTGTTTTTTTGAATATTGCAGACCTAAAAATGTCTGTGCACCCTCTTCTTGGCACAGATGTGGATCAGAGTCTTCTAACGTCTTCAAACATCTTCTAGCCTAAACAAAAACACATATATTTTTATTTTTTTTTGTTTTATTTTTTAATTTATATTTATTCCAACTTTATTAATAATAAACAATTTGAAAAAAAAAAGTTACAATACTTAAAAAAAAGGGTTCAACGACACAAACATGATATTTTTGACAAATTTATAAATAAATATTTAGTACAATAATAGTCATTGAAGTTGTTTATATAATTATGAAAAAAAATCATAATATATTCTTATATTTTTTGTGCCAAATTTTATAAAACATTATTTAATACAGTATCTTCAATTTCATGGGAAAATATTTATGGTACATTTTTAACTGATTTAATTGATAAAATCGAAGTTTATTTCCATTTATTTATGTATCAAATCCTTTGATTCATAATTACAATGTTTAGATATAACTTTGTGACCAAAGTTGTTGGTTTTTATCAAATATACTAGTCGAATGCCTACGTGTTGCGCAGAAACACCTATATAGTTGAAGTCTTTACAAATATATGTTTTTTTAAATATAGAAATAACGTTGTTGTTAAATTTGATATAATAATTCGTATACTAAATTGATATAATATATTGATTATTTTGAATTATATGATAATATATACATCTATTATAACTGCATAATCTCAATCGTATGAATGACTTTTACCCACGAGTTACACATGAATAAAATTAAATATAATATATGGTTTAATGTTATTTATAGTTGTTGTTATTGTTAATTAATTTTTTAAAATTTATCTGCTTAATGTTTTAATTTCTATCATTATAATTATTTAAAACATCAAACATTGTTTTTTGATTTTAAAGGTAACAATATAATCATTTATATAGAGTTATTTTTAATTTTATTTATTATAAATTATTTTAAGCTACTTATTTGAAAACTTTTAAAGATTATAAAAATATCTTTAGGAAAATTTTAGTTAAATTGAGATTACAATTTAGTTTTTTGCATTTATCACTACAATTTATCACTTTTAACTATTTACAAAATATTCTTTGGTTTTTTAAGTGGAATTGAAATTTTTATTTAATTTGACATTGTAATGTAATATTTAAATTAACAATTTAAGTTCTATTTTGTCCAAACTGTTCAAAAGTTGTAGCTTTAAACTGATAATGGTTTACATACAATAACATGTTAAATCTAATATGTTAAAAGTTAAAGATATAACTTTATAAGTAAATATATTATTTTAAAATTGAAATTAATTATATTTATGATTACACTTTAGGTTTGATATTTATTTAACCTTATTAACCAACTTATAATCATTATTAGAAAGACACTACGATTGATCACTTTTAACTATTTACAAAATATTATTTGGGTTATTTAAGTTAAACAAAAATTTATATTTAAGTTGACCCTGTAATGTTATATTCAGATTAATAATTTAAGTATTTTATACAAATTGTTCCAAAATTGTATCTTTAAAATGATAATGGTTTACATGCAACAATATATTAAAACTAATAAATTAAGTATAATATGTTAAAAGTTAAAAAAACATATAATTATTATTATTGAAATATAGTTTATATAAAAAACATATAATTATTATTATTGAAATTTAGTTTATATATGATTACACTTTAGGTTTGATATTTATCTAACCTTATTAATCAACTTATAATTATTATTAGAAAGAAACTGAAAAGTCATGAGAGTTTCAAATGAATGTGGTGAAAGGAAAAATGTGTGGGAGTTTCAAATGAATGTGGTGAAAGTAAAAATGTTTCATTTATAATATAGTACTAGGCGAATACACACGCGTTGCGCAGAATACAACAATATATTTGAAATTTTTACAAATATATGTTTTTTAAATATATCAATGACATTGTTAGTAGGCTTTATATAATAAATCTTTTAATAAGTTGGTATAAACATTGTTTGTTTTGAATTACATGATAATGTGGATATCTTTTAAAATTATATAATCCTAAGTGTCTTAATGACGTCTACCTGCAGGTTACTCATGAATAAAATTAAATATAATATATGATTTAATGATATTTATAGTAGTTGTTATGATTAATTAATTTTAAAAAGTTTATTTGCTTAAGATTTTAATTTCTATCAAACATTGTTTCTGTTTTTCAAGACAACAATATAACTTTTGTATATAATTCTACTTTTAACCATTGTTGTTGTAAGTTATTTAAAATAACATATTTCGAAACTCCTAATTATTTGAATTTGGTTTCATAAATTTAACGTTTTTAAATTTTATTTGATTAATATTTTTTGTGACAATCGTCAAATTCTAGTCAAAGTCAAAGTCAAAAGTCAAAGTCAAAGTCAACAAGTCAAACCGGTCAAACTTAACTAGTACCTGTATGTTAAAACTTATTTTATGTATAAAAATGTGCATTTATATGTCAAGAATTCAAGCATCTCAGAGAATCTATGTGTTTATTAATGTAAAACCCTAAAAAGGGAGTTAAACGCATCAAAACACGACTATGGACCCTTTTGGGGACTTAAAACAATCATAAACAAAGCATAACGGGATTCACGAACCTTGCATCGCAAGATTATACGATAATAATGGCAAAAATCAAATCTCTCCCAAATCTCTCCTAGTTAGTGAAATCTCTCCAAGTATGTGAAATCTCTCCCAAATCTCTCCAAGTATGTGAAATCTCTCTAAGTATGTGAAATCTCTCCCAAATCTCTCCAAGTATGTGAAATCTCTCCCAAATCTCTCCAAGTACGTGAAATCTCTCCAAGTATGTGAAATTTCTCCCAAATCTCTCCAAGTATGTGAAATCTCTCCCAAATCTCTCCAAGTATGTGAAATCTCTCCAAGTATGTGAAATCTCTCCCAAATCTGTCCAAGTATGTGAAATCTCTCCCAAATCTCTCTCAAAATCTCTCTCAACGTTTTATAGTCATCCGGGTCATCTCGACCCGTAACTTGGCCAAAAACCGCTCAAAACGGGAAGTTACATTGAAAAACAGCTAAATAGGACCGAAACCCTCTTAGGAACTGAACCTCTTAGGGCCGAACCCTTCTATTAGAACCGAACCCTCTCAGAACCGAGCTTGTCAGAAGCGAGCCTGTCAGAAGCAAGCAACCATCTCGGACCGAACTGCAGCCGAACCTAGCCCTGATACAACCGAAATAGACCGAGGGCTCGGTCTATTTCGCTTCCTTCACAATTTCGGACCGAGCCTCCACCTTCGGTTCCTTCCCTGCCACCTTCGGTCCCTTCTTCCCCCTTCGGCTCCTCCTCCCCTTCTCTCGGTTCTCACACTCCTAAGAGCCGAACCTCGCAGGTTCGGTCCATAATGCCCGATTTTCGACTACTTTCGCTTCCTAAGTCCGTTTTTGACGGGATTTTTTCACCAAATTCATATTTTTACCATTTTTAACCCCCAAAACTCATATTTTATTTATTTTTCAAGGATTATTAATTAAAAATCATTATTTTATAATAATATAAGTATTCTACCCCACAAGTGGGTCAAGTGTGCCCACTTGCCTCCATGTGTCATCCTCTCATTAGCCAACCTTATCCACATCACACAAACCAAGGCAAACATCACTTCAAACTTACAAGTTGCTCCAGCAACCTTCAATATATATAGAAATCCCTGGAGGATTTCTTGGCTTACTTGATCATTTCAAACACTTACACTTCTCAAAACACCAAAAGAGCCTCATTTTCTCTCTACTTCCCACCACTTTGTGAAAGTGTTCTTGAGCTACTACTGCCCTTTTGGTAAGTATTCCATCTAAACTCAAGTGTTATCCCATAATTTCATAACACTCTTGGACCATCGACTCATATCTTAACACCAAAAATCGTTCTTAGGATCATCCAAGCTTCCACGTGTTCATCAAGTGTTCTTGACTTGATACTCCACGACTTCAACCTTCCAATCTTTTAGAAATCACTCAAGGTGAGTTTATACCCCTACATTTTCCAGTTTTCTTTAGTTTTCAGGGGGGGAATACAAGTTAAAACACCAAAACATATTTAAAACTTAACTTGACAGCTTACAACAGAAAAGTTGTGACCTGTTCACGAACTGTTTTACCCAACTTAAACTTAATATCTTTCAAAACTGTTTAATATGAAAATAGTTCAGGTTCATACCTTTAAAATAACTACTTGCACATCTCCACACGATTTTTCTACAATTTATAGTGATTTTTACAAAACGGCCTAACATTTCAGAAATGAATTCGGACCAGTCTGTGAATATGAACCTTTTCACACAAGTTAGAGACTTCTAAAAATCATAATAAAAATTATGAATAAACTAGACACATTTTCTAAACTCTCAAAGTTTACGGAGTTAGTTTTCGACTTCGTATGATTTTTCTATGATGTTTTCAAAACAGTGCAGAAAGGGTAAAAACTAGTTACATAGCTTACCATATTAACAACACTTTGTAGTATGTTGAGCAAAGTGCATAACACTAAGTTCCTAAATGTTGAATGTATTTCTTGTTAGTTTATTATCATAAACAGAAAATTAGTCATTCATAATAAGGTTTTCCCATTCATTTCGAACACATATAATAAACTACAATAAGTATAGCTTATGGATTTTTCGATAAAAGCATCCTACATGAAAAAGGTTTTACTCTCAAAACAAATGGGTTTTTCATATATTACATGATAAACTATAATAGTAATAGTTTATGGATTTCATTTCACTAATTTATTTCATAAAATGTGATTTCACTTCTTCCACGGAAGAGGTTTTTATACTCAAACTATATGTAAACTAGTTAACGTAAGTTGTAAGACAATTCTCTATCGTACTCTTAGAGTACGGGTTCAAATCCTGTAAGTTGTAACCAGAGTCTCTTGTAGGGAGAGCGTGATAATTGTGTATAGATCTATATTGGGATTGACACCCCACACCTCGCTGCAAGCTACAGCCGGACTGGCAGGTCTGCGGGTGACAAGAGTCATAAGATCCTGACGTCTGAAAAACGTTGTTGCAGGTTATTTCTCGTCATAGTATGGTTATAACGACTCACATAGGGAGTTAACAATCTTTCAATTTTACAGGGAAAATTCTACTTCGAAAAGGAGTTTTACCTATTTAAAGACTATTATAAACATTATAAGTACAAAACCCACACACATTCTCGGTCTTGGGATTTAAGGCTACATAACTTTTTGTAAGGAAAATATTGGATTTTCTTTGGAAATGCATTACGATTATAAACATCATAAGTACAAAACACACACATATTCTCGGTCTTGGGATTTAAGGCTACATAACTTTTTATAAGGAAAATAAGGGATTTTTCTTGAAGTATACATGACAAAGTACCAGGTTTATCACTAAATGGCTTTCATGATATTAAAACTACGTTTCATCTAGAATTGTTAGACTTCAGCTATAATTTGCTAAGTGTGCATGTTAGAGTTATATATGAATTTAGTCGCAATCGACTTAGAATTGGTGGGCCCGCCTTACTTCCTATTCCTTGTTTGGTTGTGGACCTAGGGCAGACCCATTATATTCGACAATTATTTAACTTAAATTTTATATAACTTATATACACTGGGTGATTATAGAAGGAATCTACAGGTCTTTCTAGGGTATATTATTGCATAACATAGGAGATTTCATTTCGCGTTTAATAAAGAAAATATTGAATTTTCTGGAATCATACTCTATCGCTTTTTAAAAGGAAAACGACTTCTTTCTCAAATAAAACTCTTATGAACACACCAACTTAATTGTTGACACTTTTTAAAAACTACTTGTATTCTCAGGAATTCAGTGAAACAGGAAATCAACAGCTTTCGAGGATGGGACGTTAAATCGTCAAACTTTTCATTTTGTCATCATAGTGTAATTGATTTGAAACATGTAAACACATACTATGGTGTAACTTTTTCAATTATATCCATGATGGCTGTATTTACTTTGAGCACTATTATACTTGTTGTTGTGATACTATACATGAAGTCCTCCACCCCCGAACGTTTCCGTCATCCTTGGTTTGGGGGTGTGACATTTTTAGTTTCTATATGATTGTAATTATTTAAAACAAAAAACATTGTTTTTGTTTTTAAAGAAAATATTATAATTTTTTATATAATATTACTTTTAACTATTCTTATTGTAAGTTATTTTTAAGCTTTTCGAAAATTCTTAATAATTATAAAAAATAGTTTCATGGTTTTTTTTGTTAATTTAGGATTACAATTTAGGTTTAACACTATAATTTATAATTTTTAACTATTTATAAAACAGTCTCTCAATTTTTTTTTCAAGTTTAACTGAAATTTTGATATTAAGTTAACTGTTTAATATTATATTGAAATCAATAATTTAACTATTTTGCATTAACTCATAAATTATACAAATGTTGTGACTTTAAAATGATAATTACTCACATGCGACAACATATTTAAACTAATAAGTTAACTATAATATGTTAAAAAGTTAAAGTCATAATTTTATAAATAGAAATATAATATGAGATTTTAATATTGTAGGTTAGTCCATCGTTTGAATGACTTCTACCCGTGAGTTATACATGAATAAAATTAAATATAATATATGGTTTAATGTTATTTATAGTTGTTGTTATTGTTAATTAATTTTTTAAAATTTATTTGCTTAATGTTTTAATTTCTATTATTATAATTATTTAAAACATAAAACATTGTTTTTGATTTCAATATAATCATTTATATAGAGTTTTTTTTAACTATTGTTATAGTAAGTTATTTAAAGTTACTTATTTGAAAACTTTTAACGATTATAAAAATATTTTTAGGAAATATTTTAGTTAAATTGAGATTACAATTTAGTTTTTGCATTTATCACTACAATTTATCACTTTTAACTATTTACAAAATATTCTTTGGTTTTTTAAGTGGAACTGGAATTTATATTTAAGATGATACTGTAATGTTATATTTAAATTAACAATTTAAGCATTTTGTCCAAACCTTTCAAAATTTATAGCTTTAAATTGATAATGGTTTACATACAACAACATTTTAAATCTAATAAATTAAGTATAATATATTAAAAGTTAAAGACATAACTTTATAAGTAGAAGTAAATATATTATTTTAAAATTGAAATTTAGTTTATTTATGATTACACTTTATGTTTGATATTTATTTAACTTTATTAACCAACTTATAATCATTATTAGAAAGACACTACAATTTATCACTTTTAACTATTTACAAAATATTTTTTGTGTTGTTTAAGTTAAACTAAAATTTATATTTTAGTTGACCCTGTAATGTTATATTTAAATTAATAATTTAAGTATTTTATACAAATTGTTCCAAAATTGTATTTTTAAAATGATAATGGTTTACATCCAACAATATATTAATACTAATAAATTAAGTATAATATGTTAAAAGTTAAAAAAACATAACTTTATAAGTAGAAGTAAAGATATTATTTTAATATTGAAATTTAGTTTATATATGATTATACTTTAGGTTTGATATTTATTTAACCTTATTAAACAACCTATAATTATTATTAGAAAGAAAATGAAAATTCATGAGACTTTCAAATGAATGTGGTGAAAGAAAAAATGAATGAGAGTTTCAAATGAATATGGTGAAAGGAAAAATGTTTCCTTTATAAGTATAGTATTACTAGGCGAATGCCCGCGCGTTGCGCAGAAACACCTATATAGTTGAAGTCTTTACAAATATATGTTTTTTTTAATATACCAATAACGTTGTTGTTAAATTTGATATAATAATTCGTATACTAAATTGATATAATGTATTGATTATTTTGAATTATATGATAATATATACATCTATTATAACAGCATAATCTCAATCGTTTGAATAATTTCTACCCGCGAGTTATACATGAATAAAATTAAATATAATATATGGTTTAATGTTATTGTTAATTAATTTTTTAAAATTTATTTGCTTAATGTTTTAATTTTTATCATTATAATTATTTAAATCATCAAACATTGTTTTTTGATTTTAAGGGTAACAATATAATAATTTATATAGAGTTATTTTTAATTATTGTTATTGTAAGTTATTTTAAGCTACTTATTTAAAAACTTTTAACAATTATAAAAATATATTTAGGAAATATTTTAGTTAAATTGAGATTACCATTTAGTTTTTACATTTATCACTAAAATTTATCACTTTTAACTATTTACAAAATATTCTTTGGTTTTTTAAGTGGAACTGAAATTTATATTTAAGTTGACATTGTAATGTTATATTTAAAATAACAATTTAAGTATTTTGTCCAAACCGGTCAAAAGTTGTAGCTTTAAACTGATAATGGTTTTACATACAACAACATTTTAAATCTAATAAATTAAGTATAATATGTTATAAGTTAAAGACATAACATTATAAGTAGAAGTAAATATATTATTTTAAAATTGAAATTTAGTTTATTTATGATTACACTTTATGTTTGATATTTATTTAACTTTATTAACCAACTTATAATCATTATTAGAAAGACACTACAATTTATCACTTTAAACTATTTACAAAATATTTTTTGGGTTGTTTAAGTTAAACTAAAATTTATAATTAAGTTGACCCTGTAACGTTATATTTAAATTAATAATTTAAGTATTTTATACAAATTGTTCCAAAATTGTATCTTTAAAATGATAATGGTTTACATCCAACAATATATTAAAACTAATAAATTAAGTATAATATGTTAAAAGTTAAAAAAAATCACTTAATAAGTAGAAGTAAATATATTATTTTAATATTGAAATTTAGTTTATATGTGATTACACTTTAGGTTAGATATTTATTTAACCTTATTAACCAACTTATCATCATTATTAGAAAGAAATTGAAAAGTCATGGGAGTTTCAAATGAATGTGGTGATAGGAAAAATACATGGGAGTTTCAAATGAATGTGGTGAAAGGAAAAAATGCTTCCTTTATAATATAGTATGATATGATGATATGATATGATATGATGATGATACGTTAATTCGTACCATTTTTATTTTCTCATTTTTTACAATAATACATAAAAGTTGATCTAGATATATTAATTATTTATAACAAGGTCATAAAAATATTAAAATATCACTTTGAATTTAAAAAAAATCAGTTTATTTAGATTTTAGTTTATTTTACTAGTCTCCAGATGTTAAAAAATCAAACAGTCTTCTTTTTTCAGACTGCAGACGTTTGGTCCACCTCTTCTACTGCAGAGGTCTATAGATATGGTCCGCAGACTGCAGACATTTTGCCACAAAATAAACAAACAACACCTTAGTGACCATCCAAGTGAGTTAATGGACTTAATTCATGGTTTGAGCCCCATCAATGAATGCAAAAGCATAAAGTTTGCAACTTTATGGCTTAAGATGTTATTTTGAGCTTGGATCTAAGTTTTGGACGCAAAGGCTGAATGGATTAAGACTTTGGAATGAGAATGGGTTGACTGGCCAGTACATTGGGCGTACTCTAGAGTACACTGTGCATACTGGGTCAGTGTCCCGAATTCGGATGAGCATCAGCGTACGCTGGGCGTACGATCCATGTATGCCACGTGTATGCAGTCTGTGGTCATAGATGGGCTTTGGGCTCGTGTGTTAATTGGGCTTTGGACTTGTTTAAGTTGGGCCTCGAGCCCACCTGTTTTTGCAAGTAATTTTTGGGCGTAAGGCCATGTTAGGTGTTCTTGGGCCATATTGGGCCTTGGAGGATTTGTAGTTGGGCTTAGATGCTTTTTGGGCTTTTTTATGGATTTGGGCCTTAGGGGAAGGGAGGCCCATTGAGGCATGGCTAAGGGAGCCTTTTTTGCCTTAAGTCAAGAATTAGTGTTTGGACCTTCGAGTTAGAATGTGACCTAATTTCTAATTAGGGTTTTATGCTTGTGCGTTAGGAAGAGGATTTCGCGAGTCATCCGTCGAGTACGATTTGATATATTAAGTCTGAGAGTCTTTCTTCGTAGTATCCGTGGGTCGAAGGCACCAATGTCGGCCCACTAGTTTATGATGTAGTGTGATGATTGTCTTTATGACAATTTTCAGTTATGCCGGTATTTTCTTGATGACTCTGTGATTCTTGTTATGATATTATCTAGTAGAAGTAGTAGGGGGTGAAATAGTCCCGATATCCGGTTGAGATATACCGAAGGGTATTGCAAGCACCCAAATATGCTTGGAAGTATCCGATCAACATAGACCGAAGGGGTAGGCAAGCACCTAGATATGTTTGGCAGTATGTTTGTTTAGTATGTGGTGTTTGGGGGGGGGGGGGGGGACTCACTAAGCTTTGTGCTTACAGTTTTCAGTTTATGTTTCAGGTACTTCCCATTCGAAGGGTAAGGGCCCGACATGATCGCACCGCATCACCCTATGTTTTCCGCACTTAGTGATTTTGGGAATTTGTACTCGGATAACAAGTTACTATGATACTCTATTGACTATTTTGATATTAGTGTCATGTGATGTTACAAGTTGGTATCAAAGCCTTGGTTTGAGGGATTCGGGCATACTCTCGAGTGTGCCCGGACTCAAATCGAGGGTTTGGTAGGTTTTCCATTAAATGAAACATTTTAATCTAAGGATTTCTAATGAAAGAAAAGGGGTGCGATGCGTGCAATCATCCGAGCTCAAGTAAGTCTTCCCAAAATACCCATACAAGTTATATGCGTTATACTATGATATAAGAATTGCATGCTAGATTAAGGGATAAGGATCTGCTCATAATTGCATGATAGAATGCTAGGAGAGATTCCTTTATGTGCCTATATGTATGAGTTTTAGATTTGCATGCTAGTGTCAGATCAGTTACTTGTTAGGATGACATGTATAGGGTATTTTGTGAGTTGAATTGTCTGATGCTCGAATGTTGCATGCTTTGTGCTTTAGGAAATTTTTTTGGTACTAGATAACTAGTGGATGAATGCGTTGGGTTACATATTGTTGTGATTGGATAATTTTAGAATGATAGGTTTAACTCTATTGCACAACTCATGTTTGAGTCCAACCGTTATAGTGTGGGACCTATCATTCGAAGAATTATATAGTATCAGTAGTATGT
Source organism: Lactuca virosa (assembly GCF_052849685.1). Classification (NCBI taxonomy): domain Eukaryota; kingdom Viridiplantae; phylum Streptophyta; class Magnoliopsida; order Asterales; family Asteraceae; genus Lactuca; species Lactuca virosa. The sequence continues at coordinate 211,483,546 of NC_136429.1, forward strand.
AATTGTGTTCATGCAATAGTTAGGTAGTATCTGCAACTGATAGCAGATAGGGGAGAGGAAGGGAGTCTTAGGGAGTCCCTATGAGATGCGTTGGTGCGTAGGACGCCTTATAGTTTGAGAAATGTATCAGTTGGGAGGAGTGACTTGGAGGAGTCGGGTAGTCCTTGAGGAGGGTATAAATAGGTATGGAAGGTACTATTAGGACCGTACTACTGAAAGCACATGATTTATACCCAAGACTAGGAATACCACGATGAATCTAGGGTACTCGAGAGTGTGAACCTTCTCGTGTGTTTGCTAATCATTTATATGGTTATGTTTCAGTATGGTGGTGACACATCATGGAGTAGGAGGTTCAGGATCTAGGCCTGGTCCAGACATAGGCACCGAACCGATTGATGAGGGATTACGCGATTTAATTGCATCGGAGATTACTAGAGGCATCCTTGATGCGACTCCGATGATGTTCGGGTCGATCAAGGAGGGTATCATGGAGCTGATGGAGGATCTCCTTCGGATCTTCAAGGCCGATTTGGCCGCTAGCCAGTCGGGGGCCTGCACACTCTTCTTCAAGGATTTCAGGGGATGTGAAGCACCAAATTTCTTTGGGGCGAAGGAGCCCATCACAGCCAGGCGTTGGATAGTCGACATTGAGTGTGCTCAGATGACGAGCTTCTTCCCCGAGGGGTCGAAGGTCAGGTTCGTTGCACGATGTTTGAGAGAGTGAACCCGGGATTGGTGGGAGGAGGTCGGCTATGCTTTGGTAGCCCCAAACATTGAGGTTATGACATGGCCAGATTTTGTGACCTAGTTTTGAGTAGAGTTCGCACCAGCTGTTGAGGTGTAGCAGTTAGCTAGGGAGTTTCTTGTCATGAGGCAGACGACTGAGACTGTGTCGGAGATCACCGCCAAGTTCAGAGAGAGGGCATTGTTAGTACCCCAGTATGTAGCTGATGAGGAGATGAGGAAGACCCGATACCATGATATGTTGAGATCTGAAATCAGGGAGTTCGTTAGTTTTTCGGCCTGACCGACTATGGATGATATGATATCTAGAATGCGGGAACGAGAGATTGATTTGGAGCACATAGGGAAGAGGAATGTGGAGCCTAGCCAGATAATTGCGGTTTCGGCGAAGAAACCCAAGGGTTTGAGTTTCGACTCTAGATCGAAGGGCAGCAGGACCGGAGCCGCTGTGGCAAATGCGGCAGGTCGCATGATGGGGTTCGCAAGGCGGGTGGTTCGGGCTGCTACAAGTTCGGCAAGTCAGCGCACTTTAGCAAGGATTGTACTGCTACTATCACCACCACACATACATCAGACCTTATTTTCTTTCATGCAATCAGAGGGGCCATAAGAAGGCCAACTGCCCAAGTCTAGTATCAGGAGGAACAGTAGCAACACCTACTCTAGCGACCCTATGGATTGCAGATGGCCGCTAGGGCAAGGAGGATGTGCCTGTTGTGAGGAGCAGGGCATTTCAGATGACTGCAGAGGAGGCGCGTGCTGCACCAGATGAGGTGACGGGTATTTCTTTTTCTTCTTAACTCCTTATTTATGCTGATTTCCCAACTTATATTTGTGTGTTTTGTTTTAGGATCGTTCCTTGTAAACGACATCTCTGATATTGTTTGATTCGGGGGCTACCCGATCTTTCGTGTCTCTTGTGCTCATCAAGAGGTTTATTGGAGCTCCGAGTGATCTGGATCATCCGTTAGAGGTTGAGATTGCAGATGATCGATATGTCCGGGTATCGAGGGTTCATCGAGATTGTGTTCTAGATATGTTTAGCAAGAGGTATCCGATCGGCTTTGTTCCCATTCCAATGCGCGGGAACAAGGTCATAGTGGGTATGGATTGGCTGAGCCCCAATGGGGCGGAGAATGATTCTGAGCACCAGCTGGTACATGTTCGAACCCCAAGTGGGGGAGAGTTGGTGGTCAATGAGGAGGACGCTGTAACTTCCTGATTTTTCACACCAGGTATACCCCAAAATACATTCCATAATTATAAAAATTTTACAAAATATTTTGGTATACAATGGCACACTAGAGCACAAAAAGCTATCACAAGGATCGTGTTGGCAGCAAGCACAGTATCGAGTCGGGCGCTATAATCTTTAACGTGCAGAACATTTACAAAAAAACAATGTAAGCCTCACGACTTAGTGAATAACAACTACAATAACAAAAACACATAATCCAAATAACAAATAATGCACCAGGCAGATTTATTCACAGTATCTCCTAAGAGATCTAACATAAATCTTTTTGCATAATAATACCATGCTTAGTAAAGTACTAAGCCCAAACCTGTCAAATAATACTATCTCTATCCGAGATAAATATAAACTAATATATCAATATTTCATTATAACCAATTTAACTAATCAAGTACCATATCTCCAATATGAGATAAGATATTCAAATAATTATATCATCCTGAGATGCCATATAATGTCATAATAATCACTAATACACATATACCAAAATGTGTAGGTACCAACAAAAACGGATGTTAGAGTAATGTTACTCACCTGATCACTTGGTTGACACACTACTTCGGTCCTTGACCTATATAGCTTTCCCGTCCGTCACAAACCGGTACCTAACCAACAATTTACCAGTTCCTTAGAACATGTTATAATTTACCCTTAACTACACCCCGTGACTATTTGTCACCAATATCATTAAAGACAATAATATGTCAATACTAGGTTTAACCCCATAAGCCAATAGCCAAATCTACCATATTGGATCATTTCAGTAGATTAGGGTTTATAACCCTGATAGTCCCAACTAATTATCTTACCATGAGATTTACTTACAATTGTCACCAACAGGTCCGTAACAACACCATATCACAGATACAAGTATATGTACATAACATATACTAAAATCTATCCAATCCCAACTATAATGTTGTTTAAAACAATTACATAATAACGGGGTAAATTATACCTCCACGGTCTCATAACTCGGCTCGTATCACACGTATATCAGTATAACTCCACTGGTATAATATCACATAAATGACTCCCGGGCAACATCTCCGCTCAAATGTGTCAAAATCCTCCAAATGACACCAAAACAATCGTTTTTATACTCTGCAAGCTCTCACGTCGTGAGCATTATAAGTTCACGTTGTGGGTAGTGTCTAGACCTGATCCTGCCAAGCGTCGCACTCTCCCACCACTTGTCTTGTCGATTCATCGCATCTCACGTCGTGAGAATCACTTGCTCATGTCGTGAGAATCAAATTTCATGTCGTGGTTGTCAAAGGTTGACCTTTGACTTGACTTCCGTTGACTTTATCATAATAGCATCCTACTTTCATCTCAACTTTAAATAGCCATAACTTTCTCATACAGACTCTGTTTCTAACAAACTTTATATCCCCAGAATCATCATCACACGAACTATAATATTCTTCAATAATATTTTAATAATTAACATTTCTAAAAACTAACCCTTTCTAGGGTTTAATTAACCTACCCCTTTCATAATATCTATATTTCATAAAATAACACTTGTTACGAAAAACCGGGTGTCACAAGTCTTCCCCCCTTCAAAAGATTCGGTCCCCGGAATCTCCTGAAGTCTCGTGATATAATCAAGAATTCCATTAACTTATAGTCCTTCCAAGAAGAACTATTGAATCACATCCTCCATTATAATTGCATAGAAATTCATGGTTGTACATTATACTATCACAATTTACTATTATTTTCTTAGCATAAATTGCCCATACATTTATACTACAATACACACACACACACACACACATATATATATATATATATATATATATATATATATATATATATATATATATCAACAATGATAACCATTTTCAATACAACATGGTTGTGAGCTATCAATTACCATCAAATTTCTACATCTCATTTTAACTTCCTTTCGATTATTAACACTTTTCCTCGAGTCTCACAATCGACTAACATTTCTTCTTGAGAAGTTCATAACACAGAAAAATCTCATAGAATAAGGATAGGAACATATTCACTATCCTTAAATAATTCTACTTAATCATAGTATTTTATTTACTGTCATTGGATTCTTTGCAACAAGTAGTACTCACTTACTACTTAATTAAAATCAACTATTTCTATTTACCATTCTCAACTATAACCAAGTACTCGATTTAGGACTCCTTCTGAGTTACGAGTATTTCACTATTACCAAGTCAGTTAACTATGCACCATGATCTCTAATCCGAGATCACACATATCATTAATTATCAATTATTACCGAATATCATATCGGTGAATACCACATTTCCACATCTCATCACTGTCATGAGTTTACTACGTCATAATTTCTCGAATTCACCCAATCCATTATGGTTTTTAATACCATATTGTAAATCAGATACACAGTAAATCGACCCACAGTAGTATCTTCTATACATACAATAGGTCAATCACACACCTATTTCTCAATATCTTCACACTACGAAGATGTCATTTCATTCTCATCGTAGCAATCTCTTACTATGCTGTCAATAAGTGACATTTTAAAGTCAACCTTTCTGGCATCATGTCAATCAGTGACATTACTAATTCATCCTTATTCTCTTGGTAACTCTAATACCAATATTACAATATATACACTTATAGACATACATATAATTTCAATTCCTATGGTATCTCCAATCCGAGATTACCATCATATCGTTTCATGTTCCAATAGTATCCCTAATACAGGATAACTATCATGTCATACCTGTCACATTTCATTGGTATCCCCAATCCAGGACAACCATTTTTTCATACATGCCACGTTCCAGTGGCATTTCCAATCCAGGATATCCACCACCTTGTACTTGTACAAGTGGCATCTCCAAACCAAGATAACCACCAAATTATACCCCTACCAGTGGTATCTCTAACCAAGATAACCACCAAATCATACATGTACTAGTGGTATGTGTAAACCAAGATAACCACCAAATCATATATGTACCAGTGGTATCTCAAAACCAAGATAACCACCAAATCATACTTGTACCAGTGGTATCTCCAAACCAAGATAATGTCACACCCCCAAACCTGAATGACGGAAACGTCTGGGGGCGGATGGAGTGACTTCATGTACCGTATCATAACAATTAAATAGTAATGAAACATAGCAACCCAAACATGTATACATTGATAACACAAGTTTACATTGTTTACAACACTTTGTTTGTTCAAAAGTTAAATATAAATAACTGAAGAATGGAAAGACATGAGTTGACGATGCCGACCCTTAAGAAGAGTTGAGTACCTGCTTACTGTTTTCCTGAGAATACAAGTGATTTTAAAAAGTGTCAACACTTAAGTTGGTAAGTTCATAAGCATTTTGCATGAAAAGAGTTTGTAATTGTTTTGTGAAATCCTATATTTTCTTTAAGGTAAAATGAAGTTGTAAGTAATTCCTTTGTATCTTTTCATTGTAAAGTATTAACGTATATTTCCAGAAAGTCCGATATTTTCTTTGATATTGACTGAATTTGAAAGTAATTCCTTTGTATATTTTCTTTGTAAAGTGTTAACGTACATTTCCAGAAAATCCAGTATTTTCTTAAAGGTGAACTGTGATCTTAAACCCTAATACCAAGATGGAAGTGAATGTTGTACAGAAAATAGTATATAGTTTCATTTATTTTAATAAAACTAATGAAGTATAAGCTTCCCGTAAACCAAATAGTTTCGCTAATCGCTATGTGAGTTCTTATAACCATGCTTGATATGACTGCTATGCCTGAACGACGTTCTTCAGGCATCGGAATTGGTAGACATTTGTCACCCTAGACTTTCCGGTCTAACTGTAGCGAACAGCTGAGGTGTGGGGTTGTCAATCCTGTATAGATCTATACACAACGGTCTCGCTCTCCCTCCAGGAGACTCTAGTTATAACGCATGACTTAAGATGTATGCTAGGCAGGTACGGTGAAGGAAAGTCTCAGAAGAGCATGAACAGATTTACGTGAACTATGACTCCCTTTTACTTGCAAAATAAGATAATTATGCCTTTAAGTAATTATATGTACCTTTGAAAAGTGTGGTTTGTGACTTCCAAACTATACCGATTATAGTTTATCTTGTTGGTTTGAAACTATTTATATAATCTTTTATATAAATATAAGGGTGTATTCCAGCATGAAAATATGAAATCAAAACATAGTATTTTGGTGTTAACACCCACTAGATTAGTAGAGGAATAGAATGTACCATTTTTGCTAATAGAGCTATCCTTTAATAAAAGTTCCCAAAAGCCATGTAGTTTTACAAATCGTAACTTTTCATATGGTTTTATAACATGGATTATGTTTGTTTTAGCTATATGTAAATCGCAATTATTTATACCAAAAACCAGTATAAATCATAACTTAAGTAAATAATATTTTATCTTTAACATAAGATGAAAACATGTAATTATTTGTGGGATAAACAAAGTTTTACTTGTATTCCCCCTCCCCCCCCCCTAAAACATGCAAAAATCCTTAAAATATGGGGATATGAACTCACCTTGGTTTGGTTAGGAGGATGATTTGAAATAAGTATAACAAGATTTTAAGCATGACACTTGGTTGGAGTGGATGAACTTCTAAGAATGATTATTATCCTAACAATATCAACACACAAATATGTGTGTAAAAATGGTGGAACTAACATATAATCATATATAAACACTAGGGGATTATGAAAATACTTACTCAAAAATCTAAGGACCACTTAGATGATGAGGATCTTTAGAAAGAACCAAGCTTATTCTTGAGAGGATGTAAAGAAGGTGATGAATAGAGAAGGAAGGTTTTCTGTCGTGAATAAGAGGATGGAAGGGTGGTAGTATGTCACTAGATAATATGAAGGATGCTACTTGGTTATTTATGGGGTAATTAATAGATACTTGGTGGTTAATTACGTGGGTTACTGGGATTTCATTGGAAATAGGAGTGTTATCATGTCTCAAGGTCAACTAATCTTGTCTTATTCACACTCTAGACCGCAAACCCCATAAAATTAGCCTAGTATGAAGTTGTTTGCGATCAAAGAGTGGTCCACTAAGGGGGGTTTACGGCCAAGGAATGTCCCATGGAAGGGTTTACGGTCATATACCTCCCATTTAACGTGTTTTCGGCCAACAATGATCCACTAAAGGTGTCCACGGCCAACCATTGTTCCATTAATGTAGTTTTCGGCCAAGGTGCTTTAAATGCATTGAGATTTCGGTCCTAGGCTCATCGTAGGGTGTGTTTTCGGTCCTAATTTGTCCCGACAAGGGTGTTTTCGGCCATAGTGGAGTTCTATGCCTTAATTTATCAAGGAAATGCTTTTTCGGTGCTATCTTGTTGACTTGTCAAAGTGCATTTCAATCATGGTTCCAGAAAGCTTATTTACACATATTTATATACATATATGTTAGCTTATAAGTCATTGTACTTATGGCTTTCAAATGTTCTAGGGTGGGTGGGATAGTAGGCTAAATACCAATAAACAATATTTTAAATTCATGATTCCTATTCCAATTTATTTGTCTAGTTTTGCCTTGATAAACTTGTTTACTTTCAAGAGGTTATCTTATACATGATTTCCAAAGTGTATATACCCATATACATGCACTTATGCCCTTTTGGTTTTCAAGGTTTTATTGTAATAGGTTTACAATTTAGACCTTTCTTGATCAAAATCTTTCGGGTAGTCACATAATCCCCCCGTTAGAGGGAATTTCGTCCCGAAATTAGCATCTTGGACGACTCTTGCAACTAGGAGAAAGTTGCGGGTATCTCTGTTTCATCTGGTCTCTTCGTTCTTAAGGGAATTTGGGTCTTTGCTTGGTGTTCCAACGGACCTTCGTTATTGGTATTTGACCTCATTATTTTGGTTTCCTCGCCCATGATCCCCACCTGTTCCTCTTCGGGGGTGTAGGTTCTTGTTTACTTGGATTTCGTCAAGTGGGATTAACAGAACTTCAGCGATTAGATACTTATTAGGGTTAGACACGTGGAATGTGGGATGCCTGATGCTGAGTTCTTGTGGTAACCGAAGTCTATAGGCTACTGGACCGATCTCGGCGAGGATTTTGAATGGTCTAACGATGTTTGTGTACTAGACGCCCTAGAGGTAGTGTCTCTAAACCTTAAGACAAACACTATTGTCATTAAGGTTAAGGTTGCGTGTGGTGTAGCTGGCCTTATAAATCTTAGGTTATCTTGGGAGTTTCTTCCTTTGGAATTCCGAGCTAGTGGTATGTCGACCTTTGCTTGTTCCTTGAAGTTGGTCGAATAAGTCTTCAATTCGGAATAGGGGATGTCGATCCTTGAGGATGGGTTTGTTTGAATCTTAGTAGTCAGTGGTCCTATGGAAAATCCGCCCTTCCTCCTTATGAGTCGGATGGGTGCTCTCTAAGGTTAGAGGCTTGGTCTGATAATTTCCTACTTATTAGGTCGTTCTATTGATCGGTCAATATCTATTTTTGTGTTGGTGCTAAGTGGTACTGGAATGGCTCTAGGTTATCTTGATGGGTAATATTTCTGAAAGACCTATGTTTTCTTTAAAGTGAACTGAAGTTGTAAGTAATTCCTTTGTATCTTTTCTTTGTAAAGTAATAACGTATATTTCCAGAAAGTCCGATATTTTCTTTAATATGGACTGAAGTTGAAAGTAATTCCTTTGTATCTTTTCTTTGTAAAGTGTTAACGTACATTTCCAGAAAATCTAGTATTTTCTTAAAGGTGAACTGTGATCTTAAACCCTAAGACCAAGATGGAAGTGAATGTCGTACAAAAAATAGTATATAGTTTCATTTCTTTTAATAAAACTAATGAAGTATAAGCTTCCCGTAAACCAAATAGTTTCGCTAATCCCTATGTGAGTTCTTATAACCATGCTTGATATGACTGCTATGCCTAAACGACGTTCTTCAGGCGCCATAATTGGTAGACATTTGTCACCCTAGACTTGTCGGTCTAACTGTAGCGAACAGCTGGGATGTGGGGTTGTCAATCTCCAAACCAAATCATACCTGTACCAATGGTATCTCCAAACCAAGATAACCACCAAATCATACCTGTACCAGTGGTATCTCTGAACCAAGATAACCACCAAATCAAAAATATGCATGTATGTATATGTATTTACATTTTTGTGGTATCTCCAATCCAAGATACCACTATATTTCCTTTCAATTCACATGATAACTCTAATACCGAGGTTATCCTTATATTCATTTCCATATTTTTCTCGGGATACTTCAAACACCAACATTTTCATGTCATTGCCACATTATGACAAATATGTGAATCCAAATTTTGTAAGTAAAACAAAGTTTACTCAAATCGCTACTCATCTCAAAAATATTACTACCTCCGAAATTCATATATGAAGTATTAGTTTCTTCTAACGGGTTCATATCCCGAAAATATTTCTCCTCACATCTCCCAAATTCATCATGACTAATATTAAGTATCATGCTTTAAATCCAGAGCACACTTTTAACTTCATAATTTCCAGCCACATTGTGGCTCTAATCTCGTATCACAAACACGGTCAATAATTATCAGCTCACACAGTTGAAAGATAGATACTAAACATCAATCAACCGTACATAGTAATTTCATGGCCTATCATCCAAAACCAGTCATTTAGCTGAAATCCAGCCTTAGACAAAATTTAATCCTTACATTGTGGTCCATCTATAATCACGTTGTGGCCATGATCATTATTCACCTTGTGACTCTCAAGTCGTGGTCTTACATCTGCCACGTCGTGATCAACATTACTCACGTCGTGACCTAGACAATTCAATTCTAGTAGTGTACTTAATGCTCACGTCGTGATAGCACCATGCTCACATCGTGAGATCAAAATATGTTGCTATTCTTCATTTCGACTATATCACACATCGCAATCGCGGCACCAGATACTTCAACTTGTCACACCTCACATCCTAATGTAGGCCTCACAACCGCACATCACAACGTACCATGTACACCGCGTCATTCGTTGCAATACCGCTCATCTTCTCGTACATGATATCATCCAATGTCCAGCCTTCCAATGGCGAACGATTTTAATTGATAAGGAAAAAGGTCCCGACAATTACAAATCGATATTTTGCCAAAATTCTAACTATTCAAACAATTTTATTACTAATATCTCACCATATAATTTAATTTAAATCGCATCACGAATCGCAACACCCACTACGTCGTGCATAACACATATACCATATCGTCCACTGAAATTCTTCCCACAATATGCGTGTATATATATATATATATATATATATATATATATATATATATATATATATATATAACTGTTCCAAGTTATTTCTACCAGGCATAATCAAATAACATTTTCCACCTTACGGTTTAAGTTTAGCTATTTACTATAAGCAATTAATTCGCTTAAACCACAGCTCTGATACCATCTTGTAACTCCCATATTTTTCACACCAGGTATACCCCAAAAAAACATTCCATAATTATAAAAATTTTACAAAACATTTTTGTATACAATGGCACACTGGAGCACAAGAAGCTATCACAAGGATCGTGCTGGCAGCAAGCACATGATCGAGTCGGGCGCTACAATCTTTAACCTGCAAAACATGTACAAGCAAACAACGTAAGCCTCACGGCTTAGTGAATAACAACTACAATAACAAAAACACATAATCCAAATAACAATAATCCATCAGGCAGATATATTCACAATATCTCCTAAGAGATCTAACATAAATCTTTTTGCATAATAATCCCATGCTTAGTAATGTACTAAGCCCAAACCTGTCAAATGATACTATCTCCAATCCGAGATAAATATAAACCAATATATCAATATTTCATTATAACCAATTTAACTAATCAAGTACCATATCTCCAATCCGAGCTAAGATATTCAAATAATTATACTATCCTGAGGTACCATATAATGTCATAATAATCTCTAATACACATATACCAAAATGTGTAGGTACCAACAACAACGGATGTTAGAGTAGTGTTACTCACCTGATCACTTGGTTGACACACTACTTCGGTCCTTGACCTATACAGCTTTCTCGTCCGTCACAAACCGGTACCTAACCAACACTTTCCAAGTTCCTTAGAACCTGTTATAATTTACCCTTAACTACACCTCGTGACTATTTGTCACCAATCTCATTTAGAGATGCACAAAACCCGAATCCGATCTGGTCCGATCCGGTTTCGCTTACGTAATCAATAATCCGATCCGGTCAAAATCCGGTCAAAATCCTATCCGGTTCCAACCAAAATCCGAATCTGATTCTAATCCGATTTGAAACCGGTTTAAACCGATTTTAGTGGGTTTTAATCGGATTTTGGGGCAGATTTGGATCCGGTTTTTAGCAAATCCGGTTTACAATCTGGTATCAAATCCGATTTGGAATATAGGTTTAGGATCCGTTTGAAAATCCGGTTTTAAATCCGATCCGATCCGGTTTGGTCAAAACCGGTTTTGACCCAATCCGGTTTCGGATTGGATCCGGTTTTGAATAGTGAAACCGGTTTTTGTGTGCATCTCTAATCTCATTAAATACAATAATATATCAATACTAGGCTTAACCCTATAAGCCAATAGCCAAATCTACCATATTGGGTCATCTTAGTAGATTAGGGTTTATAACCCTGACAGTCCCAACTAATTATCTTACCGTGAGATTTACTTAAAAATCTCACCAACAGGTCCGTAACAACACCATATCACGGATACAAGTATATGTACATAACATATACTGAAATCTATCCAATCCCAACAATAATGTTGTATAAAACAATTACATAATAATGGGGTAAATTATACCTCCACGGTCTCATAACTCGACCTGTATCACACGTATATCAGTATAACTCCACCGCTATAATATGACGTAAACGACTCCCGAGAAGCATCTCTGCTCAAATGTCTCAAAATCCTCCAAATTACACCAAAACACTCTTTTTTATATTCTGCAAGCTCTCACGTCGTGAGCATTATAAGCTCACGTCGTGAGCAGTGTCTAGACCTGATTCTGCCACGCGTCGCACTCTCCCGCCACGTGTCTTGTTGATTCATCACATCTCACATCATGAAAATCACTTACTCACGTCGTGAGAGTCAAATGTCACGTCGTGGTGGTCAAAGGTTGACCTTTCACTTGACTTCTGTTGACTTTCTAATAATAGCATCCTACTTTCATCTCAACTTCAAATAGCCATAACTTTCTCATACAGACTCCGTTTTCAGCAAACTTTATATCCACAGAATCGTCAGCAGAAGAACTATAATATTCTTCAATAATATTTTAATAATTAACATTTCTAAAAGTTAACCCTTTCTAGGGTTTAATTAACCTACCCTTTTCATAATATCTATATTTCATAAAATAACACCTGTTACGAAAAACCAGGTGTCAAAGACGCTCAGCGCGGGCCGGTCCTATGCTCAACTGTTAGGGTCAGGCGTTATCTTCATCAGGGTTGTTCCGGTTTCTTCGCCTATGTTATGGATACCCAGGAGAAGGGTTAGGCGTCGGTTGATGATGTGTTGATTGTGCGGGAGTAGTCGGATATGTTCCGGAGGATTTGTCTGGGGTACCTCCGGAGAGGCAGGTGGAGTTTCGGATTGACTTGCTTCCTGGTGTGGCTCCGATAGCCAAAGCACCATATCGGTTAGCTCCACCAGAGATGCAGGAATTGTCTACACAGCAGTAGGAGCTGTTAGACAAGGGATTCATCCGACCGAGTAATTCGACTTCGGGTGCGCCGACTCTGTTTGTGAAGAAGAAGGATGGGTTGCATCAAATGTGTATTGACTACCAGGAGCTAAATAAGCTAACGGTGAAGCACCGTTATCCACTCCTGAGGATTGATGATTTTTTTGACCAGCTTCAGGGTGCGTCTTGGTTTTCCAAGATTGATCTACGTTTGGGTTGTCATCAGATGAGGGTCAGAGAGGATGATATGCAGAATACGACCTTTCGGACTCGTTATGGTCATTACGAGTTCGTAGTGATGCCCTTCAGGCTCACCAATGCTCTAGCCGCGTTCATGGACCTCATGAACCGTGTGTGTCGAACGATGTTGGATCGGTTTGTGATTGTATTCATCGATGACACCCTGGTCTATTCCAAGACCCAGGAGAAGCATGAGGAGCACTTGTGAGAGGTGTTGGAGACCCTGAGGAGGGAGAGGCTATATACGAAGTTCTCCAAGTGTGAGTTCTGGTTGTGTGAGGTGCAGTTTCTGGGGCACCTTGTCAACCAAAATGGTATTCTGGTCGATCTGTCCAAGGTAGAGGTCGTGATTAGGTGGGAGGTAACGCAGTCTCCATCTGATATTCGGAGTTTCCTGGCAGGATATTACCGGAGATTCATTCAGGATTTCTCCAAAATAGTGGTTCCCCTGACACGACTGACGAAGAAGACCGCCACTTTTCGTTGGGGGCCTGAGCAGCAGGCAACTTTTGAGACCCTGAGACAGAGATCGTGCGAGGCACCGATTCTGACCCTGCCAGAGGGTGTTGAGGATTTTGCGGTTTATTGTGATGCGTCTATCACGGGATTGGGTGCGGTCTTGATGTAGAGGGGTCGTGTTATTGAATACGCTTCGAGGCAGTTGAATCCTCATGAGGTGAACTATCCAACACATGATTTGGAGCTGGGGGCTATGGTTTTCGCCCTCAAGATTTGGCGACTTTACCTCTATGGGGTTCCACTATACTATTTACACGGATCACAAGAGCCCGAGGTACTTGATGGATCATCCGAATCTAAATATGAGGCAGCGTCGGTGGTTGGATGTGGTGAAGGATTATGATTGTGAAATCATTCACCATCCATGAAGGCCAATGTAGTGGCCGATGCTCTTAGCCGCAAGGCGGTCACAGCTTCGATCAGGGATATTTGTCTGAGGATGACCGTGATTACTCCGCTTTTGGAGTAGATTCGAGAGGCTCAGGTTGAGGCTATGAAGGAAGAGAACCTGAAGAGTGAGCGAATAGTAGGTTAGATGGCTTCCTTTGATCATGATAGTCGATGGTTATTGACTCTGCATCAAAGATTATAGGTTCCATATTAGGGTGGTGTGCGTCAGATTCTGATGGAAGAGGCGCACAAGTCGAGATTCTCCATTCATCCTGGGTTAGCGAAGATGTATGGGGATCTTCGTCCTGATTATTGGTGGCCTTATATGAAGCGGGATGTAGCTTGGTATGTGGAGAGGTGCTTGACTTGCAAGAAAGTCAAGGCCAAGCATCAGCGACCTCACGGCAAGATGCAGCCGTTAGATATTCCCGTTTGGAAATAGGAGGAGATTACCATGGACTTCATTACGAAGTTGCCTCGGACTACGCGTGGAGTGGATTCGATTTGGGTCATCGTGGATCGATTGACCAAGAGCATGCATTTTATCCCAATTCAGGATAGTATCTTCGCAGAGAAGTTAGCTGAGGTATACATCAGAGAGGTCGTAGCGTGGCATGGGGTGTCAGTTTCTGTGGTTTCTGACAGGTACGTCCGGTTTACTTCCAAATTATAGAAGAGGTTCCACGAAGAGTTGGGTACTCATATTCATTTCAGTACAGCTTTCCACCCGCAGACGGATGGTCAGAGCGAGCGGACCATCCAAATATTGGAAGATATGCTTCGGGCATGTGTTTTGGATTTCGATGGGAGTTGGGATACATATCTCCCTTTGGCGGAGTTTTCATATAACAACAACTATCACACAAGACTTGATTGACCTCCTTTTGAGATGCTCTATGTGAGGAAATGTAGGACCCCTATATACTGAGGCGAGGTCGGTCAGCGAGTCATGTGGAGCATCGAGGTGGTGCTCAAGACCACCGAGTTCATTCAGCAGGTTCGTGGCAGACTAGATTTTCAGGTTGGGGATATGGTTTTCCTGAAGGTGTTACCTTCAAAAGGTGTCATTCGGTTCAGGAAATGGGGAAAGGAGGGCCCCAGGTATATCGGTCCTTTCAGGGTTATAGTTTGGGTGGGCAGGGTAATGTCGATTGTATCTTCTGGAGGAGCTCAGCAAGATTCATAGCACTTTTCATGTCTCGCAGCTGTAGAAATGTTTGGTGATGATTGTGCAGTGGTTTAATTAGAGGACATTAAGGTGGATGACCGCCTGAACTACATTGAGAGACCAGTAGCGATCCTTGACAGGAAGACAAATACCTTGAGGAACAAGGTGGTTGAGTTGGTTAAGATGCATCGGCAGCACTACAAGAGCTCAAAATGGATGTGGGAGATGGAGGATGAGATGAGGGAGCATTACCCAGAGTTATTTCCGACAGCGGACTTCGAGGATGAAGTCTGATTCAAGTGGGGGAGAATTGTAGCACCCGAGTCTTCATGTATGAAGTTATTGCTTTATTCTATGTTTTTAATTCAAGAAAGGTGGTGGAGGACTTGTGAGTACGTTTGGCGAACATTTGGTACGAATGGCATACTCCGTGCATGCGCTTCATTGGGTAATCCCTTGCGTATGATGGGCGTAATCAAGTCAGGAGAAAACCCTAATTTTTAGGGTTTGCACCCTATTTAAAGAACTTAAGTCCCTCAAGTCCTTAACTCTCTCAGCGTCCATTACCCTTTTAGTGCAAATCTGGAACCCTAGCCTCCTTGTATGCATTTTGAGCTTGTCTTGAGTGTTTGTGGTGCTCTTTGGTGGTTTTGAAGGAAAAGGAAGAAAATGAGAAGAAGGAGCTTGTAGATCTAGAGCTTGTGCACCATTTCAATCCTAGTGAAGGTATAAAGTTTGAACCTTGATCATTACAAGATTAGATCTAGGTTTAGGGTAGAATATGGCATCTTTTGATCCTATGGTTTCGTTTCTTGGAGTATGAGCAACTCCATACCATTTGATCTATCCTTTTGGACACTTGGGAGTGTTTTAAGTCATAAAAATCAGATCTTAGTAGTTAAAAGTTAACCATGCAAGTGTTAGTGACCATCCAAGTGAGTTAATGGACGTAATTCATGGTTTGAGTCCCATCCAAGCATGCAAAAGCATAAAGTTTGCAACTTTATGGCTTAAGAAGTTATTTTAATCGGGGATCTAAGTTTTGGACGCAAAGGCTGAATGGATTAAGACTTTGGAATGAGAATGGGCTGACTGGACAGTATGTTGGGTGTACTCTAGAGTGCGCTGCACGTACTGGATCAGTGTCCTGACTCCGGATGAGCATCAGCGTACGTTGGGCATACGAGCCATGTACGCGGCGCGTACGTAGTTTGTGGCCTTAGGTGGTTTTTGGGCTCGTGTGTTAATTGGGATTTGGACTTATTTAAGTTGGGCCTCGGGCCCACTTGTTGTAGCAAGTCATTTGTGGGTCTAAGGCCATGTTAGGTGTTCTTGGGTCGTATTGGGCCTTAGAAGCCTTATAGTTGGGCTTGGATGCTTTTTGGGCTTTTTTTAGGATTTGGGTGTTAGGGGAAGGGAGGCCCATTGAGGCAAGTCTAAGGGAGCCCTTTTTGCCTTAAGTCAAGAATTAGGGTTTGGACCTTCGAGTTAGAATGTGACCTAATTTCTAATTAGGGTTTTATGCTTGTGCGTTAAGAAGAGGATTCCGCGAGTCATCTGCTGAGTGCGATTTGATATCTTCTGTCTGAGGTGAGTCTTCCTTCGTATTATCCATGGGTCGAAGGAACCAATGCCGGCCCACTAGTTTATGATGTAGTGTGATGATTGTCTTTGTGACAATTGTCAGTTGTGCTTGTATTTTCTTGATGACTCTGTGATTCTTTTTATGATATTATATGGTAGTAGTAAGGGGTGAAATAGACCTAGTATTCGGTTGAGATAGACCGAAGGGGATTGCAAGCACCCAAATATGCTTGGCAGTGTCCAGTTGAAATAGACCGAAGGGGTAGGCAAGCACCCAGATATGGTTGATAGTATCCGGTTGAAATAGACCGAATGGATAGGCAATCACCCAGATATGCTTGGCAGTATGTTTGTTTAGTATGTCGTATTTTGGGGAACTCACTAAGCTTTGTTCTTAAAGTCTTCAGTTTATGTTTCAGGTACTTCCAGATCAAAGGGGAAGGGTCCGGCCTGATCGCACCACATCACCATATGTTTTCCGCACATAGTGATTTTTGGAATTTGTACTCTGATAACATGTTACTATGATACTCTATTGACTATTTTGATATTAGTGTCGTGTGATTTGAATGAAATTAAAAACAAATTTTATCCATATTTTTGGGATGTTACAGATAACCCCAATAGGAAGGCTGAAGCCTCGACCCAAAGATCCTATAAATCTAAACCTTATTCCAGACCCGATCATCATAGGGTTAATGCCCTTGAAGATGAAGGGGAGGAAGAAGAACTCCCTAAGATCACTGACTATTGTTTTTCTGTGGATATTTCATGTCTAATATTTTCCATGCAGGATCTTGGCGACAAAGCCAAATAGCCAAGAAAAGGAGAAAAATCAACCACCTGGAAAGACAAGTCCAAATGGTGTGCATAGCACGAGGACTTTCGCCACATTACAGAAGATTGAATAGCTCTAAGGAAAGAGATTAGTTACCTACTCAGCAAAGGATACCTCAAGGAGATCCTCGGAAGAAGAAAGGAAAGATTCAAAGAAAAGGATCAGGATCCTCATTAGATTCTAGAAAAACCAGGAACCCCGCCCGCAGATGCTAAGATAATTAATGTAATTAGGATCTGACATTTGTGGCACCTCTTATTTTGCAGCAAAGAGACATGCTAAAGTATCAAAGACAGAGAAAGAGGGAAGGCCAAGGAAAAACACTTCGATCACAAACGAGAAGGAGATCTCCTTCGACGAAACAAATAGAGTAGACATCCAGGATCCTCATCACGATGGTTTGGTGATCACTCTTTACATTGCCAACCATTTTTTCAGAAGGATCCTTTTTATGGAGGATCCTCAGTCAACATAATACTCCTGGACGCTCTGAAAAGGTTGAACATACCTGAAGGTGAAATAGTCAAAATATCCTCAGTGCTGATCGGATTCAATGGTGAAACAAAACATACCCTCGGCAAATAAAGTTACTTATTTACATAGAGGGGGTAAACTATATGCAACTTTTTTGTGTAATCGATAAATTGACCTCCTATAATTTTATACTAGGTAGACAATGGATCCACGATATGAGGGTTGTCCCCTCGACATACCACCAATGTGTCAAAATTCCCACTCCATGGGGAGCAGTAAATATCATAGGTGATCGACAAGAATCCAAGGAATGCTACAAGACTTCAATGAAATCGTCAACAATACCACAACAAGGATAAAAATTAAAGAAAGGGGCACGAGGTGTGTTTGAGATAAGAGAACAGGATGTAAAGGAAGTGCCCCTGAACCTTGAGGATCTTGAAGCCAAAATCATGATAGGATCCTCACTGCCAGAACAAATCGAACAGGAAATAATAAAGTTCTTGAAAGAGAGAAGCAAAACATTCGCCTAGAAGCATGAGGATATGATAGGTATAGACAAAAATATCATAAATCATAAAGTTAACATTGATCCTTCTTTCATACCAATACACTAAAAGAGAAGAAAATTTGCACCCGAAAGAAACCAGATCATCCAAGAAGAAGTATAAAATCTCCTCAAAACAGGGATGATCAAGGAAGTCAAGTTCCTAATATGGCTAGCAAACGTGATCGTCGTGCGGAAGAAGAACGAAAAATGGAGAATATGTGTGGACTATACGGATCTGAATAAGGCTTTCCCCAAGGATCCTTTCCCCCCTACAACACATAGACTGCATGATAGATGATACAACTGGCCATGAACTGCTAACATGTATGGATGCATCAGCAGGATTCCAACAAATCCAAATGGAACCATCTGACCAAGAGGATACCGCATTCATTACCCCCCAACAAGTATATACTGCTATACTGTTATGCCCTGTGTTCATAAAAATATAGGTGCAACATATCAAAGGTTAGTCAACCGGATGTTCAAGGATAAACTGGGGGACACCATGGAAGTCTACATCGATGAAATGGTGGTAAAATCAAAGAAATATGAGGATCACCTCAAGGATCTTGAAGATGCCTTCAACATACTAGATGAATATAACATGAAGTTGAACCCTTCCACGTTCCACTTTGGAATGAGGTCAGAAAAGTTCCGTGGAAACATGGTGACCAAAAAAGGAAGAGAAGCAAGTCCAGGGCAAATAAAAACCATCATCAACTTAAGATCCATGTCTTCAACAAAATATACTCAGAGACTAACAGGAAGAGTAGCAACATTGAACAGGTTCATCTCAAGATCCTCAGAAAGATGCAAGCCTTTCTATGATATCCTGAAAAAGAACAAAAGGTTTGAGTGGAATAAAGAGCACAAATATGCTTTTCAGGAACTTAAAAATTATCTAAGTTATGTACCCTTGCTAGTGAAACCACTAGATGGGGAACCACTCGTATCCTCTAACGCTGTAAGTGCAGTTGTAGCCAAGGATCTCAATGGGGACCAGTATCCCATATAATATGTAAGTAAAAGTCTCCTGGATCTCGAGACCAGGTATTCTCACCTTGAAAAACTAATAATTGCATTAGTAACTGCTTCCACAAAATTAAGACGCTATTTTGAAACACACACTATACATGTAAGAACTAACTACCCTATCAAGAATGTTATGAGAAAACTAGAGATGTCAAGTAGGATGGAAAAATATTCTGTAAAACTAAGCACATATAACATAAAATATGAACCAAGATCCGCTATAAAGTTTCAAGCACTAGCAGACTTTGTGGTTGATTTCAGTGATGATCTACAACCTGAAGCAAAGTTGGAGAGCAAACAACTCCAAAAAGAAGAAAGCATGGGAACATGGACACTCTTCACTGACGAATCCTCAAACTTTAGAGGAACAGGCCTAGGGATCATACTAAAATCTCCATATGGGGACATCATACCCCAGACAATCAGCTGTGAATTCAATGCAACCAACAACTAAGTTGAATACGAAGCATTGATCATGGGATTACAGCTGGCCAAGGATCTTCAGGTATTCATAGATTCCTTATTATTAACTAATCATTTTAGCGGATCCTATGTAGTAAAAGGATAAAGCCTAGCACTATATCTCCAAATCCTTAAAAAGCTGGCCTCTGAATGCGAAGCTTTCAGCCTAAGCCAAGTCCCCAGAGAAGAAAATGTTGAGGCTGACGCACTAGCCAACCTAGGATCTTCCCTTAGGATCCCGCTAGAAACCAGGATCCTAATAACCCGTATACGCACCCCAGCAATAGAAGATCCCTCCAATAGACCAGATAATCCTAATCACCATCAGCAAACAACTAACGTGTCGAGGATCCTGACTCTCAACTGATTCCTCAAGATACTAACCGTCAGAATCCTAACATTCAGGATCCTCCACAACACTCCAAATATTGGATCCAACCCATTGTGGAATATATCCAAAATGGCACAGCGCCAAGAGAATAAAAAAATGAGAGAGCATTCAAGATGAGGGTCTCACGATTTGTGATGATCCAAGGAAAATTATACATGAAATCCATGGCAGGTCCATACCTTAGATGCTTGGAAGATCACGAAGCTGCAGAAGCACTAAAAGATATACACAGAGGAGATTGTGTCAACCACACTGGGGGCAGATCCTTATGCTCCAAAGCATTAAGGACTGGATACTATTGGCCAACAATGAAAAAGGATGCTCTCGTACATGCCCAAAAATGTGTTGCTTGCCAGAGACACAGCAACATCTTACATCAACCTACAGAACCATTGCACCCTATCATTTCCCCTAGGCCATTCATGAAATGGGGAATGGATATAGTTAGTGTTAGGGGTAGGATCCTTGAATCATATTCACGATCCTCAAATACTTTTGAAGCCTCAGGATCCTTAAACATATCCTGGGTTCCTGGCTATTACCACTAATACTTCTAACATTTGTAACGGCTATATTCTCTTTGTTTTTCTCACATGTTCAGAACGAGTCAACACAATACCCATTCTTAACGGAGAGTCATCTCAACCACGAAAAAGACCTGGAATACCAAGTCAAATAACGTTCATATGTTGATTTCGTAGGATCCCAGAATTATCAGACTTCTTGTTATTTACATTAGACTATAAATAACACATGTAACTAGCACACTACATACACATTTAGCTCATCTACGATACTTGTACTCACATTTACACATTTATCTCTGTAAATCAACTTTATATATCAATAAAAACATCAAGACAAGTGATTATTATCACCTCCCAAGGTTTTATGTTGGAGATCCTATCAAGGATCAAGGGCTTTCCTTGTAACTCACTTGTGTCACTTTGTGTCACACCCCCGAACCGTCGGAACGGACGGCGGAAACGTCCGGGGGCGGCGACGTCATGCGTAGTATCATAACAAACGTATCATAGTAATCAAAGTAAACACAACCATTACATTGCAATATGGATGTTTACATCTGTTTGAAAAAAACATAGTCTGTACATATTAGTATATTCAAAAGCAACAAAGGATAAAGACGAGACTCCAAGATGCTTCGTCTTCTCCAAAAGCTGGCGAAGGTACCTGTCTATCGTTGCCCTGAGAATACAAGCGATTTTGAAAACATATCAGCATAAAGCTGGTGAGTTCATAAATATGTTTTTGTATTGGAAACTAGTCACTGAATTTGTATAATTGATTCCTTTTCATTATAAGTAAATATCGTTTGTAATGAAAAGCCTTCATTATCGAGTTCTGAAATATGTATGCATGCGTTCCAAGAAAATCCAATATTTTCTAACATGTTCGTTTAGTACTGTATGAAAAGTATGTTCCGTTTGAAAACCCTGGCTACCGCCAGTAAGCAAGATATGTTTCGTTTGAAAACCCTGGAATACCCTCCAGTACGTTAGTAGTTTTATTATTCAAATAAAACCAAGAGTTGAATCCCTGGAATACCCTCCAGTAAGTAGATGAGTAGTTCCATTAGTTAAAATAAAACTATGGAAGAAGGAAATCTCGTAAACAATGGATAGTTATACTTATTGTGAGTCGGATAACCATGCTAATTTGACCCGTGACCTCCTTGACGTTTCTTCGGACGTCGTATGATTACAAAATTTGTCACCCCAGGCGTGCCCGCCTAACTGTAGCTAACAGTTCAGGTGTGGGATTGTCAGTCCCGAATAGATCTATTCACAAACTTCACGCTCTCCCTCCAGGAGACTCTGGTTATACTTCCGGTGAGGATTTATTGGTACCCCGAAGGGCATAACGAAGATAAGTCTCACAATCCTGTATTCACTAGTTTACGTGTAGTTCGGTTGTTCTCGAGTTCGAAATCGTTGGTAACAATGTAGAGTATAAATAATTATACATAAAATAATTATTTAGTAAGATACTCATGATATTCGTATAGATAAACTAAATCTGTCATAGTTTATATGTTTGACTTTGCATGGAGTTTGATTCTGTAAAACTGGTAATGAAATCCCCAAACTATACCTATTATAGTTTGATTGATAAGTTATGATCATGTACTGTTCTGAAAACTATGCAATTATGTTTAGAAAACGTCCTTTATGCTCCGCATATTAGAAAAGGGATAAAGTGTCTAAATGTTTATCGTAAAACCATTGTAACTGCATCAGTTTTTAAGTTATGAAAACCTTTATGTTTGGCTTGTATCCCCCCTGAAAACGTTATAAAAACTTATAAAAGCGTAGGGGTATGAACTCACAGTTTAACGTAGGATCCGAAGGTATGGATGCTGAGTGTCAACTGATGTTTTGTATGCAAGTGGATCCTATTAACATATATTAACACATATATGTATTAGATTAAGGTGTTCCATGACTAAACATGATGGGGAAACCACCCTAAAGACTTGGAAACGTTTGAATCAAAGTCTCGGAGCCATAAATGGTCGAATTAGGGAGGTGTATGGCTATTTGAGTGTGGGTGCGGCCAGGGTGTGCGGCCAGCATGTGTGTGCGGTTGCATACTGGAGTGTGCGGCCGTACAGAGGGTGTGTGCGGCCGTACACTCCTCATTTGTGTCCGAAATGTCGATTTTGAGGTGTTTCTAGGCTAATACCAAGTCCAACTAGTAGATAGGGGATCAAACTCTCACTTTGGAGGGTTTTTGAGGTGTGTACGGCCACCTTATGAAGGTGTGTACGACCACCTTATGAAGGTGTGCGGCCGTACACCTTCAAGTGATGAAGAACACAAAGAACATGAAGAACATGAAGAGTTTTAAGCTTAGATCAAAGTGTCTTACCAGTATAACAAGCTGAATGATGGAGCAATTCACGTTTTTGAGGCCCTTAGAGTGTTCTTGGATGAAGTTTCTAGAGAGAGAAAGTAGAGAGAGCAAGTAGAGTGCAGCCAAAAGAAAGGAATGAGTGAAGGGGTCACCCTATATATATAGGGATGAGTGTGCGGCTGGAAGATGGGTGTGCGGCCGCACACTCATGTGTACGGCCGTACACTCCTCCCGAGAGGGTGTATGGCCCGAATGTTGTACTATGACTCGGTATTACTCGACCTAGGACCCAAACTTTGATTGTACGAGGCTTAGAACGCTTTATCGAACCCTTAAATGGTGTAAAATGGTGATAAAATCGAGTTTAATATTGATATAAAGGTCAATTGTACAGGATAAAAGTTTCGGGTTGTCACACTTTGATTATCATTTCTTACTTGATTTACCATGAACATCACAACCTCTCATACAATTTGGTTAGATTCTACTTAGTTGATTTTTGACCAAAACAATTTGGTGCCCACCGTGGGGCCATGGTGTTCAAAACTTTTCGGAAAATCATGTCTACACAACCAACCATATCTTCCTCCTCCATTCCTACCATTTCCTCCAAAAACCTTCCACCACCTCCATCTGGAGGTCCCAAAAAGACTTCTGATGCACCGAAGAAAAGCACTCCTCCAGTTGTTACTCAAGAATCCTAGGATCCTTCTGTAGCAATCTCCAAGAAGGAGCTCGTTGCTATGATGAGGAGATTGGAACGAAAAGTGACCCAACATCAAGAGGAAAACAGGACGATACTCAAGGAAATAGAGAGAATGGGGGCAGAGATCCTTAAGCCTCAAGAAGCAGCACCCTCGATCTTGCAGCCCAAGATCAAGAAATTGGACAACATAGGATCCTCAGTGAACCGCCGTGAGATAAGATCCTCAATACCGACCTCCGTTCCCGCCTGGGACATGGCTCCAAGAGAGCAATCCCATACAATCCAGGATCCCGGTGAAACCTTCGTTACTCCCAATAACAAGAATCCTAGTAACTTCGTCAATAATAATATCTTTACTACTAACTCTATTGATGTTGATGTAGGAATGAGCCCGCTCATGGCCAAAGAACTTCAACACCTACGACAGATGATCTCAAGTGTACCTGGAGTAGTCCAACCTATACCGAAAGTCTCCCCAACAAGCCACATGATCTTGAGATTCGCTCCTGCAATCGCTGACACCGAGGTCCCAAAGCGCTTCTAAACTCCCAGCATGAAGCCTTATAATGGGACCACAGATATTGAGGAGCATGTGGCACAATATAGGGAAAGAATGGAGATCATCCCCATTCCTACACAGTTGAAGGAAGCTTGCATGTGCAAGGATTTTGGTTTGAACCTTACAGGATCAGCCTTGAAATGGCTTCTTAATGTTCCTCCTTACTCTATTACTTCATTTGCTCACTTATTTAATTTGTTTAACAATCAATTTTATTGTAGCAGAACATTCAAAAAGATCACTAGTGATCTTTATCGAGTGGTTTAGGACCCTAAGGAATCCCTTAGGACTTTTGTGAACAGGTTTGGCAGGGAAGCTTTGAGTATCCCCAACATTGATATGGTGATTGCAGTTGATGCCTTTAAAATGGGCTTAAAAAGGACTCTCCTTTCTATGAAGACCTTGTAATGACCCCATGTAAGAGAATGGATGAGGTCTGAAGTAGAGCATTAAGATTCATAAGGCTCAAAGAAGACAAAGAGATCCAAAAAAGGACCAACCCACTAAGCTCATACGATCACCCCAATAGGAAGGCCGACTCATCGACACAAAGATCCTACAAGTCAAAACCATATTCCAAACCTGATCATCATAGGGTTAATGCCCTTGAAGATGAAAGAGATGGAGAAGAATTTCATAAGATTTTTAACACCCTGGATTTCAAGTATTTTCAAATTCATCCCTTGGTTTTAATAAATTTCATTTTGGTTCTTGTACTGGAAGGAAGTAGCCACAAGAAGCCCTAGTGGCAAGATTTTAATTTTGGGGAAGGAGGAGTACGCTAAGCGTACATGTGGGTATGCTAAGCGTACTAGGGCGCGCCCTAGTATGCTGGGCGTACACATAAGTACGCTGGGCTTACTCATGTCCGAAATAAACCCTAAGTTTTAGGGTTTGAGGGGTATTTAAGCATCCTTATGGCTCATTTATCCCCACCTTTTCAGCCTCCAAATCCTTAGAGTCGTCCCTTGCAAAACCCTAGTCCCTCAAGTGTGTGTTTGAGCTAAAAAGTGTGTTTTGGTGTGCTTAAGGAATAAGGTGTTGCATGAAAGAGCATAGTAGTGGAAGCAAGCTTGTGGATCTTGGATCATTACCTTCTTGAGAAACTCCAGAAGGTAAAAAGTCTTCACCTTGATGCTTTGTTTTCTTAGATCTTATTTTGGTAACCTTATGTTGTTCTTATTGTCTTAAAAGTTCCATTTCTTGCATGTTTGTTTTTAAGGCGTTTTGAGTTGTCCTTCCAGACCCTAGAAAGGGTCCTAATCTATAAAAATGAGGTCCCTTTAGCTAGTTTGGCTCCATTAATCTTGTAGAATGTATTAAAGGATTAAGACCTTGTGTTAAGGACTTTATGGACATGTAGAGTCATAAAGTTGGAAACTATATGATCCTAGTATGCCTCTGGACCTTGGATCTAAAGTGTGAGCTTAAGTGCTGAAGCCATTAAGCACTTAATGAAGAAATTGGGATTTGCGAGTGTACGCCTCACGTATCTTAGTGTACACCCCGCGTACCCGGTCAGCCACCCAATGGTGGTTTTCTGTGAAGCTTCATGTAGGCTGAGCGTACCTCCAGAGTACGCCCCGCGCACTCGCATGGGTCAGCCCATGTTGAGTTAACTTGGTCGGGTTGACTCGACTGGGTTGACTCAGTAGGTTTATGATTTTGACCAATTGACTTTGAGTTTGACCAAGTTTGACTTTGAGGGTATTTTGGGTATTTTTGGATTTTGATGGAAGTGGTCACTTGGTGGATGTAGGCATTGAGTAGAGAGCTGAGATTCGGAGTCAGGCCTTATCAGTTATGTTCAGCTTGTGAGGTGAGTTTTCCTCACTATACTTTCGGGTCGAAGGCACCAAGGCCGGCCCATTGGTTTGATAAACTGATATTGTTGATATGCTGAGTATGGAATAGATATGCATGATAGTTTTGATATGCTAGTCTGGTAGATCTGTAGGACTACCTGTGATAATGTCTTTTTATCTGTATATGATATTATCTATTACATGTCGACATATTGTGTGGGTTGGGTTGAGGTTGTACTGCTCCGTGTTGTAGCCAACAAACCCTAGAGCAAATCAGATATGAGCTGAGGGCCAGGGAGGGCATGCCAGAATCATACTGAGGGCTCATGAGTATTCCAGATACGAGCTGAGGGCCGAGAAGGGCATGCCAGACTCGTACTGGGGGCTTAGTGGTATTCAGTTCGAGGACCGATTAGGCCGGGGAGCAAGCTAGACATAAGCTGTAGGCCCGAGGGGCAAGCCAGACTTATTTTGTGGGCTCAGGGAGCAAGCCAGACATAAGTTGTGGGCCAAGGGAAAGCCAGACTTATGTTGTGGGCTCATGGGTAATCAAGTTTGTTAGTTATGGACCCATTGTATGCTGTTATTATATATGTGATATTTGTTTATGTATTGGTGTTTTGGGGGAACTCACTAAGCTTCGGGCTTACAGTTTTGGATTATGTTTCAGGTACCTCAGAGGATCATGGGAAGGCGAAGGCGTGATCGTGCACTCCTCAAGTTTTGTTTTATGATTTTGGGAATACTATGATATTAAACTTGTTTTGAAAACTATTTGTAAACAATGATGATTTATGGGTTGTTTTATTATTTTAATTTTTTCATGAATTTTATGGATGTTACAAGATTACTGACTATTGCTTTTCTGTGGATATTTCAGGTATAATATTTGCTATGCAGGATCTTGGTGACAAAGCAAGATGGCCAAGGAATGGAGAAAAATCTAACACTTGGAAAGACAAATCCAAATGATGTGCATACCATGAATACTTTGGTCATGTCACAGAGGATTGCAAAGCTCTCAGAAAGGAGATCAACTACCTCTTAGGCAAATGATACCTCAAAGAAATCCTTGGAAGAAGAAAGGAAAGATCCAAAGTGAAAGATCAGGATCATCAGAAGATCCTCGATAAGCCAGGATCCCCTGCTACTGATGTCAAGGTAAATCAATGGTACCTCTTATTCTGCAGCAAAAAGGCATGTCAAGGCGTCAAAAATAGAAAAAGAAGAAAGACCATAGAAGAATACATCAATCTCAAACGAGAAGGAGATCACCTTCAACGAAGCAGATAGACAAGACATCCAGGATCCTCACCACGACGGATTGTTGGTCACTCTTTACATCGCCAACCATTTTGTCAGAAGGATCCTTTTCGACAGAGGATCCTCAGTCAACATTATACTCTTGGATGCTTTAAAAAGAATGAACATCCCAGAGTCCGAAATAATCAATAGATCCTCAGAATTAATAGGATTTAGTGGCAGAACAAAACATACAGTCGGCGAAATAAAGCTACCTATATACATTGAGGGGGTAAACTCTATGCAATGTTTTTGTGTAATAGATACATTATCCTCTTATAATGTTATACTAGGTAGACCATGGATCCACGAAATGAAGGCAATCCAATCGACATATCATTAGTGTGTGAAGATGCCCACCCCATGGGGGACAGTGAAGATCATAAGTGACCAACAAGAATCCAAAGAGTGCAACAAGACCTCGATGAAATCTTCAACAATACAACGAAAATCATAGCAATTAAAGCAGTGGGAACACGATGTGCTAGGAACAAGAGAGCAAGATGTAAAGGAAGTGCCCCTAAACCTTGAGGATCCGGATGCCAAAGTTATCATATGATCCTCAATGCCAGAACCAATCGAACAAAGACTAATAAAGTTCCTCAGTTCTAGAAGCAAGACATTTGCGTGGAAGCACGAAGACATGACAGGTATAGACAAAAAATATAATAACCCATAAACTTAATATTGATCCTTCTTTCAGACCAATACACCAAAAGAGAAGGAAGTTCGCACCGAAGAGAAACCAAATCATACAAGAAGAAATAGAAAAACTTCTTAAAACATGAATAATCAAGGAAGTGAAGTTCCCAAGGTTGCTAGCCAACGTGGTCGTAATACAAAAGAAGAATGGAAAATGGTGAGTATGTATGGATTATACGAATATTAACATGGCTTGCCCTAAGGATCCTTTCCCCTACCACACATAGATTCCATGATAGATGCTACGGCTGGCAATGAACTACTAACATTCATGGATGCATCAGTAGGGTTCCAACAAATTCAAATGGAAGCATCTGACTAGGAGGATACCGCGTTCATAACCCCAACAGGTATATATTGTTATATTGTCATGTCATGTTGTCTTAAAAATGCAGGTGCAACATACCAAAGACTAGTCAACAAGATGTTCAAAGAGAAACTGAGGGACACCATGGAAGTCTACATCGATGACATGGTGGTCAAGTCAAAGAAAGTCGAAGATCACCTCAAGGATCTTGAAGAAGCCTTCGACATACTGGACGAGTATAACATGAAGTTGAACCCCTCCAAGTGTCACTTTGGAATGAGTCCAGACAAGTTCCTTGGGTACATTGTGACCAAAAGAGGAACTGAAGCAAGTCTTGAGCAAATCAAAGCAATCATTGATCTAAGATCCCCATCCTCGCCAAAGGATATTCAAAGACTAACAGGAATAGTGGAAGTCTTAAACAGGTTCATCTCACGATTTATGTATTTTCTATTTTATGTATTTAATAAATTAGAATAAATGAAAGAAAAATAAAAAGTAATTTAAAAATAGTATTTTAAGTTTGATGGAGACTAAATCTACAACCAAACATGGTAAAAGGACAAAACTCCTAATTTTGAAAAGGTTTAGATCATTTTTGAAAATTTGTCATTTTTAATATTTTATACATTCTAAATACTCATCATGGTGGTGTCCTAATGATTAAAACCATCAACTCATTGAATACTTGAAGATAGTGTGCAAATAAGTAGGTTTCCACTTAATTCGTTTTCCGTCTCAAAAAAAAGTTTGCAAATAAGTTTTCAACACCAATAGAATACTAAGAGTACTAAGATTGATATCCATTCAAGAGCATATATATGTAAAGCCAAGTCAAGGCTTCTTGGCACAACTACACGTCATAGTCGTATAGCTAGTTCCTCTCAATCATGCACCTGCATTTACATTTTTACAAAGAAACTATTAGGAATTAATGGGATAATCAACAAGCCTGGTAGAAGAATGTGTAGTTACTTTTCTAGCAATGTGTTAAAAATTTGTACATTTCGAATTATGCAGCTTCTTAGTATCTTCAACATCAACTTTTCTTTTTCATCATCTTTTCAACTGAAGTCTTCAACTCTAACATTGGCTTCTTGAGTGCCTTGAAAACCAACTTCAGGGACAACTTGGGTTTCAGGTTTAACTCTTGGGTATCATCAATAAGACAAGCATCCTGATAATCTTCAATATTCTATAACAAACATAACATAAGTGGAATAAATGTAAAACACTTCATTCCATAAAACAAATCATACCATTGGCATTGCAAATTCAACATGTCTTGCAATAGGTAATTCTTCTAGTACTTCCACTTGGTCAACAGCAACATTGATTTCATGTTCTTCATAACCAACTTCTCTAAGTACTTGAGCATAATCTTGAACAACAACTTCATCAACAATATTAACTTCCACCTTGTTAACGTCTGCTTCCAACTCTTTAACGTCTAC
The DNA here is from genome assembly GCF_052849685.1 of Lactuca virosa. NCBI lineage: Eukaryota > Viridiplantae > Streptophyta > Magnoliopsida > Asterales > Asteraceae > Lactuca > Lactuca virosa. Next base: position 211,513,631 of record NC_136429.1, read on the forward strand.
CTCCTGAACAACTTCATCAACTTCATCAACTTCATTCTGTAACAATCATAAAACAAAACATGTATACCATTTACCAATATAAGAGTTTAAGCAACTCGTGTAAAAAGAAAAAAGTAAACATCTCATTGACCAATATAGCAATTTCATAAGCCACACCGAGTAAAAAGCATAAAGTAATACGATTGATCGACCCTCTTCCACCTCTAACATCTATGACATATTCCACATCTTAAAGGCCTATGAGTTTCATATAGGTTTATTGTGCCTCTTGGTCGACCACACATTCAACCCAATCAAATGTTGTTGAATTTGTTCCTAGCTCTTGTTTCCTATGAGCTTTTTGTGGGTCTTCATGCATGTCAACTGGTGTTGTTTTGTACTGTACGTAGCTCATCAATGGTCGACAATACATTTTCTTCTTTGTCTTTTTTTTAAATAAATAAAAATAAACACTGACTTAGGGAGAATTCTTGCATCTTCGAAATACCATACACTAATTATGATTGAAAATAAGGGCGGCGAGTATTGAGTAACTTCGACATTTAATAGCATGGAAAAAGTATCTACTAGCTTACCATCTCCTGGGATCTGTTGCCATTAATGAACGTTGCCACTACTAGGTCTTCTCCTTTCTGCTATCAGACAAACAACTAGCACTACCTTGCACTTTTTTGTGATTTCATAGTCCCAAGTCATTTCTTCTCAAAACCGGTACACCACCACCAACCCCTTCTCTTTTCTGAATATTGATTTGTAGAACTTTTTTATAAAATGTGTTTAAAATATTATAAATTTGTGAAATGTATGTTTGGATTTGTTTAAATTGGTAGAAATTTATGAAATGTATGTTTAGATATGTTTAAATTAGTATGAATGTATGTTTCGATGTGTTTACTAAGTAAAAATTAATGAATTGTATGTTTGGAATGCTTAGATTTGTAGAAATGTATGTTCGGATGTGTTCAGATTAATAGAAGTTTATGAAATGTATGTTTGGATACGCTTAATTAGATTAGTAGAAATGTATATTTGGATAAGCTTATATTAGTAGACTTTTATGAAGTGTACATTTGGATATGTTTAGATTAGTAGAAATATATGTTTGGATGTGTTTAAAATTTAGATTAGTAGAAATTTATGAAATGTATGTTTGGATATTTTGTTTATATATTGTAATTAATTAAATTGATTTGTATTTGGTGTTGTATTGGATATGACATTCATTTGAATTGTTCATTTTTACTTGATAGAGATGGTTGTGAGCATTTACCACTTCCAGGTGGTCGACGCCGTGGTCACCATGAGCAGGAAGATAAGTCTTATTATGATTTATTTATTTAAAATATTTATATCTTTATTATAGTTTATATATGTTAGACTAATATTTTTTTCATTTTAGTTATAGTCATACCGAAATGGTATGACTAAAAACCTTAATCTCATAATCATGTAGGAGAGAAACAGAAAGCGACTTTTGCCTCTAGTGTTTGACAAAGACAGCACCACTGCTACTTACATAATTGTTGATGAGATGCATGATCTATTTATTCGCGAGATTGGCAAACATATTTGGCGGGCTATCTTTTTAAATAAACAATTTTTGAGCAAACGTTTCTGATGCCAAGAAAAATTCCATGTTCGATCATCTCACGGTAAACAGTTTATATAAATATATCTCATATTGTTTCTTCATATTAATTTTTTACTTGGCTAACTTTTATTTATTTGTAGCTATATTCGATCTTCAATAGGTTACTAAGCATACTAAGTATACAAAGTCTTGGGAGTATTGGGTTAATTCAGAAACGGGGACAGTTTTGGTCCCAAGGGTATTTTGGGAAAACTTCCTAAGTTAAGGTTTTGAGTTAGTTTAGGATTCCAATTAGTTTAGTATAAATAGGGTATGGTTGTGTGACGGTTTTAATTAAGTTTTTTCAGTCTTTTCAGTAATAAAACTTGGAGAACAAGTAATTTTCCCAGATTTCTTTCCTCCCCTGTTCCGTTCATGCTCTGATCATCTTCTGCACAACTAACCTCTGTCCCATAAAGGAATCAAGTGAATTGATCCATGTTAAAGTGTTAAAGTCCTACTGTGATTTCTTTTCCTTGTTTGTGTGGCGTATTCATAGAATCAAGTGAATTGATTCACACCCTGTTTTTCCCTGTTCACTTCTTCCTTCCTTAGCTGTTCTGTTTTTCTTAGGCAAGAAGGTATCATCAGGTAGATATCTAACATTTGGTATTAGAGAGAATCTGGTGCGATGTCGAACAAGGAAGGATCGGTTACACTTCAATACCCAATGTTGTCTAAGACTAATTACGCAGCATGGTCTACTAAGATGAAGGTTTACATGCAAGCGGAAGAGGTGTGGGAAGTGATTGAGCCGAAGAACCCACAAAACCCGGTGGGTGTGAAGAGAGACAATATGGCAATGGCTTCCATCTACTAAGCGATTTAGGAGGAGGTTCTATTGACGATAGCGGAGAAGCAATCGGAAAAAGAAGCTTGGGAAACACTCAAGACGATGTACTTGGGAGCAGATCGAGTTAATATAGCCAAGGTTCAAACTCTCAAAGCTAAATTTGAGATGTTGAACATGAGTGAATCAGAAACAGTGGATGACTTTGCTTCAAAGATTGGGAATATCGTGAGTAATATCCGTGCTCTCGGCGAAGTGATAGAAGAAGATTACATAGTAAATAAGTAACTACGTGTCGTACCTTCAAAGTTCGTTCAACTGGCGTCTACAATTGAACAATTCGGTGATCTCGACACTATGACTTTTGAAGAAGTGGTAGGAAGATTGAAGGCGCATGAATTCGAATCAAGGTTCACCAAGAACCTGATGAGAAAAAATTATTGCTGACACACGAAGAATGGGACGAACAAGCCAAGAAACAGAACCAAGAAGATTCGAAATCAAAGCAGCGAAACAACAATAATAACTGTGGGGGAAAAGGATGAGATCAAGGCAACAACAAAAAGGAATGTGAAGGCACTCGTAGTACGAACGATAATCGAGAAAAGAGTCACATTTAATGTTACAATTACCAAGAATTTGGGCATTATGTTGCAGAATGCAAGAACACAAGACGATAAAGACAAAAATACGAAGAAAACTTAGCCCAAGGTCGCATCGATGAAGAACCGGCGTTACTAATAGCAGTACTCCACAATAGTGATCCCAAAGATGAAGTGTTCTTAAATGAAGAAAAAGTGAACCTAAAGCTAAAAATGGAAGGGAAAGAGCAAAACAACTCATAGATGTCGTATCTTGATAATGGCACAAGTAACCATTTGACCGAGGATGAAGACAAATTCCATAAGCTTAACCGAGCGGTTCAAGGGTATGTGAAGTTTGGAGACGGCTCAAAGGTACGAGTTGAGGGAAAAGGGTCAATTATATTTCGGTGTAAGAATGGTGAGCAACAGATGCTTCAAGGAGTATATTACATACCAAAACTATGTAGTAATATTATTAGCTTGGGTCAACTCGCACAAAACGGTGATCGTATCATTATGTATGGATTCTTTCTATGGATATATGATAAAAGAAACAAGCTACTCATGAAAGTAAGACAGTCTCAAAATCATTTATAGAAAATTGCTTTGGATGAAATCGAAGCACGGTGTTTACTTAATGAAGTTGAGGAACCTATACTCAATCAAATATCCAAAGACGGTTTGGTTTGTGAAGAACCGAAGATTGAAGTCACCACAAGTTTGTATGAAGGATGCTTGGAAGAAAAGATAGTTCACAGAGAACTATGTACACTGGCTGGAAACAAGTACTCATTGGTAGTCGATGAAGTGGTTGCGCTTGAGGTTAAGGATGTTATAGGTGACACTAATTTGGAGGGTGATAAAATAGCTGCCATCTCTCCTAAATCTGACCTGGGTAATGAAGTTGAGAAAGTTCAGAAAGAAAAATTAAGTCCAGAAAATAAGGGAGTACATGTATCAATGTTAGTATTGGAAACTAAGGGCATCGTTAATGCCTCTACAACAGTATGGAATCCTAATGTTAAATCTGATAAAGATGAAGCGAATCTCAAGAATGGATCCTCTATTGATCCTCTTATGATGCTAATGAAGAATAATGGCATTGCTCAGAATGTAAATAATCATCTTGGCAAAATCACATGTAAAAAAGAACAAGTTGTTAAGAACACTGAAGTGTATGATACTAATAAGATCATAAATGTGGCAGATGTGATAAATGCAGATGATTGACTCCCTACTGCTAGTCGAAGCACTCACAGGAGGTTTTTAAAGAGGAAAGCTAGGCATGAGATGTATGAATCATCAACTGAAGAGGATGTTCAAAACAATGGAAATTGGCATACCCAAAATGAAAAATATGTTCCTGATAAAAAATGCACGGATCTGATCTCTGAGAATTTAGAAGAAAGGAACAATGATGATGAAGAAAGAAAGCTCACTGATAAGAACAATGAAGATGATGATGATCTTTTGATATTTTTGAAACAGAAGGCTATGAAGAAGAAGAAGCGGATGAGGAAAAAGATAAAAACATCACAAAGTGAATGGTGTCCTAAAGAAGTTTGATATTGAGGAGGAGTCTGATCATTTTGAAGGTGAAGATGGTGACCATTTCTGATTAAGGAGGAGAATGTTGGGTTAATTCAGAACCGGGGACGGTTTTGGTCCCAAGTCTATTTTAGGAAAACTTCCCTAATTTAAGGTTTTTAGTTAGTTTAGGATTACAATTAGTTTAGTATAAATAGGGTGTGGTTGTGTGACATTTTTAATTAAGTTTTTCCAGTCTTTTCAGTAATAAAACTTAGAGAACAAGTAATTTTCCCAGATTTCTTTCATCCCCTGTTTCGTTCATGCTCTGTTCATCTTCTGCACAACTAACCTCTATCCTATAAAGGAATCAAGTGAATTGATCGATGTTAAAGTGTTAAATTCCTAGTGTGATTTCTTTGCCTTGTTTGTGTGGCGTATTCATAGAATCAAGTGTATTGATTCACACCCTGTTTTTCCCTGTTCACTTCTTCCTTCCTGTTCTGTTTTGTTTTTCTTAGGCAACAAGGTTCCATCAGGTATTATCAGGTAGATATCTAACAGGGAAGGCCTTAAATATATGATTTCTAATTGTTATAGAGGATATAAGTGATGTGCATAAACACGTCCGGGTGTGGGACTATGATGATATCGAGAGATAAAGGGCTACCTTCCCCCAGTTCGCTTATTCAAACATGGAGAAAATCATAGACTTTTTCAATACGGAAACATATAAAAAGCATTTAGTGAAAAAAAGAAAGTAAATCGTGGAAACCAAGTGAGCATGAACTGTAGTGCAACGAGCTTGTTTAGTAGCGCTTTTCACAAAGAAGTAAGTTACAATTAAAATAAACACACACACACACACATACACACATATATATATATATATATATATATATATATATAGAGAGAGAGAGAGAGAGAGGTATGTTCAAGTATTATAACTATCTATCGTGTGGATGTAGGATTAATTGTGGTCCAATCAAATTTTCAAAAAAATAATAATTAAATAAATAAATAAATAAAGATATATTAGTAATATACAAATATATTAATTAATTTCCTAAATTAACTTGTGATATCCCTTTATTTTTCAGGGATCAGTTTCTTATTAACCCTATTAAAATATGCATCCACCGTAACAAGACCAACGCCAGTGAACTAAACCGGCCTCTTTCTTCCTCACACAGACAACCGCTTCTTTCTTCTTCCCTCTACATCGTCGGTCAACTTTCTCCTTGTCTTCGTCACTAATTAATCGTCCTCCTCGCCACTGCTTCCTCTGCGTAATACCAGTGACACCAAGCTCCGCCTAACGAACCTCCGTGGTTACGGAGACACCACCGTGCACCTATCGACAATCCTACCAAGTTCACTACACTTCACGTTGTTGGCGACATGGTCGCACTCATCGATTCTCTTGGTGCCGATAAGGTGTTTTTTGTCGGGCATAACTGGGGCGCCTTGATTGCTTGGCGCCTGTGTTTGTTTAGACCTGACAAAGTTAAAGCCTTGGTCAATTTGAGCGTTCACTTTACCCCAAGAAACCCTAAACGGAAAATTTTAGAGAATGTCCGTGCTGCATACGGAGATGATCACTACATTTGCAGATTTCAGGTGACATTTGTTCTTCGTTTCACTTGGTTTTGATGGGAAAATGTTGTCAAACCTATTAATTTGAGCTATGCTGATTTATCGCTTCTGTTGTTACGAATTAAAAACTCTTACCCTAATGTCAAGAATCATAACTTATTTTCATCTCTTTGGGCTCAGTCTTTTTTACTCTCGTTTTTAACTTTGTTGCAGGAACCAGGGGAAATGGAAGTTGTGTTTGCTAGTTATGGAACCAAGAAAGTTATTGAGAAATTCTTGACATACAGGGACCGTGATCCTTTTTATTTCCCTGCAGATAAGCCCTTTGGAGCTTTGTATGATACTCCTGTCATCTTGCCATCATGGCTATCTGAAGAAGATGTTGATTATTACACCAAAAAAATCGAGCAAACTGACTTTATAGGAGGACTAAACTACTACCGTTGTGTTGACCTTTTTGTTCCTTTACAATTATTTGAAAATTCAAATCACTACCCTTTATTTGTTTCTGGAAATTGAAATCTTGATTATCTTACTTGTAGAGACTGGGAGCTGGAAGCACCATGGACAAATGTTAAAGCAAGTGTTCCAGTAAAGTATGTTGTTGTTGGGGAGTTAGATTTGGTGTATAATAAGGAATACATATTCTCTTTTCTCCGAGTTAATTCAAAGTAATTATGTACAAATCAAATCCACATATTCGCTTTTTGAATTCTAGTTGGTAAATTCTTCGCCTTTTCCCCGATTAAGTAGGTAACCAAGCTGGTATTCTTACATATAAACATTCTCATAGAATGTTATTTGTCATATAAACATTCCCACAGAATGTTATTCTTACATAATTCAATTTCATGACAGCGAGAGCACAAAACGGAAGGCCATCCTTGTAAGAATTGTTGAAATGAAATTGACTATGGACCATTGAAGAGGATCATGTGTATTCGTTCAAGAATTGTATATTCAAGAATGTTATGTTCTTAAGAACTTTATATATTTTTATGACATTCTGTTAGAATATGTATAATTGTATTAAAATGTATAAGACTATTATTCTGTAAGAATATGTATGCATCTATATTTTCATTTCAATGTTTGAATATATATAAGGATCATGTTATTTTTCAACTGAAGGCTAAAGAATGTTGTTTTTCTACAAGAAGTTCCTTCAATAAAAATATGTACTCTATCAGAATATATTATGACATTTTAATCGAATATCATTATAATAGAATTGCATTCTAAAAGAATAAAATCGAGTAAAATTAAAAATTAAGTTAGAATTAAAAAGTTATTAATTAAAAAAAATAGAATTCAAAATTAAAAGAATCAATATCCTTTAAAATCCGAAAATTTTATTAATTAAACATGTGTTTCCTAATTTAAACATGTGTCTTCCTAATTTAAAGATAGGTAAATCATTTACTTAAATAACTAAAACAATTAGTCCACATTCATCCCTACATTCACACAATAATTAAATAGAACACAATAACCTAAGCTTATATATATATATATATATATATATATATATATATATATATATAGCAAGGTTGTAAAAAACGATCCACGTTAACTAGTCGATAGACTGGGGTTAAAGGATTAATCGGCTAGGCGGAAATTAATTCGGGGACATTAAATTGCTATTTAATTGAATTTTAAAAAATTTAATATGAACACAATAACCTAAGCATATATATATATATATATATATATATATATATATATATATATATATATATATATATATATATATATATATATATATATATATAGCAAGGTTGTAAAAAACGATCGACGTTAACTAGTCGATAGAATGAGGTTAAAAGATTAATCGTCTAGACGGAAATTAATTCGGGGATTATCGGGGACATTAAACTGCTATTTAATTGAATTTAAAAAAAATTAAATATGACTAATATCATAACAAATTTCGTAAATATCAGTAATATCATAACAAAATAGGTTAATAAGATTAATACAACACTAATCATTCATCAAATAGGTTCTATTGGTATAGAACTTATTCAAAGTGTTAAAATTTCATCGTTTGCTACTGTTTCGCTCATTTTTTAGGCAACGATTAATCGCTAGGCGCATGCTAGTCGGTCAGGTAGTGCCTAGGGGTTAATCGGAGATTAATCGAGACCTACTCGGGATTTTAACAACAGTGATAGGTAGATATATATATATATATATATATATATATATATATATATATATATATATATATATATATATATATATATATGTGTGTGTGTGTGTATGTATGTGTGTGTATGTATATATGTATGGATGTATGTATGTATGTATGTATGTATGTATGTATGTATGTATGTATCTATGTGTGTTTGGGGGTGCGTAGGTGGGTGTATGTGTGTAAATGTTTATTTAAGGTATAATCTAATTTTTAACGTTAAACATAATTAGAAAATAGTCCAATACTTTTATGATGCTCATACCACCCAGTAGACATGGAAAAATATGTAACTGGTTGTTGGATCTATATACCCAAGAATCATTATGGAGTGATATTGCTAATAATATATGATCATATAGGGTCACACCTTTATCAAGTTGGCACATTTTCTATATTTATTATTAATATGATTATTAATAAATAATATCGATTCTTGTATTTTAATTAGGGAATAATTATTGTTTTGTGAAAATAATAATTATAAGAGAGTATTACTAGTTATTATTTCATATGGTATGAATTAATAAGTCATGCACAACAATTTGGACTAGTTGGATTCTTTTGTCTTTTACCTAAAGACAAAGTTATATTTTATAAACTTGGAGTTTATAAAAAAATAAAGAATCTTACTTTTTAAAAGGCATAATGATTGTGTGGGAGGTTGTTTTTCAACCTTCCACCTTTTGTTTTTCATGCTTCTAAAGGCAACCATTACTTTAGATTATTTTAATGGTTAGGCCTTACTTTTCATGGGCTATATAAGAGACGCATGAGGCTTGTATTTTTGCAAGAGTGAATCTCTTCTTCTTCCTCTCTTTTCTCTCTAGAACCGTGGGTTCTTCTTCTCTTCTTCCTCTCTCTCTCTCTCTCTCTCTCTCTCTCTCTCTCTTGAAGTTAGTTTCGTGTTTAGAAGACCTCTTGAGTTGTTCCCTTTAGTGCTTAATTGAGTTATGCACTTAAAAGCTTTAGACACTCAAGAATACAAGAAGGAACTATCATTCCAAGTGCCTTACTCTTGATGGTGGATACTTGTAGAAAAAATCATACACTTTGATCTTTTGTTATCTTCATCAACACCCCAAAACCAAGTGGGTTTAAAGGCTTCAAAGGTTACCTCTATAAATGGATCCATGATGCTCCAGAGTCGAAGAGTATGGTAGCATATAAATTATCTATGAGAAACGTACCAGATACGACCGAAGGGTTCTGGATAGCTTCTCTGCTTCCGATCACAAACGCCCTACCACGTCCTATGCCTCCTTGACTCCTTAACTTCGGACATTCTATCTTGATATGTCCAACCTCTCCACACTCAAAACACTTTCTTCCTTTACCATGTCCTGCTCCAGTATTTGCTCCCTGATTCACTGTTGCAGTGTTGATTCACTGTTGCAGGTGTTGTGCTCCAAGTTTTAAAGTCTTCCGTTACCGGTTTTTATGAAAAACAATATTTTATTTCGTATCAAAACCCAACAGTGGTATCAAAGCCATATTTTATATGTTAGAATGATTTTTTATGTTTGATAATCTTTGGTTTTTGGAAAACAAGCACGAATTTCTTTTGGTTAAGAAAAATTTATATTTGTCTTCTTTGGCAACTTCTTGGTTAAAATTGTTTAATTTTATATATAACCATTTTTCATGCATTTTGGTTATATAAAAGTTGCCTTAGAAAAAACAAAGAGTTGTTTGTTATAATATTTGATATGTTGTTGTGTATAAACAATCCATTTGGACCTTTGTGTTGTGTTTGGTTGATATTTATTTATTCATAAGATGTAATAGATAAATAGGTATTTTTCATTTGTTGATTTGATGTAATAAATTAGTTAGACTAGTTGTATTTACTTTAAATGTAACAAGATGAAGAAATTACCACCTTGAGGACCTTTTGAAGTGTCCCTTAAGTCCTTTAGGAAAGGCTTAATAATTCTTGTGACGACTCACAAAAATTATTACTAGACATGGTTTGGTTTATACACATTATAATGCATGCTTGTGATGTTTATTTTATGTTAAATGCATGTTATGTTTTATGTATGAAAATGGTTTTTACATGTCAAATAACATTTTTTCATAAGATAATATCACTTGGAGTTTGAGTAAAAAGTATTTAAAAGATAACATAAGATGTTTATAAATGAATATTTATAAAAACGTTTTACCGGTTACCGGTTTACCGGTTAAAACTCAATTTTGTTGAAAATAGTTTTATTGTAAAACTTATAAATACCCAAGTTTAAAATATTTGAAATGGTTTAAAAGATGTTTAAACTTTATATAAACTCAATGTCTTTATAATAAATAATGAGTTTTTATTAAAAAGACTAAAATCGGTTTATAGCGTTATAACGACAAATAATAAAACTAGAGATTATTTTTACGTCGAAACTTAATATATGATATTGGTGTTTTAAGCATAACGCAACATGCTGATATTATGTTTTATGCATGCTAAATAAGATTTAAAACTTAAGTATCATCACCCAAGTTTTGTTTATCAAAATATGACTTTCATCATAAGATGCATAAAATTGAGTTTATAAAATAAAATGACTTTATTTTATAAATTCATGAAGTCATAAGTTTTTTAATGTTAAAAGCAGATTTAAAATAATTATTTTATAACTCATCCAAAACTCCAAGTCTTAACCATAAAATAAAGGTTTATTAAGATTGTTAACGGTTCTTAGAACCGATCTACGACTAAACTTTAAAATACCGGATTTTAGTTTATAATTGATCGAGGTTAATGGAAAATAAAATGAAGTTTTATTTGGAACCAAAAGAACCCCATAAAAAGTGATATGAATTTTACAAAAGGGTACATGAATTGTTGGATGCATGCAATATTCATGAGATCATGTTTTTATAAACTATAACGGTAAAACATATACATACCCTTATTTACAAAACTTCAAATCTATGCAATCCATTTAAGATTCACTTAGGATTTTTGTGCAGTTCATATGGATTTTAGGGTCACCTTATTCATTTTAGTTGTCAAAAATAGTTAAGGTGCTTTTGTATTTGCTTATGGGATAAATGTCACCTAACCATTTGTGAAATAGAACTCACATGTTTTTTTAAATGGATGATTTGATAAATTTATTATGTCATAAAGGTCGCCTAAACATAAGAGATTTGAGGCATAGATGGGATAAACTTGCCAAACTAAACAATAGTTGTTTAGGATCCCATAATCTAGGAGTTACATATCGTATGCAATTGGTAATCGCTACCCACCAAGTTTGATTAAGTTTATGGGATAAAGGTTGCCTAACCATTTACTTCTTTTGTTACTTGGATCCTAGACTTTAATATATTAATGTTTTAAGAAACAATATAAGGTATTAATTTTTAAAGACTAAATATTGAAAATATTAAATGAAACTTTGTTAAATTTTGTTGATAACTGTTAATAATTTTACGCCCTGCAAAACCTCTCTCTTGTTGAGTTTCAAGAGACAGTAACGTTTGATGGTTATAATTTCTATAACTGGTATAATATCTTGAGGTTCTACTTTTAAGATAAATAGAAATTATATATTGAAAGATCCCATACCTGAATAACCTCTGCAACCAATTATTCTGATCATGGTACTTTGATGGAAGTATCATTGTGATGATATTGATGTGTCTCACATCATACTGAAGAAATTAACCATGACTTGCAGAAGTCTTGGATAATTATGAAACATATCAGATGTCTCATCAAGTAAAGCAGATATTCAATCAGAACACTGGAAATAGCTTCAAGTCTGTTCAAGCATTGAATAAAAGGGAGTCTAAGAGATTGTGCACTCATATAGACTTACAATCCAATTAAGGGAAATACAACATAAACCCAGAAATCAAGAAATGACCAAATGATTAGTGTTGTTTCTGTTGTGGAAGAAACTGGACACTAAAGGAGGAATTGCTCCTCTCATCTCATCAAGCTGAAGAAGTCTGACTTGGACAAGACTTCAGATATCTATATGATAGAGCTATTTATTTTTCCATCATTCACTTGAGTATGTAATACTTCATGTGACACTAATAATTGATATTATGTGTTGATGATTGGAAGAAATAATCAACTGATTACAAACGAATGGTATTTCTTGTTGAAGATATAACAAGTGTTGTTATAGTCTTTTATTTAAACAATAGATGTATTGTACTTATCCTTATAGGGACATGTAACAGTTGTAATTATGAATAAATCTAGATTTACTTATCGTTTAATGGATGTTCGCATTCATGTTCTGAAACCATGTATTTTGTGTTAAAGAATATTTTCTCATAATGTTATTTATGAAGTAAATCTATAATCTTTCATTGAATTAATAGTTCTGATCATAACACCTATATAATCAAATGATATTTGATTGGAACTTATCTATGTCATAATCATCATGACAATATAAATAAGAAATACATATACCAACTTCAAAAAGGATGGAATTTTTGAAGGCAAATGAGCTTGATTCATTTGATATATGTGGATCCTATTTATATGGGAATATGATTCACAAGTGTCTTTATCTATTACTAGTTAAAGAACAAATGGGTTTGACAAAGAATTATACATATGTAATGTATGTAATCTTTTCAATCCATGAATAGATTTGGTGATAGATGTTTATTCAATTTCATTGACGACATTTATTCGTTATTGTTGAAACCTTTGATTTGCTCAACTTGTTTCCTAGTGAAGACTGAAATACGACTTAATGAGACCATCATTAACCTTTCGCAGTGATAAAGAAAATGAGTTTTGTAAACCAAGTCTTCTTGGAACATCTTAGGAGTTGGGGAATTGATTCACAACTCATTCTGACAAAGACACTCACTTGTCATTAGTATGTTTCTTGTGGCACAGGATCACTTGGTCACTTGAATCTATCTTTTGATATTCGAGGTAGCCTTCGCATTCTCTAGTGGGATAGGGTCACCTAGCCATTGGTTGAATGTCGATAGTACAAGTTTTTTGAAGAGGATAAGGATAGACCTTTCAGTCTATGATATGATGTTTTAAGAGAACTAATTACTTTATAAGTCTTTGGAACTATGCTAACTGCAACAAATATATATTAAATATATATTTCCAACCAAAAAAGTGGATTAGATACTTATATTAGACTAAGGATAAAATGGTTTATCCTTATCTATAAGATATGGAGTCATTGAACTCATGTTAGACAATAATCTTAACCACTCTAGTATCTACTAACTGGATTTATGTAGAATATCCTAAATGATTGTTTAGGATGAAGTTTCTACTAATCCCACAAATTGTCATTCCAGAAGACAAGTGCTTAAAAAGTGCTTTTTCTAAGTGGGAGCTATATGGAATTTTAAGAGCTTAAGAACCATAAACTAAATGCATCATGGTTTGGAACTAGCAAGTTTTCAACTGTTGTTGAATCTGCTCAATGGTTGATCAGAAACTAATAAAAACACATAGAGATGCATTAATGTATGATTATCCAGTATGGACTTGATTAATCTTCCTCGGTATAGTTTGACTATAAAGAGTAGGTGAGTTTTGAAAGAGAAAACATACATGACTCAAAATCTTTCCAAGATTTAAGCTAACATCTCAAAGTAAAAATCTTCCTTATTATAAGTTAGTTACATAGTGTGATTTAATTATGAATATAGAAGACTCTTGTGTTTTCTACAAAGCTAGTGGGAGCGCAGTAACATTCCTAGTTTTATATGTAGTCGACATACTAATTCTTGGAATAAATATCTATATAGATAGATCATGTCAACTTAAAGGATTAAATAAAATTGTATTAATTGTCAATAATCTTAAAAGAGCTTAAGATAAAGGACTCTAAGAGAGTTATCCTGTCAAATACCACATGACATGATTTTGAGCAAAATCCTAGTGCAAATGTTTTTGAACTAGATAATATGATTGTATTACGTATAATGATGCAACTGGATTAATCATATATGTCATGATTATGCATAAAGGCCAAATGAGTTGTATGCTTAAAGCATGTCGAATGATACCAGTATAATCTGAGAACAAGTCATTGTGTGACTTATAGGAACATTCTAAAGTACTTGCGAGAACTAGAGAAATATTCCTAGTCTATGGAGCATTTAAAAGAAAGCTATGTTTAAAGTTGTTACACATGTGCTAAATTTCAAATAGATTAAGATGATTCTTAATCACAATCGGACGTGTCTTCATTATGAAAAAAGAGAAAGATACATGGATACTGTTTCCATGTAAATTATAATTATTGTTACACATCAGAGTTAGAGTACATTGTGGTTTGGAGAACCACATGCTAAGAAGCTTAATGTATGGTTCATTATGACTATTAGTAATCCCATTACGCGAGTATTGGTATCTAAGTCATATTTAAGCATCTAATACATTTTCATTAGTTTTTCTTTATATATGAGTTATATATAAAAACTGAAAATGATTGTATTCGCAAAGTTTATACAAATCAAGTTTGTAAAATCTACTTGACAAAGCTCCATCATTAGCTAAAGCATGAAAATCAAGCTGGAGCTATAGGGCCTTGTTGATATAAGTAGATGTATTTGATTGAAATTTAGTATTTGGATATTGGAAAAAGAAAGCAACATATATTGTAATGAATGATATATTGGATATGAGTCTTTCATTAAATAATTGTTGTGTTCTATATTAGCATGTTTAAATCCTTGAATAACTAGGTTATTCTAAATGTCCATAGTCGTTCATAGTTGTGGGAGCATCTATGAGGTAAGACTAATATGAATGGATTGGTGGATTCTCATGGAGATGAGAATGGCAAAGAGTTGCTACCAACTTCATAGATACTTGATTGGAAGAATAAGTATTGGACTTGACCCACATCAAAACCACTTTATGGATCATAATCAAGAGTGATGTTTTGATCAAGGTTGTATTGTTTTTAATCTTAGACCTGAGATACATATTTGGGACTTGAAGTGTAGGAATTGTTATGCTTAGACATGGTTTAACGTTGTTTTGTAAAAAGCAGTCATAAGGGCCATCGTTGGGTATGACATGAACTGCATTGATGGTCGTATGTAGTCAATATGATCTTTGTATTCTTAGACCTGAGATACATATTTGGGACTTGAGGTGTAGGAATTGTTGTGATTTGACATGGTTTAACGTTGTTTCGTAAAAGCCAATCATAAGGGCCATCGTTGGGTATGACATGAACTACATTGATGGGCGTATGTAGTCAAGATGGGATTGTCCCTCTTATTCGTTGAGAACATGACATCTAAGGCCTTAGTTAAAGTTGAACACTAAATGAGATTGATCGCGATCCATATCTCATGTTCGACATGATGTCTGAGATAAATGAATAATTGATACCACACCTTTAGTAACAATTGCAGCTTAGAGCTCCAGGAATTGGTTGTTGATGAAATGGCACCCTTCATATGTTGTTAGGGGTAGTAGCCCGTTGCTAGACGTCAGCTACTGTCTATGTCAGTCTATGATGAATCTTGTGCAAGTGGGAGATTGTTGGATCTATATGCCCAAGAATCATTATGGAGTGATATTGCTAATAATATATGATCATATAGGGTCACACCTTTATCAAGTTGGCACATTTTCTATATTTATCGATTCTTGTATTTTAATTAAGGAATAATTATTGTTTTGTGAAAATAATAATTATAAGAGAGTATCACTAGTTATTATTTCATATGGTATGAATTAATAAGTCATGCACAACATTTTGGACTAGTTGGATTCTTTTGTCTTTTACCTAAGGGAAATCTCCAGAAAAGTCCTAAAATTTTACCCTAATTTACGAAAAAGTCCCAAACTAAAATTTGTTTACGAAAAAGCATGAATTACCGGTAAAAAGGGCGATTTGACCCCTTTTTTCCGGTTTACCGGTTTTATTACTTACATGTTTCACTAAAGTCCCATTATTTTACCCTAATTTGCGAATAAGTCCCAAAATAAAATTTACTGATGATTTGAACCTTTTCTTCATGTAACATACATTTTATCGGTTTCATTGCTGACTTAGAAACCTAGTCATTAAAATAGCTGATAAGATGAATACGATGGGTTATATAGTGTCACATTTACTGTAAAATTTGATACCCATCTGATACCCATCTCATCAGCTCATTTATGACTATGTATCTACGTCAGCAATGAAACCAATAAAATGTGTGTTTCCAAGAAAAATGGGCAAAAAATGAGTTGATGTCTGATGAGATGGATATAGTGGGTTACATAAGATTAGATAGAGAATTTGATATTTCTTATAAACGTAAAAAATAATGTAGTTGTTGTTAGTTTATGTAATTATTGTAGTATTCATTGGATGCATTTTATGTTCCAAAAAGATATATAATACATCAGGATATCAAGTTTTATGCTAAACATAGCATTATATAACTCAACATATCCATCTCATCATCTCATTTAATGACTAGGCATCCGGGTCAGCAATGAAACCGGTAAAATGTATATTACATAGAGAAAAGGGCCAAATCATCAGTAAATTTTATTTTGGGACTTATTCGCAAATTAGGGTAAAATAATGGGACTTTAATTAAACAGGTAAGTAATAAAACCAGTAAATTGGAAAAAATGGGTCAAATCACCATTTTTACTGGTAATTCATGCTTTTTCGTAAACAAAATTTAGTTTGGGACTTTTTCATAAATTAGGGTAAAATTTTAGGACTTTTCTGGAGATTTCCCTTTACCTAAAGACAAAGTTATATTTTATAAACTTGGAGTTTATAAAAAATAAAGAATCTTACTTTTTAAAAGGCATAATGATTGTGTGGGAGGTTGCTTTTCAACCTTCCACCTTTTGTTTTCCATGCTTCTAAAGGCTACCATTACTTTAGATTATTTTAATGGTTAGGCCTTATTTTTCATGGGCTATATAAGAGATTCATGAGGCTTGCATTTTTGCAAGAGTGAAGCTCTTCTTCTTCCTCTCTTTTCTCTCTAGAACTGTGGGTTCTTCTTCTCTTCTTCCTCTCTCTCTCTTTTGAAGTTAGTTTGGTGTTTAGAAAACCTCTTGAGTTGTTCCCTTTAGTGCTTAGTACAGTTAAGCACTTAAAGGCTTTAGACACTCAAGAATATAAGAAGGAACTAGCATTCCAAGTGCCTTACTCTTGATGGTGGATACTTGTAGAGAAGATCATAAACTTTGATCTTTTGTTATCTTCATCAACACCCCAAAACCAAGTGGGTTCAAAGCCTTCAAATGTTATCTCTAAAACATCTTATGGTTGGTTTTATTTCATTCTAACCTATATAAATAGATATATGATGGTTCGGTTTTGTTATGAGCTAAAAATAAACTTGTTATTTTTAAAGTCTTCCGTTGCCGGTTTTTATGAAAAACAAACTTTTCTTTCGTATCAAAACCCAACAGTGCTTATTTAAAGTATAAAATTATAATATATATATATATATATATATATATATATATATAATCATATTTGGAAAATACAAGATGCTTTACTGTGTAAGCTTGTGGAACATTGTCAAATCTCAACCTCCTCGAGCAATCCGCACTGGTAGATGAGCGAGTTTTCTTTAAAAAGGCAATGGTCTTCGATGGATACATGTGAAAGACAATAAACGTAAGCCTTTCGGGGCATCGAGTTCTAGTACTTACTTTGAAGGGCAGTCACATGCACCACAACATAACACATGCACCACAACATACACATGTAACTTATTTAACGTACTTATTTAGCTAAACTAGCTTATTTTAATTTCATAATAATCAGGGTCGGCTCTACCCTTTGCAAAACTAAGCAAAGGCTTAGGGCCCCTAATTTTAAAGCTTATGTTGTTAATTATATATGTATATATACATATTTCCTGGGTTACAAATACAAGTTGGAGCTTGGCCTGTTGGTAAAAATGCTGGTTTATAAAACTAGGGGTCTCAAGTTCGAAACTATTTGCTTACTTGAAGGGCCCCAATTTTTTTGTTTGCTTAGAGCCCCCAAATTGGTTGAGCTGTCTCTGTATAATATCATCTAAGGGTGGATGAATGTGTGCTAGTTTGGTACTTGTGGTTAATGTTGATTATTTTTTGTAAGCTAGTTTGATACTTTGGTAATTGGTTGTTTTTTTATAATTATATTTTGGTAATTTAGTAGTTTGATTTACATTGAAACTTTGTTAGTTTGGTAATTTGGTACTTTGGTCATTGTTAGTTGTGTTGTTTATGTTGATAGGTTGGTAATTTCTTTTATTTTAGTTTGTCATTATAACTTATAAGTTTGATATTTCTCGCCTCTATTGCCCTAATTTCTTGTAAAAACATTTGGAAAGATCAATACATCAAACGTGCATGAATATGTTTAACTAAAAAATGCATTGTAGAAAAATATTTGAGTAAAATAAAGCGTGGAAATTGATAGTGGAAAATTTTCAAGAAAATATTTTGTTTGTGGAAGGCGGAAGCTTTCCTGTATATAGACCAAAAAATTACAAACTATGTATGATCTAACCTCAATGTAGCTATGGATTATCTCAACATCAAGCCTATATGAATTATCTGCAAATGGAAGTGCTTCAAGAATCATGGTGTTGTAACTAGCAGAAAATCACCATGAGAGACAAGGTTATACCAAGGAGTTATAAACAACAATCAACTAAATGTTCAGAAATATCATACATCTTTGGAGGTGTCAAGTGCATCGTTATTATCAATATGTATGTGTATGAGGAGTATATATTAAGCATATAACAAATGACTGAAACATAAATACCATTTTGAGCCATTCACATATGCTAAGGGACTTGTAAGGATGTCACTTACAAGTTACAAGTTACAATCTATCATACAATCTAAATTTTTTATAAGTACTTTCAAAGTTCAAAATTATATTTGGATTCAGAGAAGACAAAAACCATAAATCATACTAGCCATTCTCATGATGCTCAATGACTACGTTGAAAACAAATCAAATCAATTAACTTAAATATACGAACTAAACTGTAACAAGAAAATCCAAGTTATATGGCATGATTATTTGATGTACATATAAGAAATATAAAAATAACAAGGATAAGCATATAGAAAACTTACTGTTTCCTTATATGTTGAGCATCGAGGAGCGGCAACCCTGGTAGACACATTACCACATAGGTTACGCCATTTGTCCTACAATTAAAAATGACATTAAGAAATTTATACGATATCGAAATGAAGTTAGCATTTTCATCATTGTATGTGTCTATATATATATATATATATATATATATATATATATATATATATATATATATACTAGACGAATTCCCGCGCGTTGCGCAGCGTAGGTTAAAAATATATCGTTAAAATGTTGAAAAATATATGTTTAAAATGATTATATTATTGACATTAACTTTGACATAATATTTTGAAAAATATTATTCATTGCCATCAATCCACATTCATCATTAATAAAATTAAATATAATTATCTATTTAATATTATTTTTAACAATTTTTATGATTGATTAATTTAAATTTTTACTTATGCGATTATTTTCTAATTTCAATAATGATGTTCATTTAAAATACAATTTATTTGTTTTTGACGTTATGTAATTTATAAATTGATGTTATTATCATTTAAAGTTATTGTTCTTTAGTTTTAAACCACCTATTATTATTAATAAGTTAAAGAAGACTTTTAAGAAACTCTTAATATTACTATTAAAGTGTTAAACATACACTAAATAATAAACTGATAAGATAGACAATTTACATTTCAAAAGAGATTTGCATTGATAATATGACATATCCATGATTTTTATAATTTGATTTTATTATTTATAATTATGGTTCATTGGTTTTAAAACCACTTATTATTATTATTAATAAACGAAAGAAAACTTTTAAAAGACACTTTTTATTATAATTAAAATGTTAAACATATACTAAAATATAAAGTGATAAGATAGACAATTTACATTTTAAAGAGACTTACATGGATATTATGTATAATATTGCATATCCATGATTTTTTATTAATTATTACTTTGAAGGAACAAAAACATACAAACATATATACAATATTTAATTAAATACTATCTATATCACTTTCCATAACATATGATCAATTATATGAATCTAATCAAATTTACATTAAAGTTTCAACCACAACATACAATGATTGTTTTGAAAGAATAACTAAACCAAAAAATATATATAAAAAAAAGAATTAGTATATAACAAACTTACAAATTAAAAACTTTAACATAATAACATGGCTCGAAAAATGGTCCAAAGCCCTCAAACCAACACAAAACATTTAAACTTATTTTCTTTGTGAATTTTGTATGTGATTTGTATTTGTGTGTCTACTCAAAGAGAATGACATTTTTATAGTAGATTACCCATTAATTGCTAATTAAACATATTATATAAGTTATAAAACCTTTCATGATATGTGATTAATTAATTTGAAGGTGAAAAGGTGTGGGGGTTTCAAATGCATGAGGTGCTTGGAAATTTGTGTGGGGGTTTCAAATGCATGAGGTGATAGGAAAAATGCCTCCTTTATAAGTATAGTATGATATATATATATATATATATATATATATATATATATATATATATATATATATATATATATATATATATATATATACAAATGAGAACACCAAAAAGGTTGAGAACGTGAGAACAAATCTGAATCATTTAAATAATTAAATCAAAGGCTATTATCAAACAAGCAATTTATGTAAATTTTAAAAATTACAGGTATTAAAATGTAACTTTCAAATGTTGATAAGGGTATTATAGTACTTGCACCTTTAACATCGTTAGTTAATTCCTATAATTCCTCAATCACTCACATATTTCCTTTCATTTCCCGTCCTTCATCTCTCGCTGTAAACCCTGGCATGCCTTCATCGCCTCCATCTTCTGTGCAACACCATTTGTTCACCGTCATAATTACATCCCTATGCCACCATTCTTCACAACTACATCACTGATCTACCACCATCGCTTGCATCAGGTTTAACCATCAACCTCTATCATCATCTTCGATTCAAGATAAGTAGACCTGTGTTTCTTTGTGGCGATGATTGGATTCTGCTGGAAGAAAGGGGGTTTACCATCGTTTCTTGGGAGAAAAACTTCCGCTATCTCCATCAGAAGGCAGTTGCATCACCATACCTAAATCACCATCTTTCTCATAAAATTAGGGCTTTTATCGATTGGCCACACAATCAAGAGATCGAATGATAGTCTCCCCACCACTAACATTCTCCACTACCTCATATCTTCTAATCAGTTATGTAGAGAAACAACAATGGCGGAAAATATAAGAAATGGCCATCATTCACTGTTAAAAGGAGGAAGAAGAAGTGATAAATACTACAACATTGGTTTCTTATCATCTAAAATCCAGTCAATGGATATCATTTGGGAAGCCGTTTTTCCACTGCCTAACCCTAATTAATCTCTTTGTTCCTTCTATTCGGCCACTAGAAGCATGTTGGCAGTGATGTGGTTGTGTTGCGTCGTTATTGGGGCGGCGCAAGGATCCAAGGGCAGACCTGGTGGTCGAAACTTTTGTTGTGTCCCTTCTGGATCTTTATGCCCTAACCCTCAACATAGAAACAAAACACGCTTGTATCTGGGCAATTTTTGATTACTGTATGGTATATTTCTTAAACCTTTTAAATTGAATTCATTATTAGCAAAGAATCTTTAATTAAGCAGTGTGATTATTGTTTCATTAGTGATTGATTTGTATGGCATACAAAAAATGTTTTTTATGTTCATTTGTGATTGCTAAGTTATTGTTTATATGGTACAATTCCCTTTATGATGCAATTTTATTGTTGAATCATTGTTATTTTTGTTTATACGAGTCTTTTGTATTAATTGTTGCTATTTTTGTTTTATTTAATGACTAATAACATATTTTAAATGAGCCTTTTTTTAGTAATTGTTGTTTTTTTGTATTTGTAAGTGAGCCTTCATATTCATTTATGATTATTTATCATAATAACTAAATACATATTTTAAAGACCAAAACAGTGCTTACATGATCATTACTTTTTGATTACTTGATCATAAGAACTGATACATATAAGACCAAAATTATATTTACAATTTTACATTAGAAAAATAATTATTTTATTCACTTATGATTACATGATCATTAATTTTAGTGTACAATAGTATTTTGTAAATTTTACTCTATAGTTATATATTCATTTATGAATATAACTAAACTATAAGAATTCAGATGCAATTTATATTTTATTCATGTGTATTTATTTATGATTAGACGCCTACCATTTATGATTACAGGTACATTCTGTTAATGTTAATGTAATTTAATTTTTCCAAATTTTGTTTATTTAGTTAATGGTATTGATATTTATTTTGAATTTATAAATGTCCACAGAAAATCAAGATCAAAATTTTGAATGCAATGTCGGAGTACAAATATGAAAGAAAACGCTACAAAGTGGAAAAGATCACGAATTCTTCAATTATGATTAGAATAATACTTAGTTATTATATTCTTTTTTTTTAAATTTATTTATGATTATAGAAAAATAGCAAATTAATTGTATTTTGTTTCTTTTTTGTATTTTTCCTTTATGAATAAAGGTGTATTCCATGTAATTTGTTTTTTTATTTATTTATGATTATAATTTTATTGATTTTTTATTTGTAAGTTATTTATAATTCATTTAGAATTATCATTGTATTCATATGTGATTATAATAGTGGTTGAAACAAATAAAACAAAAAAATATTAACTTATTAATTTTCCAATCATTGGTATGTTCCGATAAAAAATAAAAAGCAATATTGTAATATGATGGGTTTTAAATTTCTGATAAATTAATAAAATAAATCGGTGCATTTTTAGTTTTTAACGAACTAAAAATCAATTAATAAGACAAATAAGGTAACTGAATTTATAATCCCAAAAATTTAGGAATCAATTAATTAGCCTTGACTTTTTCATATTTAAATATAATGTAAAATTTCATTTATACCCTTATATATTGATTGGTTTATAACTGTTCTCACGTTCTCATCCTTTTTGGTGTTCTTATTTGATCCTCACCCTATATATATATATATATATATATATATATATATATATATATATATATATATATATATATATATATTGAGAGAGAGAGAGAGAGAGAAAAGTGAACATACCCTTACAGATTCGTCATTTATATTTTCCAAAAAAAGAAATTAAAAAAAAATTACCATTTTTTTGAAATATCTGTGAAATATTCTACTAGAATATTAGAATATTCTACATATCTGACAATTCTAGTAGAATATTAGAATATTCTAACATTCTAAAAATCACATTAGAATATTTACAGTGTAATATTCTATTAAAATATTTCACGTATTTAAAAAAAAACGGTAATTTTTTTCGAATTTTTCCTTTTATTTTGCATTTTAAAATTATTTTCAGATTGCGTCTCACGGTCTCACAAAATTAGCATGGTCTCAAATGAACTTAAACCTATATATATATATATATATATATATATATATATATATATATATATATATATATATATATATATATATAAGGTGAGGTTCAATAGAACCATTATTAACCATACACTACTAGAAAACTAAGTAATTACCTATGGTAGTATTTGTAGGAAATCCGTAGGAACAATGCGTTACCTACGATTTCCTACAAAAAACGGGTTGTAGGAAAAACCCTCGTGGGTCATTTTTCCTTACAAATTACCTACAAACCTTCCTACGCATTTCCTACAGAATATTCTGTTACAAATTTATCTATGGATGTACTTCCATCACGATTCCGTAGCTATTTTGTAGCTAATTACCAACAGAATACATACAGGCTGACGTTCGTTGCTATTCTGTAGCTACTCAGTAGCTATTCCGTTACTAAATTAGGGCATCCAATTCCGTCGGTATTTTGTAGGTATTACGTAGGTAATTACCTACGAAAATTTCCCGTCGCTATTTTCTATAGCAAAACCCATTGTTTTCTAGTAGTGATGGAACCAATGAATCAGTTTTTTTCAACTTTTAGAGCTTATTTTTTATCAATAAAAAAAACTAAAAATATAGAAAAATCATAACTTTTTATCATTTTTCCAATAATATCAAATTCGATAAAAAATCTGCCAAATTCACACGGTGAAATCGAAAAATATATAATTTATCTTTTAGCATTCACAATGTGAAGTTATTAATTTAGATATTTTTAGTTTTTTTCGATAAAAAATAAGCTTTACAACTTGAAAAGTATTTGGTTCCTTTGAGAACCATTTATAATGGTGTTCTATTGAACTTTTATATATATATATATATATATATATATATATATATATATATATATATATATATATATATCTCGGTTAATAACAAACCCGTATACCAGACGGTTTGCAAATTAAAATAAGTTAGATAATAATAAAAACATCTTCTTTAATTATAAATTTGCACACAAATATTTATATATAATAATGGATGTGTGTTGGTAAATTTATAATTAATATCTGAAATGGTTCAAAAATATAAGGAGTGTTCATGATGAACTAACGTTAAAATATCATGATCTACAATGAAACATTAAAATTTTATAGATACAAGATAACAACAATAATCATATTTGATAGTACTATCTAGTTGTATAAAAAATCCCAAAAAATAAGGTAATATAAAGGAATGGTATCTACACATACAGAAAAAAAAAGTTGCAACTCAAAAATGAAGAATATATATATATATATATATATATATATATATATATATATATATATATATATATATATATATATATATATATATATATATATATATATATATATATATATGGGGTGTTAAAGGATGGTTAACCGAACAAAAATTATGTTTCAAAAGGTTACTGAAATGAATGATTTACTAATTTTTTGAACCTAAAACTAAATCAAAAAACTAGTTTTTTGTTTAATTAGATTTATTGGTTCGCTTATAGGTTAACCAATTAATCATTTCCTACCTAATACTATATATATATATATATATATATATATATATATATATACATATATATATATATATATATATATATTTTTGTTTGTGTAAAAGATCATACATGAACCAAAAAATTAATGAGTAGCTAAATGAATAAACACAAAAAAAATGGCAAGAGAAATTGATTATCAATAGAGGTGCTATGGCAGGGATATTTTATTGGGTTAATTGGAGAAATTGATTATAAGGACAAACATTTTTAAGCACTTACCTTTGAAGATCCTTAAGCTTGGACAACTTCAGCCTAATGGTAGGACATATGGTTAAATCCCAAGATTGCCCATTAATCTTCTGTCTATAAAGCCTCTCCATCACATAAATTCGAATTTCTTCTAACATGGTGATTAGTGGTCTCTTCCTGGCAACTTCAATCACAGAGTTGAAACTCTCAGATATACCATTTTCATATGCATCACAAGCCCTATCAGTCTGAAAAAATGCTTTACTCCAAGTTTTAGGGTCCCTTTCCATCAAATGGTCATAAGCTAGTGGCTCGAATTTCTTGATTTCATTAATGTGTTGTTCAAATTTTGCAGGGGTAGTAGCTGCAGCAGCATACCAGAAAAGCTTTCTAAACAGTTGGCCCTTAAACCTTTTCATGAAGTTAGCACATATGTGCCTAGCACATTGCCTATGCTCTGCTGCTGGGACCCTTTCCTTCACAGCCTCAAGTAATCCTTGTTAGCAATAGACACAAAACTTAAACAACAAAAACATAACATAAGCTAAAATAAAGATGGAAATAATAGAAATTGATTACTTTGTGTTGGTCTGATATCAAGGTTAGTCCATGCCCAACTCCCATTCCAAGGTCCTCAATTAGAAGGTCAATAAACCACTTCCATGTTTCTTTACTTTCCACTGATACAACAGCCCAAGCAATGGGATATATATGGTTATTTGCATCTCTACCTATAGCAGAGAGCAACTGACCTCTGCATATGCCCTTTAGGAAGCAACCATCTAGTCCAATTACCCTCCTACAACCTTCAATCCATCCATCCTTCAATCCCTTGAAACATACATAAAACTTTGAGAAATATGTGGTTCCATCAGGCATGACATCTACATCCATCTTCACTGTTGATCCAGGGTTAGTCCTTCTTATCTCTTCTCCATAGCTCCATGTTTTTGCATAATGCTCTTTCAAAGTACCCTCTATCTCCTGAAATGCATACTTCCTTGCATTTCTGCATTGACCAACACTTGCAATCAAATTAAATTTCTTGCTGACTTTAGCTTTCAACTTCCTTATACTCATCTTTGGTTTCTGAAGTATATGATTCATGAAATGCTTTGCTATCCATTTATAGGTAACAATGGACCCAAATTTGAACACTCTTGCACAATTATGCATATCATTTAGAGATTTAATCTGAATTGATTTTTCACTGCTCATCCAGGTTGCCCACAACATAAAGGGACAACCTTTACCCTGTTTATTTGTCTTACCTTTACAACATTTTACCAATAACCTTTCATGATCACTTTTCTCATACCATAAATCATATCCATTTTTGACTGCATAGTTGGTGATACACAACTTCAATTCCAATGGATTAGAAAACTTCATACCCAAAACTGGCACCATTTGCTCCCATTCTTGATTCTCATTATGGACAGGGAACACAACATCCTTAAGCTTCCCATTGTTTGCTTCCTCTTCATCATCATCACTAATATGCCCTAAAAGTTTGTCCAAGAATGGGTCTCCAACAGTTTTATCAAAAGTATGTTCCTCTTCATCATCCCATTCATGTTCATATTCCATTGTCATTGAAACTTCAGAATCCTTGTCATCCTCTTCATCCATATAATCCGACTCATACCCTTTACCATCTGCTAATAACTCGTTATCAGCCCAATCAAGAATTGGTTCATTTTGGTGGTCAATGTACACATCTAACTCACTCTGAAGACTATCACTCTCCAGACTATAAACAATTTCCACAAACTCCTAATAATCAGCATCACTGTCGATTCTTCTAATACCCTCACACAAGCTTTCCTTTCTCATACAGTAGTAGACATTATCACAGGCTCCATTGGTTAATTTCGTAAGCCACAAAAGAAACTCTTTATACGTAAATCCCCCAAAATCCACATCACGTACATTTGTTTTTACGGGGTCTAAGTACACCAATGGGTTTGGCGAAAAGAATCCATTGTAATGAAAATCTATAGATACATACATACATGTAGATGAGGATGCCATGCTAGCAGTCGACTTCAATTCCATCTTCAATTTCAAGCCCTAATCGTCGATTTGATGTATCGATTGATTTCTCACAGAAGAAGGTAATCGAGGTGTGTTAGCTGACGATGACGAACCCTAATTAAATGAGAAAGGGGTGTAATGGCCACGTAAGATTCCACGTAATGTTTTCAACCCAGCTAAATCAATGTTACCGGCTAAAACAGGTAATAGCCGGTAATGTTGGTTATTTTTGAACGGATGAAAAAAGTTAATTGGGTAAATGAGTACAAAAAAAACAATATTACCCATATGTGAACATTTGAAATACTTAATTACCTTAATAAGTCAAATTCCCTTATATTTATCACATTTATTAAGTATTATATGAACTTTAATAAAATGTAAAAAAACCACAAAATGAAACATGGATATATTGCAATCTAAATTTACCACAAAATGACATATGGTATAATGCATAAGAGGATGACAAGTGGCAAAATTATTTTCATTCATTAGGGAGGATTCTTCCATATATTGATTGACCTTGAATAGAGTAGATGTGTTACAACATGGTACAACAAGTGTGTAGTGGTAAGTAGTACTTATATTTAATTAATGTGTTTGCGGTTGGTAAGCGGTACATCTCTTTACTGTGCTGCCCTGTAATCAAAATAACTTCTAGATTCGAGGTTCATATGCAAATTGAAGACCTCTCCTAAAAAATTGTTGCAATCATTGTTATAGTATATAAATGGCGTAACATAATCATATGTGCATACTTATGAGATATTGTAATACAAAAATAACGATGCACTGTTCTGACCTTGGAAACTTGTTAATTAAATTCATTAATTTCACCTCAGTGCATGTTATATCCAATAGGTCTAATGGTTGAAACAACCCATGGTGCTATTGTCGAGTTATTGTGGCATTGAGACATATCACACTCTACCACGATTCTTGTCTTGCTCTATATGCTCACCCAATATATTTCATTTGCTATGTTGGTGATTTTAGTGTTATCAACATATTTTACTATAGTTAGTATTAATATCGAGATATAGTTAGTTCAATTTACTTACCAAGACTGAAGGTGTGTGGGTACACACTCGGAATGATAAATGTTGACTCAAGAATACGGAGGTCAGGGACAGCGCCCTATAACCGCCAAAATGTATTTTCCCTTAAAAACCTTATTTTTACATAATTATTAATGGAAGAAGTTTTCTCCTTATAACTGCCATCTTCCATGTATAAAAGGAAGATGGACGTTGCTTGCAGGGGTTAGAACATACAATAACCAAAAATGGATTTTCTCTGCAACTTTATATCTTTCTAAAAATACAAAAAAGCAAGGTATATTCTATGTTTCATATTTGAAAGAAGTGTGATTCCAAATCGATTATTCTTGAATTATCCCAAATTAGATTTCGTGATCCCCCATGCAATAGGGTATAAATCACATATTTTAGAAAGTGTATATTAAACACGGTCCTAGAATCATCCAAGTTAATTGATATTCCAAATCCCTAAATCTAACATGTTATTCGTTGGTAAGTTTTATATACTACTGATTTCCCACCAATTTCACTTCAATGGAACTCTTGAAATAGGTATGGAAACCATGGGGAGGTTCGAGGAAGAACTAACTAACGTTAGTTTAAGAGTCGATCGTGCTCAATGTTAAACCCTTTTGGGGGAGGTTGTACCTTATAGTATATGCTGACAAATTAACTTTAACTCGTGGTCATATAACTGTTTTTACAATAAGCCATCCCATTTGAGTATTGAAGGTACCAAAAGGGTATCCAAGTGTAATGTTGTTCCCTTCCCTCACATCATATCAACATCATTTTTGTCCTTCCCGATTCTATATTAAATTTTGAAATTCTAACCCAATAACTTGGATAGCTATGCTTATGCTTCATGGTAACTGTTCGCTGCTCTAGTAGATACTTTAATATTTTCTTAGTACGGACCATGAACCTCCTTCCAAAAAGATACAAACACTACTTTTAAATGGAGGACACTATCTCTGTCAGCTCCTATCTGTTGACCGATTTAAGGAGAACCTTGTTGCCTAGGTCCAGACTATAGTAAGTTAGCGGTCTCTCTTCATGATTTAATTTCTCCCCTAACTCGTTCCTAAATGCATCAATAAATTCCATGCATCCTTCATCCAAATGAAATCATCCTTCTCCGACTCCTCCGTTAATGGTCATGTAGTTTTCCCATACCCTTGCACGAACTTCTTATAATAGTCGATTAGTCCCAAAAATCCCCGGAGTTCTGGCAACATTTTTGGAACATGTCATTCCAACATTGTTTTGATTTTAGATGGGTCGGCTGCCACCCCATCTCCTGAAACATTATGTCTCAAATACCCTATCTTGCCTTCTTTAGAAAAACACTTCCTTATTCATCAAGGACTAGAATATAACAGGCATATTGGTTAGTCAAAAAGGCATAACTATGAACTCGTAGTGACCCTTTTGAATCTAAAAAGCGATTTTTGTTGTATCTTCTCCTTTCTATCATATTTAATGGTAGCCAATTTTTAGATCTAACTTCGAAAACATAGTGGCTCCATGTAGTTCATCCAACAATTCGTCAAT
Source organism: Lactuca virosa (assembly GCF_052849685.1). Classification (NCBI taxonomy): domain Eukaryota; kingdom Viridiplantae; phylum Streptophyta; class Magnoliopsida; order Asterales; family Asteraceae; genus Lactuca; species Lactuca virosa. The sequence continues at coordinate 211,543,789 of NC_136429.1, forward strand.
TATGAGGATTGGGAATTTGTCGAGTATTTTAGCTTTATTTAAGGCCTTCTAATATATTAAAACCCACCAAATTCCATCTTTTTTCTTAACTAAGAGTATTAGGATGGAAAAACGGGTTGGTAGTGGGTTATATCATGCCTACTTACAACATCTCTTGTACCATCCTTTTAGTTTTATCTTTTTTGCATGCGCTAGCAATACGACATACATGGGGCCAAACCTTCCCAAATGACGATGTCATACTCATGACTTTGATGAAGAGTTAGGGAAAATCTAACAAATATTTAAAGCTCGCAATCAAATCCTAGATAGTTTCTAATTCCTTGATGCGGACGGTGGTTTACCATTCTATTGTGTTCATCTATACAAAAAAAACTTCATATACTTGTTGAAATACACAGAACTGTGATTTGCAAGAGAATACATTCTTGGATAAGCTTGGATATCCCTAAATAGTGACTTGTCGGTCACCCTCCCCAAACGTCGTGTTGAGTTCCTTCTGGTTCATATACATGTCTCCTAGTGTTTAAGACTATTTAATTCCTAGATAATATCACATAAATTCTACCTAACTCATTCAGGAAGAAGTCTTCTATCGCTTGTAATTTAGGTAGTGTAAGAACCATCCCTTTGTATATGCATTGATTTTTATCCATTATCTTCTTACCAAACATCACCTCAACCGACCCTCCGTAACCTCTGTCCCTAAACTTCCAACCACTTGTTGTGATAAAAAGCTATGGTTCACCGCGTTATAAATAAAAATGACCACTTCGAGACCCGCCAATGTCCCTACACAGTTTAATAGTGATTGGCAAAATGAGTCTTATGATTAACTTTAAGGAAGCCTCTATCATATCTAAGTAAACATGCTCCATATTAATGGTTCTTCCTCCTTTAATTCATCCTCGTCCCTTACCAACAATACTGGTAATATTTTGCCAGTGCAACAGTTGCCCGGTGTGAACTTTACATCGCACTTTAAGCACAACCCTTTAGCCTTTTTGGACTCTATTAATCTTTCAAATGACCCTTGTTCGCCTATCGTCCCTCCCCGACTTCTCTTATAAGTGGTTAATATGAAGCCTTGAGTATTAGATTAATAATAAAATATATTATAATTACTTAAGATATTGGTTTTTTGTGGTGTTTTAAAATGTCTTCAACTCTTTAAAATATGGTTTGATTGTGTTTTAACTTTTAACATAAGTTATTGAAATTTGACATTTTTAAGATGTTAATTGTTAAGTACTTAATTTATTAGTTCGTTAAGGTTTTAAGTTATTGTCTTGTATCTTATTGATTTTTATATTATTAACTCTTAGAACTGCAAAAAGTACCAAATCCAGGTGGTTAAAAACCACACCAAACCCATGTTGTTAAAAACAACAATCGCATGAAACCGAACCGAAAAAAATAGCCACATAATCGCACTGCTACATTAATCGCACCATTCAGTTTCTATAATTTAATAACCGCATTTATGGATAGGGTTTAGGTTTGGCCAATAACCACACCATGCTCACCCCTACCTATTGACACAATTTTCATCTAGCATTATCACTTGCTAGTCTCATCATGTGTGTCACTTCCTCGGTTTGTATTACCCTCATCGATGAACTTAGTTTTGGTGTTAGCCCCTTTATAGCATCCCCTCTGGAACTTTTTCATGCAACCCCTTTAACTGTCCGGTCATTTTCTCGAACATTCTTACATAATCTTAGGTTGTCATGTCTTGATGGATATCTAAGAACTATTCATGTAGGCTTCACTTGTATGATTGTTGAAACTTGTCTAGTATTAATCGCTTCATCCTTTCCCACGTCTGAAACAATGACCACATTCGCTCTAATGATACCGCCATAAAGTTGCTCTCCCCATGCTCATGACCCTTAGTAGTTTGCTTTCTTCAATGCCTTTGATTTCAAAAAGAACAATATATGCGGTAAATTCACATGTATGCATCCTCTCCGTCAAATGTTAGTATTTTCAACTTTTTTTACTCGGTCCCAGGAAACCAGCTCATGTTTTCATCCTACTCTTAATCAAGCTCATGCTTACATGCTCATCTTCCTGCACTTTCTTAATCGATCTTATGTTTGCATTTTAAATTAAAAAAAAATAAAAAAAATACAAGAAAATGGCAGGTGCAAGCCCGGTTTTGAGCAAAGGCAAAAGGGGCATGTGCACAGGGCCCATTTTTTTAAGAAGCCCAATTTTTTTTATATAATTAATATATTGTGTATATGTATATATATATATCTTTTTACGTACTAATGTAAGCAAATTACTTGTAGTTCAAACTGTTGGTGGTGTGCCTTTATTTCAATCACTTTTAAACCACCAGGGTTCGATTCCATTTCAAGTGCTTTCTTTTAAATTTTAATTAATTAACTAGTATATATATATATATATTATATATATATATATATATATATATATATATATATATATATATATATATATATATATATATATATGCTTTCGTAGTTAAATAACAAAATGTGTTTTAGTTTAGTTGGATTTAAAGTGTTGCTTTATCTTATACCTAAATGACGTGGGTTCGAATTTTAGTTCCCTCGTTTTCATTGTAATTTTTAAACTAATTAGTTTCCTTATATTTAAGGGTACTTTTTCTATTCGCCGGGTCCTCAATATCAAAGAACCGGCCTTGGACAGGTGAGAAAAAAAAATTCAAAAAATCTTAGAAAATGACATCTATCAAATTCAATGAGTAAATGACATTTAACAAAAATAACTTCATTTATTAGGTTAGAGAAAGAGAAGTAGGAAATATAATACAAACAACTGAACAAGCCCAATTTAGTAATCGCACGAAACCACTAAAGCTTCTATGATTCGAGAAATAGTGGTACAAGTACTATAAGACTCAAAAATATTTATTACATAATCACCAAAAACACACCAAGGCCCGATAAATAGTTGTTCAGCAACAAATAAATCTCAAATAAAGGGTAGCTACTAATTTATATGGCCCTAAATAAAAGATAAAAAGGATAAGTACTAACTATCCGACTGCTAACCATATCGGCCGTCGCATCATGGAACCACCAAGTCCAGGGATATACTTTGGATTTTGGAAAGGAACTCAACAAACCTCACGAATAGAAAGCATATTAACTTTCCATTTTGAAAGGTTCTTCTCAAACATATCCACTCGTTTTAATTTGCTTTAAACAACACAAATTTGTTCCACTTATCTGTGTATATGACCGGTTGAAATTAACCCAGATTATTAAAGTTTCATATCCAATTCACCTACGCAGAGCCTGGTTTAATTTGCACCCGGTAACTTGGCTCTATAGCCTATTTTGTTGTAGCTAACCTAAATATAATTTTGATAAGGTCTTGACACATTACAAGGAGTATAAAGATTTTATGAATTTTTTTCACCAAAGCTCATAAAATGGGTAAATTAATATTAGTGTCGTGTATAAGCTTGTAAAAGAGTGAACACTTATAATTCTTTGTCACATCTATTACATCTATTAAGTGTCTAAATTGCCCATGTAATACAAGTTTAACGGTTGAGGTATGAAATTTCACAAATACGTCCGGAATTCAAATCCTAACATAGCAAAAATACTGCTATATGATTGCCTCCCACATAATGGTACGATTTAACATTTTTTGTGTATAATTTTATTAGCAAGTAATTGGCAATGAGTCATTGAGTAGTGTTTGAAGTTCACTAGTCCACAGTTATGTGGCACGCAAGATTCAATCAGGTGAGATTTTATTTCAATAAATGTTCAATGCCATTTAATTATTATTTTTTTAGAAACCGCAATTTATGAGCACCAAGACAACCCAAACCCTACCCAGAGGAGGCTAGCCCGGTTTTGAGCAAGAGCAAAAAGGGCATGTGAACAGGGCCCAATTTTTTAAAGAAGCCCAATTTTTTTATATAATTAATATATATATATATATATATATATATATATATATATATATATATATATATATATATATATATATATATATATATATATATATACTTGCAGTTCAAATGGTTGGTGGTGTGCCTTTATTTCAATCACTTTTAAACCATCAAGGTTTGATTCCATTTCCAGTGTTTTCTTTTAGATTTTAATTAACTAGTTTACTAGCATCGCTACATAACATATATATATGCTTTCGTAGTTAAATAACAAAATGTGTTGTAGTTTAGTTGGATTTAAAGTGTTACTTTATCTTATACCTAAACGACGTGGGTTTGAATCTTAGTTCCCTCGCTTTCATTGTAATTTTTAAACTAATTAGTTTCCTTATATTTAAGGTTCCTTTTTCTATTCTCCGTACAGGGCCCTCAATATCAAAGAAGCCCTGCTAGTAGGAGAACAAGCAGATCCTTACAACTTAGTTGCAGGGTTGAGCCAAAACGAAATGTCTAGAGTAGCACACGTAAAATTTTGAGGATAGCACACTGAAAAAGTTATATTACATCGAAAATTTCCAAAAACATTTCCACTACGTCTGAAATTTTGAGGGGTAGCCCCTACAAAGATCCGCCCAGTTAGCTACACCATTACTGGGACACCATAATCACTTAGACCGTTCATTGTGGCTCAAAACCGCACACCACGGTGGATGACGTGTCACTGTGGTGGTGCGGTGAACACGACACCACCCATGTGTGCGGTTGTACGGTATGTTCGTCGTGCTAAAGCTTTTTTCCGCGCTTGTTTTGTCCGTTGCCGTCTTTGTGACAGTTATACAACAGTTTTTTTCCAAAAAAAGAAAAAAAACTAATTTTTCTCTCTTATATATATATATATATATATATATATATATATATATATATATATATATATATATTAACCCTCCACATTTCAAACTACAAAACAAATACTAAACGCTTGTATTTTTTATATTTACAATTCAAAAATGTCTTCATCGTAGTATTCTACAATGTTTCGATTATGTTTTTTATGTTTTTTTTAGTATTTTTTTTCTTTAATTAACGGAATAGTTTCATTTTATTAGTTTTATATAATTATATTTTATTAAATTATATATTTATTTAACTAATAAAAAGGAAGAAAAAAATATTATGAGGTGTGGTACTATTTCCTATTTTGTAGGGTGAGGAGAAAATGATATGGTACTATAATACACCCACCAATCTTAGTCCATCAATCTTTTGGCTCCTTCACCTGCTCCATATCCAAACAGAAGTTCTACTAACACAAGCCTTAAGCATTTCATCACATTCTATTTTTCTGATCAAAGATTATTTCGTTCCTTTGATTCCAAATTTCCCAAATCACCACAGCTATCGCCCCTTCCAACGCCTTTCTAACACCTTTTTTCCATCATCTGAACACTGCAGCAAACCTGGCGAGGCTTTCTTCATAATTTGAAAAGCAATCAAGCGGAAGGACACACTATTATGGGTTGGGAGTGTTCCACTTTTGTATTCATTAGCTGAATTTATAGTTATATATTATATTGACTACAAAACCCTAAAACTACAGATTTCATTAATATAAAACTATAGTGATGGAGAAAGTCAGAAACCCATTGCTATAATATTGCTGTATATGCATAATTAGCAAAGTTCAAAACTATAAAAATGAAAAGGGTGATACCGACATGGGCATGGTTGATTTCTTTATATTATTCCCTTTTTGGGAGGACAAGAATGTAATAATTCAAAATCATATGCAAACCCTAATTTGCAGCTGGGACGAAAAAAAATTATCTGAATTTGTTCAGACATGTATGCCATGTTAGCGGCAAGTCCTAAAGTCAGAACCATTAGTTCTGAAGACTAAATTAGAACCAGTTGAATTGACACTATTCAGATTATATATCGTATATAAGGAACCAGTTCGATCGACACATCAGAATATAGCTCTTTCTGGCAAGTTCTTCGTGTGTGTGTGTGTGTTCTCATGTATATCATGACGCCATGCAAGGCGTAAAAGCTGGCAGGATCGACCCCATTTTTATAAAACGATGTACACAAGAGGTTCACTCACGAATATATATAATATACGATTGAAGCAAGAAGAAGTTTGTAAAGCGGAAAAGGTGAGAAAATGTAAATAACCTTGAGATCAACATTGGTCCGAGCAATGAAGCAAGGAGCAAAGTCTTCATCGGTGAGTATTTTCCTCCATTTCCCGGTACCGTACTTGTCTACTCCGGCGCGAAGGGCATTTTCTTCCTCTAATGTCCAGCGATGCTTTGGTTTCCCCATTCAGTCGATTGGTCGGTAGAGTTTTCATCGGGGATTCTGTTTACATAAAATGGAGAAGACTGAAGACGCACAAATCTCTAGGTAGGCCCCTTAGTCCGGTTATAAATCTTGTTTAAGAAGCCATCTCCAAACCATACCACTAAAAGTGGCCGGTGAGTTTTTTTTTTTTTTTTTAGCATGACATTTTTTTTCAATTCTAACTACATATTAAAATATACATCTTCAAGAATTTAATAATAAAATAAAACAATTTTAACAATAAATTATAGTATTTTAATTATTATACATATTAAATACCGTATCGACTGGTGAAATCCAGATGGTTTGGAGCCGAGTGGATTTCATTCTTCTTCTCGACCACCGCCACTGCTCTCTAATGATTTTGCTCCAAATATTTAACACTTGCTGGCCGGAGATTTCCTCCTCGATTTTGCGTCTGCTTATTTTCTATTCGATTAGGTTTTGATTGATTCTGTTTGCTCCATATGGCTTTCTCAGCCGGATTTCTTTGATTTAGCAGGGCTTCTCCTTCGAAACACCACAAATTGTCGAACATGCCTTGAGTTTGCTTTCTCCTATAGGATTGAACCTACCATCGTCAAATTTTCTGATGATTACTTTGCTTTCCCGATCCTAGAATAACCGTCTTGTCTGTCGTAAGCTACTTAGAAGTCAAATGCCCCTTCCCATGTTCGCTAATTATCATCGATTTCTACTCACCAACGCATCAAAGCAGCCTCCACTTTGGTGCATCAAGGTAGCGACGACACAGGTAATTTTTTGGTTTTACTGATTAGAGCCTCAATTCTTTTTTTTTTGGTCGATTTGTTTCTCTAAATCATTGCGATTTCATCTTCATTTGTTAATGTTTCATCTATTCACTTAATTTGATGTTGAAGAGGTGTTAGTTCAAAAACACATATTTGTTGGGCCAATGGTACTGAAGCTTTGAATCAACTTGGGGTTACCTTATATCCAAAATATGTTTTCTTGGTGTAAAGTTTGGTTTATGGTTTTTCAGTTACTTGCAAATGATTTCGATTTGTGCATTGTGCGCTGGAAACTTTGTGGTTCAGGTTTCGCCTTATTCCAAATTTATTTGTTGTTACCAGGCATGAATACATAATCATTTTTGCTAATAAGGTTCAGATGCACATCAATTTTACAACTGCAAACATGACAGTGGTTCACAAAATTGTTTTAGATGATGTCGATTAAGATTTCTTCAATTGAACAAGAAAGCTTACTTTTTTCAATTAGACAAGAGAATTTACTTTTTTTCATTTATTCTATTAAGGTTGGAACAATTGGAGGGGGTACCCAACTAGCATCACAAACAACATGTTTGAACTTATTAGGTGTGACAGCCTTAAAGATTCCATCAAAGATGAACTAGGTCAAGCGCAAGGGTGTTGGCCACCATAGTAGCTTTCTTACTTTTTATACATTCATGCATTGATACTATAACATTCAGATCCTCAAGGTATGGAAATTAAAGCAATTTTTGAGTTTTGTTTTGGCCACGACATGGCGGATGTATCCCCACGACGTGGCATAGCCGTTTAAATCGCGTATCTCAAATTGGTTGTCACAATGTGGCAATATATTGGCCACGACATGGAGATTATTTTTGGCCAAACCTTAATTTCGGGCTTAAGGCCCTATTTAAAGGAAGCGATGGTTAGGGTTTCCTCCACCCTTAGCCTTAATCACCTCCAAAAGAACCCTTGACCAAACCCTAACCCTCTTGAAGTTTTTGGAGCTCATTTGTAAGTTTTTGATGATTTTGAAGGAAGAAAAATGAGATATTGTGCAAGGATCAAGCAATCAACATCTCCCCATCTTTAAGATCGTTTTCTAGACCATTTATAAGGATTCAAGTTTTCATCTTTATGGTTTATTCTCTTAGATCTAAGTTGTTTTAGCCTATTTTTGGTCCATGGTTTTGGATAGAGTGAGTGGATGGAATAAAATTAGCAACTTTATGGCCTTTTTGAGTCCCATGAGCATTATACTCTATGGATCTAAGAATTGGATGTGGGTTGTGAACTTTGTGTGAGTTTTGGTCACATTTCCACCTTTTGACCTAGTTTGGGTAAAGGACATGTATGGGGCATGCATGTCCCTAAAGTTTAGATTTATATGATCCTTTGGTGTTCCTAGAAGATTTATGGAAAGTATAAGTTTAGGGCTTAATGGATTAAGGACTGGATTCATTAGGCTATCGAAACCCAAAAACCACGACGTGATGAGTAGGCTACCACGACGTGGGGTTTAAAGGATCTACGACTGTTTTATTGCTTAGCTGCCACGATGTGGAGACCATCTGAAGTTGACTTTGACCGTTGACTCTTTGACTTGGTTGACTTTTGGTCACTTGGCTAGTTTTATAAGGTAGATTAAGGGTTTATGTTGTGTGTTTTATTAGGAGATGTATAGCACTCGTTCATTGGTTGTGATAGTTGTTAGCTATTAACTACGTCTTAGAGGTGAATCTTCTTACTAAACTATGTAAGATGCTATTTGTCGTTGTAATACTTGCATAAAAAACCATGGGGGTATCCGATGGCATTTTTATAAAAGACCATGGGGGTATCCCATGACATTTGTATGAAAGACCATGGGGTAGCCTATGGAACTTGGATGTAAGACCATAGGGGTAGCCCATAGCATCACTTGGATGTAATACCATGGGGTAGCCCATGGCACTTGGATGTAAGACCATGGGAGTAGCCTATAGAATTTCAAGGAAATGCATGGGGGTAGCTTATGGAAAATGTATGTATGGTATATGGTATTTTGGGGAACTCACTAAGCTTTGTGCTTATGGTTTATATTTAAAATGTTTCCAGGTACTTCCAGTTCCAAAGGGAAGGGCCCGACTTAACTGTACTACATCCCCGACGACTTTTCCACATTAATTATTATTATTTTACTCTGGTGTTTGAGAGGTACATTTTACTATGATTGGTTTTTGAACAAATGTTTGTATGGATTTGATGGTTTGAAAATGAAAATTTTTACTAGTATTTTTTGGACGTTACAAGTTGGTATCAGAGCCTTGGTTTGAGGGATTCAGGCACTCCATGGGTATGTTTGAACTCAAACTGAGGAATTGATAAATCTTTTTGTTAGAAAACAAATTTTCAAAGAGGATTTTTATAAATAAATGGGTGCGATGCGTGCAATCAGCCGAGCTCAAGTAAGTGATTCCCAAAATACCCATACATGAATATTATGTGTTTATGTGAATTGCATGCTTAAATAGGGCTAAGGATACCTTCAGCAATTGCATGCTAGAATTGGCTAATTTGTGTGATGCCTTTTAGCCTAGGAGGGATTGGATGTTATGTATTACTTAGAGTCTATATTGGCAGAGTAAATTGTTAAATGTATGTTTAAAAATTATATATGATTAGGATCACATAGCCTTAGAATGATTGATTTAGCCTTATTTACTGTTCCTTGTCTGGTTGTGGGCTTAGAGTAGAATCATTTCTTCGACGGTCTATTTAATCATGTATTGTGTATAAATTTCATGCATAATGCAACCATCGGTGTTGGTAGAGGTTCCTAGTATTGCAAAAGCAAGTAAGACGAGGATTCTTAGGAGAGCCTATGGAGTGTTGGTAGAGGTTCCTAGTATTGCGACGCGATTACAGTTGTTTAGTTAGGGGCATAGACTCTCTCTTTTCTGGAGTTCAAGGCTTGTGGAGCTCCAGTTGGGAAGAAGGAACATATTGCCAACAGACAGTGGCTTGCCGATATGAAGAGTGCTCAGCAGAACAGTTTTTTCCTTGAGGGATCGAAGGTAGGGTTTTCATCTTGCCTTATGATGGATGGATCCTACGACTGGTGGGAGGAGGTTGGTCATGCCTTGGAGTTGAGGTCGTGGCTGACATGACCTGGACGGATTTTGTGAAGAAATTAAGGGCAGAGTTTGTACCTGTGATTGAAGTGCAGCAGTTGGCGAGGGAGTTTCAGGACCTTCGTCAGACGATGGAGACTGTGGCAGAGATCACTTCTAAGTTTAGGGAGATGGCTTTATTGGTTCCGCAGTATGTTGTGGATGAGGAGAAGAGGAAGACGAGGTATCATGACATGCTCAGGACAATATTCGATAGTTTGTGAGCATGTCGAGCTGCATGACCTTAGAGGATATGATTGCTAGAGCCCAGGAATGGGATATTGAGTTGGAGCTTCGGACGAAGCACAAGCAAGAGCAGGTTCAAACAGCGGTCGGACTGGTGAAGAATCCCAAAACTTTTGCCTCACGATCTAGAGGCCAGCAGGGCCGGAGCCATTATAGAAAGTACGTGAAACCCTAGGATGGGGAGTGTCGAGTGGGTGGTTCAAGCTGCTACAAGTGCGGCAAGACTGGTCATTTTAGCAGGGATTGTACTCAGGTATCGAGTCTGATTTGTTTCCATTGCAATCATAATGGCTATAAGAAGGCTGGTTGTATGAGGTTGTCTGGAGGAGCGGTGTCAGCGCCTACTCCTGCTACATTGGGGATCATTGATGGACGCCAGGGCAAAGCAGAGGCTCCCATGGTGAGGAGCAGAGCTTTTTAATTAACGACCGAGGAGGCCCGAGCAGCGCCAGATGTTGTCACTGGTATGTATCTTTATTATGTATTTTCTTGCTTTCATTGTTTGCTTATGTTTTATCTGACCATGTATAAGGATGTTTTTAGTCAATGGTTTCACTTCTCACATTCTTTTCGACTCGGATGCTACCCAACATTTTGTATCTCTTGCGCTTAGCAAGAAGTTTGGTGAAACTCCGGGAGTTTTGGATTACCAGCTAGAGGTAGAGATTGCAGAAGACCATAAAGTGAGTGCTTCGAGTGTTCATTAGGGTTGCGTTCTTGAGCTGTTCCATCAGAAGTATTCGATTGATCTAGTATATATTCCTCTACGAAGGACTAAGATTATTGTGGGCATGGACTGGTTGAGCCATAATGTAGCTATGATTGATTGTGAGCGTCAGCTAGTGAGATTTCGAACCCCGAGTGGGGGAGAATTGACTATTCATGGTGACAACACTCAGTGAGTACCGACTTTTTTCTCAACTACGAGGGTTAGGAGATATCTTCAGTAGGGATTCCTTGGGTTTATAGCTTATGTGATGGATTCACATGTTGTGGAGAGGAAGATGGTGAGTAATGTCCCTATCATCCGAGACTTTCTAGATGTGTTTCCTGAGGACTTACAGGGGATGCCTTATGAGAGGAGGGTGGAGTTCCGGATCAATTTGATTCTAGGTGCGGCTCTGATAGCTAAGGCGCCGTATCGCATAGCAACATCAGAGATGCAGGAATTATCCGCTACTACATGAGATGTTAGACAAGGGATTCATCAGGCCAAGCATTTCATCATGGGGAGCACTAATCCTTTTTGTAAATAATAAGGATGGTTCACACAGGATGTGAATTGACTACCGAGAGTTGAACAAGTTAACAATGAAGAACCGTTACGCACTCCTGAGGATCGACGATTTACTTGATCAACTCCATGGGGCATCTTGGTTTTCCAAGATTGATTTGAGATCAGGTTATCATCAAATGAGGTTCAGGGATGAAGATGAGCAGAATACAGCCTTCATGATTTTCTATGGTCACTATGAGTTTGTGGTGATGCCATTCGGGCTCACCAACGCACCGACAACATTCATGGACCTCATAAACCGGGTGTGCAGGGCGATGTTGAACTGGTATGTGATAGTGTTTATTGATGATATCTTGGTCTATTCTAGGACCAAGGAGAATCATGAGGAGCATCTGTGAGAGGTTTTGGACACCTTGAGGAGGGAGAGGCTTTATGCCAAGTTCTCCAAATGTGACTTCTGGTTGCACGAGGTGCAGTTCTTGGGGTATATTGTCAACCAGAAGGGTATATTGGTCGACCCGACCAAGATCGAGGCAGTGATGCAATGGGAAATTCCGAGGACACCATCTAAGGTTCGGAGTTTCCTTGGGTTAGCAGGTTATTACCGGAGGTTCATTCAGGATTTCTCCAAGATTTTTGTCCCTTTGACCTGATTGCAAAGACGAATGTTAGTTTCTAGTGGCAGCTTGAGTAGCAACCAACATTTGAGACCATGATGCAAAGATTGTGTCAGACTCCGATTTTGACCCTTCCCGATGGTATGGATGACTTTTTGGTTTATTGTGATGCATCGATTTTGGTTTTGGGCATGGTTCTTACGCAAATGGGTCATGATTTCTTAAGCATTGAGGCAGTTGAAGCCTTACGAGGCGAATTACCCTACTCACGATATGGAGCTGTGGGTTGTGGTTTTTACCCTCGATATTTTGAGACATTATTTATAACAACCCGTCATTCTCAAATCAATAAGAGTCTAAAACTACATTTCAATCCTTGTATATACATATCTTCTATTTCCTTAAGGGTATGCGTATAAGCTAATAACTATATGTAGCTTAAGTCTTAAGTTGAATTATGATATAATAACTTAACATAAGTTGATAGTCTAAGGTTTAAATCATAAATAAACACCCAATAAAAGGGTTTACGGTTTTAAGGAATTAAAATAGGCAGTTTTCGATCCAATAGTCTAGATCATATGGGTTCACGGTTAGAAAATTAATTGAAAAGAGAGTTTTCGGTTTGGCTTTGACCGAAAACTCTTGCTTTTCAAACTCCTTGACCGCAAACTCCATTTCCCTTTGACCCAAAACCGTGAACCACTTCTTCATTTGACTTCTTGACCGAAAACACTTCCTTTATGGAAGTGTATGACTGAAAACCCAAAGAATTAGGCCCACTAAGGCCGAAAACCCTATATATATATATATATATATATATATATATATATATATATATATATATATATATATATATATATATATATATAAGTATTTTGGAAGTAAACTCAATTCATTTCCCACTTTTCATACCGTGAACACCTTCCAATTTGCTCTCAACTATCATCCGTAAACAACTTATATTCAAGAGTTTTCTACCCGGATCTTCTTATTTACACCTAGAACACCAAGAACACCAAGAACATTCAACCAAATCTTCAAATCTTCAAGCATTTATCAAGATCCAACCGAAAACCCATTTCTAACATTTCAAACTGTTGAAACATAGAAGTGACCCTCTTAAACTTTATCCAAACCGCAACCATTATCTTATCCGCAACCACTCTCTCATCAGCAGTCAAGCACCGCAACCGCAGTTATCTTAGTCATCAGCACATAGTCTTAGTCTTTTATCTGTTTTTCTTTAAGTACTTTCTTTTATCCAATGTGTCCTGCGTGGCAACTCTTAACAGATAGGACTTTTGTAATCTTCAAGACTCTATAAATAGAGTTCTCTCTTTCTGATTAAATACACATCTCTCTACGCATCTTGAATCTCAAATCTCCATCTTACTATCTCACCTTAAAGATACTCTGATTCTAATATCGTTATCTCTTCGGAGCAAGTCAATCTCGACTTAATCACTAAGTTTGATCTCACTTACTAACTTGGTCTGATTGCATTCCTCGTTAAGAATTAACTTAAGTGCATACTTGATATAATACTTGCTGTCTTTTATATTTCCTTATATTTACGCAACTAATCACCTAACTATCTAACTCTAACTTATATTATTGTTGAGCTTTATTATCCTTTGAGATTAACTTTAATTTCCGCAATATAAACTTGTTCTAACGTTTATTCAAGTGTGTTTCTCAAGTTTTTCTCTCAACAATTGGTATCAGAGCCAAAGTGGTTTCTTTTTGAAGCAAAACTATGATTTTCAAAAGGCCTTCTATACCACTGAAGCTCACTTCCTAAAAAAACAAAAAATTATTTTCAAAACAAGGAAATATGGCACAAGCATTATCTCTCAATGTTTCAAACAATGTTGGTGGTTCTAATAGAGCCCCAATATTGGTGGCAAACGAATATCATCACTGGTCTCAGAGAATGGAAAGATACTTAAGGAGACTTGGTAGAGATGTATGGCGATCTGTTAAAAGAAGGGCCACATGTCCCTGTTCTTACACCAGTTCAAACCGACGGTGCCACAGCCAGACTAGGAGGTGGTCAACCAGCCCTGAATCGTCCCACCAAAGACGATCTCGATAAAATGGAAAATGATGTTGTTGCCTTTTATGAGATTTCTTGTGGAGTTGCTCGTGACAACTTCGACATTATCATAAATTGCAAATCAGCAAAAGAGATCTGGGATGTTCTCAAAAACTTATATGAAGGTTCAGAACAAGCTCAAGATAAGAAGCTCACAACTGCACTCAATGAGTTCAATAATTTCAAAGCTCATACTGGCGAAAGTTTGGAAGATTCCTTCAAAAGGTTCAACCTAATTGTCACTAAGTTATCTAATGTTGGCACGGTCCGAAGCAACAATGAGACAAATCTTTAGTTTCTCAATAGGTTGGGAAGACACTGGACGACTGCTAAGATGATAGTTCAAGGAGATAGAAAGATTCATTCTTTATCTCTGTACAAGCTCTACGGGGAACTGCAAGCACAAGAATCCACTGTACTCAAAGATTGTGCTGACTTCGGAGGACCACTTGCTCTTATAGCACAACCTCCACATACTCAATCTTACTCTCCCTCGTATGACAATCCTCCGCAATCATACGAATCTGACTCAGAGTATGATGATGAAGAAGAATTTCAGAATGCTATTGCTCTTGTTAGTCAACAGTTCAACCGGCTACCACCTCCTTCTTTTCGTAAAAATCAGCAGTTCAACAAACCTCCATTCAACCGCAACTTCAACCCTCAGAATAATCACTCTCGATATCCTAAAAATTCTCACCCACCACCGCAACCCCAGACCACTCAACCCAAAGAGGCACCGAAGCCCATCAATCCAACTGACTCCGGTACCTCTTCAGAAGATAGAAGTGATATTGTAATCTGTCACAAGTGCAACAAGGAGAATCACTTTGCAAAAGACTGCAAAGCTAATATAGTGAAAGATAGAGCATTCTACCTTAGAATGGCTCAAGAATTGGAGGAAAAGGAAAAAAGCAAGGGCATACGTAGCCCATGTAAAAAGAGACCATCAAGTTTGGTCATCCGGAGATGAACATGAAGACATCTGCAACATCAAAGGAAAAGGCAAGATTTGCATGCTGGCAACTGCGGATGACGATGGGTCTACAAAGCTGGAAAAGAACTACTGCTACAAGGCAAAGGATGGAACTATAAGCATCTTTGAACAAGTAAAACTCATGATTCAAACTCTAAATTATAGCATGCATGACTGTCAACCCTTCATAGACAATCTTAATAACACATGTGCTGTCATCCTTACAGACTATAACAAAGCTCTAGATGAGAAGAACATAGCGTCCCAAGAGATGTTTCACGTAAGAGGACGACTGGATAACAAAAGACTCAAAGTAGATATGTTAGAAAAAGGACTTAGAGTTAGAGAAAGATGCACGAATGTTGAGTGAAACACAATTAGAAATAGCTTTGAACCAAAGAGATTTAGCTCAGAATGAGATTGTACGTTTAAATCTTTTAATAGAAAAACTGATCAATGAAAGTGAAGCTATTGAAAATCTGGTGAACAATGGAACCGTAGATAACACCTATAATTGGGGTTGGTCCAATGGATATCCTACCGCAAAGGATTCCTCACCCCGGTTTAACAAAGATCGACTTTATATCCCTCCTGACCGAGAGTTCCATTTCCCAGTCAATGACAAAACCTTTCCCGAAGACATCAGAACTCACTTCGGTAGACTTCATAACCTAAGTAACAACTGTGTCATTGAGGAAATTATGCCTGAATTTTCGGGTCACTCAAGTGATCAAATTCCTATCTGTGGCACAATCTATCCTAATTCTCAGACTTCATCAGTTGTTGATGAGGAAATTGTCATAAAAGGTCTCGAAGTCTCAATGGACTTTCCATCTCTGCCCTCAGACTGCAGTGTCTCTCACTGCAGTCATGGACCACAGTCTGCTCATCTGCCTATTATCAAATGTCCCATAAAAGTCTCAACTCAGACTTACTTTGCGGTAGTCAAATCTTCCTTACCGCAGACTATCGTCAAAGGCATTGTGATTCTTCAGCCAATTCATCATGAAATACCCATAGAAAACTTTGAAGTGGGTCAATGCTCTCAAAATCCTGAATCTTCTAGTTCGGATGAATCTAGCCCTCGTTTTCAAAAATCATCAAAGGTTTCCAGGAAACCGCAGCTGAACATCAATGACTGCGGTTCTCCAAAAACCGAGGCTAAAAAGGCTTTCAAAGAGGAAATTAGATCCAGTGGCAAAAATCGGGAAACTTTTGCAAACAACAAAAAATGTGTCAGAATTCCAAAATCTAAGAGTCCAGAGAAGTTTGTTTTCTCAAATTATCTTTCAAAAAACTCTTCAACCAAGAAAACAAACAAAAGGGAATGTACAGTCTCGAAATCCTTTTCAAAAACATCTGACACAACCCAAAAGAAAGTAAAGTCTTTTCGAAGCAATGGTTTTCAAAACTATTCCTCAGATGACCCAAAATGGAAAGGGATTTTACCAACTCCAATACCTTCAAAATCACATCAAAGTTTTAAGAAATCACTTTCAAAAAGATCTACACGTGCTCCCACTCCTGCAAAACATACTTTTTCAAATTCCAACAGCACTACTGTCAGATCTCACCTCTCTCGGACTAGTCATAAGCCTACTTCTTCATCCAGACCGCTGACCAAACAAAGTGTCAGGGTAAATGACAAATCTTATGTATGTCAGTGTATTTGTCAAAGAAATTCATCTCATGTCAAATATCGTTCTTTTCAAAAACCTCGTAACTTGTCTAAATCTCGCAACACTCCAAAAACTCACAAACACCCAAGACTAGGCCTAAAAGTTGACAGGAAATCTGTCCCTGCAACCTCGGTTCATGCATGAATTAGAAATTCATCTTTTATCCCAGGCTCCAAACTCGTTTGGATGCCTAAACTAACAGTGTAATTCTCAGGCTATGTGCAAGGAGGAACAAGAAGAAGAATGGTTAATTGACAGTGCCTGCTCCTTGCACATGACCGGAAGGTTGGAGTACCTTCGGGATTTCATGCCAATTTGCAACGGTGGAAACGTCACATTCGGCAACAATGCGAATGGGATAATCCGAGTTTATGGTGTACTTACTACAGGAAACTTTTCTATTCAAAAGACTGCTTACGTAGAAAGCCTCAAACACAATCTCATCAGTGTAGGCCAACTATGTAAAGCAGGCCACAGGGTTAAATTTGACAACGAATACTGCTATGTAATGACAAGCGATAGAAGCACTTGTTTGATCAAATCCAAGTCCGAAGGAACCATGTATCCACTGGACGTTTCTCTGATCATTGGGAAACCACAACTATGCTTCCTATCCAAAGCAGTATCTGAAGTCAGCTGGCTATGGCACCGAAAGCTTGCTCATCTTAACTTCTGATATATCAATAATCTGGTCACTGGAGAACTCGTCCGAGGTCTCCCAATTCTCAAATTCAGCAATGATACACTCTGTCCTGCCTGTGAATGTGGAAAACAATCCAGAGCAAGTCACCCAATGGTGATTGATTCTTCAATTTTTGAACCACTGGAACTCCTGCATATTGATCTCTGCGGTCCATCTACTGTAGCCAGTCTTCATCACAAGAAATACATATTGGTTATTGTTGATGACTTCACTCGGTTCACCTGGGTCTTCTTCCTAAGACTCAAATCCGAAACTCCGCGGATACTAATCAATTTTATCAAAGAAATTGAACTTCAGATCAAATTACCAGTGCGTCGCATCCGAAGTGATAATGGAACCGAGTTTACCAATCATCTTTTAAACAGTTTCTTGGTTTCAAAAGGTATCAGTCACAACTTCTCAGCTCCCTACATCTGGGCCGAATGGAGCAGTAGAGCGAAGAAACCGGACTCTGGTAGAAGCAGCCAGATCGATGCTTAACTTCACACACCTTCCTCTCTACTTCTGGGCCGAAGCAGTGGCCACAACATGCTTTGTTCAAAACCGAAGCATTGTTTGCAAGCATCTCAGTAAAACTCCGTATGAGGGTCTGAACAACCGCAAACCAAATGTTCGTTTCTTCCACATCTTTGGGTGTAGATGTTTTGTGATCAACAACAGAGATCATCTTAACAAGTTCGCACCGAAGTCTGACGAAGGCATCTTTCTTGGCTACTCAACAAACAAGGTAGCTTATAGGATTCTCATTAGACGCACAAGACTAATAGTCCAAAGCTTCAACGTCAAATTCGATGACTATTACGTCCGCAACGCTGCTCCATCAACTGAAACCAAAGCAATCCTGGAAAGTGATATTCCTGCCTCTTCGGGTCCATTAAACATAGTTGAAGTAAACTATGTTGATCTCTTTGACCCTGTAGAGACCGCTAAGTTATCCGAAGTTCTTGTGTCCCCGGAAGCTCAACAGCAGCATGTCGATGTATCTGGTCCATCTCTATCCGATGAAGTATCACTCAATACTTCCACCTCGCTGGTTGAGGGGGAAAGCTCCACTCCGGATCAAGTGACAACCATCGAGGTTCCAGTACTTGATGATGTAGCTCCAGTTCCTATCAGCAGAGGATCTCTACCCTCAAATGTTTCGTCTGACTCAGATGATGAAGATATAGAGAACATTGATACAAGAACTGATTCAAGGATTATCACACTTCCAACAATCCAGGGGGAACCTTCTCAGGTTCAAGGGGAACTCCCGTCCGCAATCCAGGGGGAACCTCCATCATTCGCCCAAGAAAACTCCAACCCCACTCTCTCAAATCAGGATAACTCAGCGGGCTGCTCACAAGTCCAGGGGGAACTGCCGTCCCCAACCACAGAATCTTCAAATATTGTAGATACTCCTTCCACAGCAGCTGCTGACCACCTTCAACCCCATCTGCATGTATGGACGAAGGATCACCCACCAGGTCAAATCCTTGGAAACCCATCAGCAGGCATCCAAACTCAATCCCCATAAGACTTATCTGATTACTGTCACTATGCAACATTCATGTCTTCGGTCGAACCCAAAACCATCAAAGAAGCATTAATGGAGCCTGATTGGATTACAACAATGCAAGACCAACTGGAAGAGTTTAAAAGAAACAAAGTGTGGCAACTCGTTCCGAAGCCAAAAGGTCACACTATTGTTGGTACCAGATGGGTGTACAAGAACAAATTGGATGAATCTGGTGCGGTAGTTCGAAACAAAGCAAGACTAGTCGCTAAGGGGTATAGTCAACTTGAAGGTGTTGATTATGATGAAACATACGCCCCAGTAGCCAGGATGGAAGCCATACGCATCTTCTTAGCGTATGCTGCTCACAAGAATATCAAGGTACATCAAATGGATGTAAAAAGTGCCTTCCTGAATGGTGAATTGAAAGAGGAGGTTTATCTTCAGCAACCTCCGGGCTTCGAATGTCTTGAATTCCCAGATCACTGCTACAAGCTTGAAAAAGCAGTCTGCGGTCTAAAGCAAGCACCAAGATCATGGTACGAGACTCTCTCTGAATTTCTTGTCTCGTCCGGATACAAAAGAGGAGTGATTGATCCTACCTTATTTAGAAAGGCAAATGGTAATCACTTAATGCTTGTACAAATATATGTGGATGATATCATCTTCAGATCAACTGATCAGGGGATGGTGGATGAATTTGCAAAGCTCATGACCAACAAGTTCCAAATGAGCATGAATAGGGAGATTAACTTCTTTCTAGGACTTCAAGTGAAACAAGTCCCACAAGGGATATTCATCCATCAGGAGAAATACACCTCTGAACTGCTGAAGAAATACTTAATGGACAACTGTTCCTCGGCTAAGGTCCCCATGGCCTTCAGATATAAGATTTCTGCTGATCCTTCCGGAGAATCAGTAGATCACAAGACTTATAGAGGAATAATTGGCTCGTTGATGTACCTCACCGCAAGCCAACCAGACATTGTCTTTGCAACAGGAGTATGCGCAAGATACCAAGCCGATCCGAAAGTTTCTCATATGACCGCAGCCAAGAAGATTCTCAGATAGTTAAAGGGCAGCAAGTCTCTAGGCCTCTGGTATCCCGTAGGGAACGACTTCAGCCTACAAGCATTCATTGATGCGGATCATGATGTATGTAGATTGGACAGAAAAAGCACTTCCGGTGGATGTCAATTTCTCGGTGGAAGACTCGTTAGCTGGTCATCAAGGAAACAAAGTTGTGTCTCACTGTCTACCGCAGAAGCTGAATATGTGGCAGTAACTAGCTGTTGCTCACAAGTCTTGTGGATGAAAACGCAGCTTATGGACTACGGATACAGGATGCTGCGGATACCGATTTACTGTAACTCAGAGATTGCCATAGCGATTTCTCATAATCCTATTCATCACTCCAAAACGAAGCATATTGAACTACGGTACCACTTCATTAAAGACCACATCCTGAAAGGTAACATTGAACTAATTTTTGTCCATACTCATGAAGAGATTGCTGATGTATTCACAAAGGAACTTGACTCTACAAAACTCAACATTTTCTTACAAATGTTAGGAATGATGAATCCGGACCCGTAATTCTTCTTGAATTGATAGGTATCGCAGACCATTCTTGGTCACCATTGCGGTCCTAACTAAATATATCTATCTTACATAGTTTCAGTATATCTTGTGTATTGTAGTACATCTTATGTACCGCAATATACCGTATATACTGTAACCATATATCATACATATATTTCAAGGGTCCTTATTGATTGATATTTCTGATTTTGTTCAAGTGTTCTTCTCAGTTTGTAACACCCTGATTTCCAAAGACCTAGAAAGGAAAGAAACCCTCAAGATGAGGAAGTGACTCATCGAGTAGATGGGTGACTCGACGAGTAGAAGCGAATTTGGTTGCGGGATAAGTGACCTACTCGACGAGTTAGATGACTGACTCGGCGAGTTGGCCAGGTTTTGGAAAAACCCTAAATGCGAGACTTGTACCCTATTTAAAGAACATTACAACCCTTCTTCAGCCCCCTTGATACTCTCTCAAGTTCAGAACTAAACCCTAGAGCCTCCCTCGAGTTTGTGAACCATTTTGTGAGTCTTGAAGCATTTTGAAGCTTGGAAGAACAAGAAGAAGGTTGGAAGGTCAAGGAGGAAGGAGTAGATCCAGAAGATTCACTCCATTTGCTGCTCATTTTGGTAATCAAGTTCTCACCTTGACTTCTAGTTTGATAGATCTCTCTATGTCCCTTTTTATGGAGTTTATGGTCCAAGAAGGATGTCTTGTGGGATTTGGACGTCCCCAAACTAGATCCTTCCAGATTTAGAGGTGTTCAGGGTAGTAGAGGCATAAATGTGGAAGCTTTATGCCATTGTACCTCTCCATGCAAAGTTTAAGGAGTTGTTTTGGCCTTTTGAGCAAAAAGGGCCATGCATGGGTGCAAAGGTAGTGGCTTTGTGTGATATCACGACCCTAGGAGGCCAGATCTGGGTCTTGGATACCTTAAGCTTGTCTGAAATCGTCTGAATAGTGTTGGACATAGAGAGACTCGGCGAGTTAGTTGTGGGACTCGGCGAGTCAGGCCAGTTCTTGCCCCCAAACCCTTCTGTTAAGGGTGTGAGTGAGCTTGGAAAGGGACTCAGTCGGCCCAAGTCCATAATGGTCATGAAGTTCATCGTACTCGACGAGTTCATGAAAGAACTCGGCGAGTCTAAGGCAATCTACTTAGTTATGAAGATGGACTCGACGAGTTGTTCATACAACTCGACGAGTCACAGACTAGACACATTCATATGTGGATGATGAACTCGACAAGTTCAAGGATGAACTTGGCGAGTCGGATGAAGTTGGTCCCGATTGTATGGTTGAAGGAGAACCCGTCGAGTTATTGCTAGACTCGACGAGTGGATTCGGGGTTGTATGGGGTGGGAGTAATATGGACTCGATGAGTTGGTGGACCAACTCGGCGAGTCAGGTCAACTGGATGTTGACTTTGACCAAGTTTGACCAGGGTTGACTTTTGGATTATTATGGTCTAAATGTTGTTTTGGGTATTGATAGTTCGGGAAGCCGAAGGGTCAGCAGTTCAGAAGTGTCGGTTAGCAGTCAGAAGTGTTCATCGAATCTTCTGCAGTGTGAGGTGAGTCTCCTCACTGTTTGTATGGGTCTAAGGCCACAATGTCGGCCCATTTAGTTTATGTATGGTAGGAAGACCCGGGGGTTAGCCCTAGGCATTATGCATGAAAGACCAGGAGGAGGCTCCTGGCACACAGTATGTTATTATGTATGGTAGGAAGACCCGGGGGTTAGCCCTAGGCATTATGCATGAAAGACCAGGAGGAGGCTCCTGGCACATAGTATGTTATTATGTATGGTAGGAAGACCCGGGGGTTAGCCCTAGGTAACATGTATGAAAGACCAGGAGGTGGCTCCTGGCACATTGTATGCTGAGTAGCCTAGTAGAGTAGTATGTATAGTTGTCTTTGTGATGATTGCATGGAAGACCAGGGGGTGGCCCTTGGCACTTGTCTGTATGACCCAGGGAGTGGCCCCAGGCTTGACAAGAAAGACCACGTGCGGCCCGTGGCAATACAGCAAGACTATGTTTGGCACATAGCACCTTACTTGATTATGGATATGTTTGTTATGTATGGCTCATGGTTACGTATGGCATGTATGGATCAGTTGATATGTATGGTATGTGGTATCTGGGGAACTCACTAAGCTTCGTTCTTACGGGTTTCAGTTATTTGTTTCGGGTATTAATGTGTTTCCAAGGAAGGAGCTCGGGGCGATCGCAGCGCATCACACCATGTTTTCGGCACTAGATGATCTTTGGGATTTAAAACTCTGATAAATGTCTTATTGAGAATGTTATTAAATGATTGAGCAAAATCTATTTAGCGGTTTTTAATTAATCAAAATGAAATTTCTGGTCTTGAATTTTGGGATGTTACACAGTTTCTTCTACTGCAGTTGTCTAACCATTCATCTGTAATGAAGTCTTAATCCGCAAAGAAGTTTCAAACCGCAATCTCAGTGATTGAACTTTCAACTACTTCATAAATTCTTGAAACCTTGTGTGCTATTTAATGATCCTTCATTAAATAAGAAAAACATTCTCAAAAAATATTCGTTTTGTCGCATATGATCGTTTCAGCTTCTCTTTTCAAATAAACCTTTTGTCAGACCTATTTTAGGTGTGATGCCAAAATAAATCAGTTTCCAATAAAAGAAATCTTTTTAGAAAATCTTTTCCTTAAACTGTCTTTTCCTCTTACCCCCAAAACGTCAAATCCGTTACAAATTCCACCTTTATTCAACGGATTATCGCCCCTCACCACACGTTCCTCAGACATGGGCTATTGAGCCTGACATTTCATTAAATGCCATCTTTTGAGAATTAACAAAAATACTTTTCGATAAATGTTTTTGTGGCTGATAATGATTTCGTTAATTAAAAATAAACTCAAAGGTTTTTACCCTTAACCGCTTTTATTTAGGGTAAAAACAATAAATATTTGAAACCCGTCACTATAAAAACCTTTTTTCTTCCCCAAGAAAGCTTTACGCTTTCTGATCTCTCAAGACGAACAACTTCATCTTTCTTCCCTCTTGCACTTCAAGGTTTTCTGCAAGTTCTTCAAGATTTTCAAAATGGTGAAATCAGGAATCTCAAAGAAGCAATCAAAAGCATCAGCCTTTGTTCAACCGACTGGTTCCGATTCTGCTACTCGGAACCAATCGCCTTCAATTGCATCTAGCAATTTTAGGGCAATTTTCGATGATCATCCTTCTTACAATGACTCGATTCGTCTCATGATCAAGTTCATTCCCAATCATCCTCTCTTTGGACCATTCGACGCATTCACTGATGTGGTTCCCATCTCCACATTGTTCAAATGTGCATTTTCAGCACATCGCCATCTCAATGACCTGCAAGAAGTTCATCTGAACTTGGTGGATGACTCTTTGGTCATCTTGACCAAAGAAAAGTTTCTTACTACGATCAATCTCCTGGTGCATCCCTCGACCAAGTTCTTTTCACCAAGTGTCACAGACATCATCTCCACTCTGTATCAAATGGGTTACCAGAAACAGATCAAGGGAATTTGAGAGTTTAAGAAGAACCAGGTGCCTGCGGTATGGCAGTTTGTGTGCCATTTCGTGATCCGCAGTCTATCTGGGCGAACCGGAGGAACAAACAACATGGGCCTCAAATTACTTGAGCTGGTATGGTGCATCTTCACGGGTCATGATGTAAACTACGGTCAAATCCTATGGGGTGATTTTCTCCAGTACATCCCTAAGGAGACTCCAAAGGAAAATCCAACTAAGCTTACTTTTGCAATGTTTTGGGCACTTTGCATCTCAGATATTCATCAAGACGCCAACCTCAGTATGGGCAACGACATCAACTTCTTTATCACACGCGATCTCAAAAGGTACGCTCCTTCTAAAGATCAGTCTATCTTTGGACCAATTAGACGCTTACCCATTCACATCTTGACTACGGTTGGACTTGAGATCCAAATAGTCACAGATCACATCGAGGCTATGGAAGGTATTGACCCATACCTTTCTACCCCGCCTCTCCCAAGTCAGAACATATTAGCCTATACCACACCCAATCAACCAGAGCGATCCGCAGCTCCATCTTCCACTACTTTATCCCATATTCCCTTAGCCTCAAGGCTCAAACAGTTGGTTTCTCCCAAGAAAGGCCCCCGCAGCAAAGGAAGAACACATACAATGGGTGAAACACACAAGAAAAGTAAAGCCTCCAAGAAAGCCAAAGCTCCTAAGGAAGTAGAACCCACGAAGAAGCGAAAACTCCAACATGTTTTTGATGGGTTTTGAGCATTCTAACACTTCCTAAGTGTACATGCAACCCTAATAACCTTGGATCTATGTTTGTCTAATAATCATGCAAAGTTGAATTCCAAGGTTATATTCCTATCTAGCATACATGGGGAACATTTTTAACTTGGATGAAAGATAGAATAACTTACCTTGTTGTTGATTATGATCCTTGAAACCTTGTGAGCCTAGCACCCCAAGTGTGATGCCTCAAATGCTTCACACAACACCAAATGCAAAGGAGTAAACTTTGAGAGAATCTTACACTTGCAAAATCGGCTCTAGCCCTCTTGTTTCTTATGTATATCCAATTTTGGTGGAGAATGGGTTTCTTATATAGTGTTGACACATCTAGGGTTACACCATGTAAACCCTAATGTGTCATGACTCTTCATTTCCATGACCCATGGGTTTGTAACTCCCATGGAGCATCCATGGAGCATCCTATGGGTGGAACCCAACTTGATAATCCATGGAGCCTCTTAGCCCACTATATAAGATATGGAAGATTTACATAATCTACCCATATATTTAATTAGTTATCTTTTGATCACTTAATTAATTCTAAATTAATTCTTGATCAAACTAATTAAATAATATTATTAATATATTAGAACTTATAATATATTAATAAACCATAAGTGTTATTTCTTTCATTTTAGTTTATCCAATTGCATGGTGCCATGCAACCCAAATGGACCATGCCGGGTCGGGTCAAGTACATACCAAAAATAGTTATGGACTTAGACACCTTATCCAACAGTCTCCCACTTGGATAAGTCTAATAACTATAACTGCAATACTTCAGGAACCGATCGGCAATCGTAGCTCTTTCAAGGTCTCTCGGAACTGAGAAGATGATGATACGCCATTTAAGATAAGTGATCATATAATCCTCTGTTCTAGATATCAGCCGGACAAATACATGGAACAATGTTTTACTTATTGTCCAACAGTTTGTTTCCCGATTTCCGATTTGTTTGACATAGAACTCAATTGAACACATCAACTTAGTTCTTACCGGGCCCGGTACATAGGTCAAAACAAAATCATCGAGGGGCCCAGATATCAGCTTCTAATCCAAGAAGGAACATATAAACTTCGACTCATATGTTTGTTCTACTACTCATTGAATTATACACAAGAGCACGTTTTATAACATCGAGTTACCAATGCGTTTTCGTACAATCAATGCATAACCAACTCATAAGTAACAAATCATATATCTAGGTTTAAAGACTTATATGATATTACCGTCTCACGATCACTCGAGATAAATTCCATGAAGTGATTCCAGTGAGCGTGGGTTGAGTCCAATGCTCAGAACTTATGAGCACTCATGAGTGTTGTAGCCATGTCCAACAACTTAGACCTCTGCAACCAATCATGACAGTCTTGATTCATACCTACTTCCGACATATGACCGACTGTGGAGGTTCGAATAATATGATATACCAAACATAATTATTCTGGAAGTCAAAACATGCAAAAGAAATATAGTAAACGATCGACAAGAGATAGCAACACTTTACTCATAAATAAAACACCTTTTATTCATCATCTAATGTCAATTACACTTTACAAATTTCAAGGTTATCTAACTACTAAATCTAATATCATCCTTCAGCCCTATGCTCCGAGCATGCTGGAGATGCTTAACCCGAGTCAGTCCTTTCGTGAGGGGATCTGCTGGATTCTCATCCGATGATACCCTCTTTGCCACGAGGAGTCCTTCTTCTATTCGATGTCTGATGAAATGGTATTTTCTGTCGATGTGTCTGAATCTCCCGTGATCCCTTGGTTCATTGGCTAAGGCAACTGCACTTTCACTATCACAGAAAATTTCCATTGGCTCTTTAATAGCTGGTACAACTCCAAGGTCTCCAATGAAGTTCTTCAGCCATATCGCCTCCTTTGCTGCCTCGCTAGCTGCTATATACTCTGATTCGCAAGTTGAATCAGCCACTGTCTCTTGCTTGGAACTCTTCCAAGAAATTGCTCCTCCATTTAAGGTAAAGACCCAGCCTGACTGAGAGCGGAAATTATACCTATCAGTCTGAAAGCTAGCATCACTATACCCTACAACTCTCAAGTCTTCACTCCCACCGAGGGTAAGGACCCAGTCCTTAGTCCTCCGTAGGTACTTGAGGATATTATTTACCGCAGTCCAGTGTGCCTTGCCAGGGTTCCCCTGATACCTGCTAACCATGCTCAAAGCAAAGGCTACATCAGGTCGAGTACACGTCATAGCATACATGATCGATCCTACAGCCGAAGCATAAGGTATTCGACTCATTTCTGCTATCTCAGCCTCAGTACTAGGGCTTTGTGTCTTACTCAATCTGGCGTTACTCTGGATGGGTAACTCTCCTTTCTTGGAGTCCTGCATGCCGAATCTCTTCAGCACCTTATCCAAGTAGGTACTCTGACTAAGTCCAATTAGTCTTTTACTCCGGTCTCTCAAGATCCTTATCCCTAGAATATAGGCAGCTTCTCCTAGGTCCTTCATAGAGAAACACTTCCCAAGCCAGGAGTTAACTTCCTGCAGAGTTGGGATGTCATTTCCTATGAGTAGTATGTCATCCACATACAATACCAAAAAGCTAACTATACTCCCACTAGCCTTGACATATACACAAGATTCATCTTCACTCCTAGAAAAGCCAAATTCCTTGACTTTCTCATCAAAGCAAAGATTCCATCTGCGAGGTGCTTGCTTTAACCCATAAATGGATTTCTCAAGCTTACACACTCTATTAGGGTACTCTGTGTTGACAAAACCCTCTGGCTGACTCATGTAAACATCCTCAGCCAACTTTCCATTAAGGAAAGTGGTTTTGACATCCATTTGCCATATTTCATAGTCATGAAATGCGGCTATAGCTAACAGAACCCTAATAGACTTAATCTTGGCCACTGGAGAAAAGGTCTCATCATAATTAACTCCCGGAGTTTGTGAGAAACCCTTTGCAACCAGTCGTGCCTTATAAGTGTGTACATTACCATCCATGTCGGTCTTCTTCTTGAAGATCCATTTGCACCCTACAGTCTTACGACCTGGTACATTCTCAACCAAGTTCCAAACTTGATTGTCATACATGGACTGTATCTCGCTGTCCATTGCCTCTTTCCACTTGGCTGACTCAGGGCCTGCCATGGCTTCCGTGTAACTGTTAGGTTCATCCAGACCTATCAGTGTCTCATCGCTGATAAGTGTATAACCTTCCGCAGTAATATGGAATCCATAGTAATGCTCAGGTGTATTCATAACCCTTGTGGAACTCCTCAGAGGTACAGACTGTCAATTGGCTCAACAGGAGTTTCCTCCTCAAGTTGAGTGCTAGGGTTTGAAGTTCCTTCACCACTTGACTCTTGAATTTCTTCAAGGTCAACTTGCCTCCCACTGTCTCCTTGGCTTATGAACTCTCTCTCTCTCTCGAAAGAAAGCCCTCCTAGCTACAAAGACCACATTCTCACTAGGTCTGTAGAAGAGGTAACCAAAGGATTTCTGTGGGTAGCCGATGAAAATACACCTCTCACTTCGAGGTTCGAGCTTATCATGAGTCTCGCGTCTCACGAAAGCCTCGCAACCCCAAATCTTAATGTGGTCTAGTTTGGGTACTTTACCAGTCCACATCTCATGAGGAGTTTTGGCAACTTTCTTTGTGGGAACTAGATTAAGGATATGGGCGGCAGTCTCTAAGGCATACCCCCAAAATGAGATTGGTAGCACAGCTCGACTCATCATGGTACGAACCATATCCAACAAGGTTCGATTACGCCTCTCAGCTACACCATTCAACTGCGGTGTCCTGGGAGGTGTCAATTGTGAGACAATCCCACATTCCCTAAGATAGTCGAGGAACTCTGAACTAAGATACTCACCACCTCGATCGGATCGAAGCATCTTAATGTTCCTGCCCAATTGATTCTCGACTTCCTATTTAAACTCTTTAAACCTCTCAAAAGTCTCTGAATTATGCTTGATTAAGTAGACATATCCATATCTATTGTAATCATCAGTAAAAGTCAAATAATAACGATTAGCATCCCTTGTGGCATGTTTGAAGGGCCCACACACATCCGTGTGTATAAGATCCAACAAACCTTCACCCCTCTCACAAGAACCTATGAAGGGTGACTTTGTCATTTTTCCAAGTAAGCATGATTCGCAACTATCATCTGACTTTAGGTCAAATGACTCCAAGACTCCATCCTTTTGGAGTTGGCCTATGCATTTCTTGCTTATATGTCCAAGACGACAATGCCATAATGATGCTTTAGCCAAGTTATTATCATTAACAGAATCAATACATAATACATTATTTCCTAAGTTATCAACCACAAATACAGTTTCATACACACCATCACAAGGTAATGCTTTAAAATAAAGAACATTATTAAAGAAAGCATTAATCGAACCAACTTCATTATCAAATGAAAAGGTGAAACCTTGTTTATACAATGCATGAAAGGAAATAATATTTCTTGCCATTTCTGGCGAATAACAACATTTATTCAAATCTAAACTAAACCCACTACTTAGCGATAAAGTATAAACTCCAATCTTGGTGACAGGTGAAACTTTCCTATTACCCATGATCAAGTTTATCTTTCCATGCTCCACATTCTCACTTCTTCTTAGTCCCTGCAAACCAGAACAGATATGAATACCGCAACCGGTATCAAGGACCCAAGAGTTAGAATAGGGTGAGTTATTAGATTAGATAGTGTAAATACCTGCATGGTTGGGTTTAACTTTCCCATCCTTCACATCTTGCTGGTACTTTGGGCAGTTCCGCTTCCAATGTGACTTTTCATGGCAATAGAAGCATGCAGCCTCTTTAGGGTCAGAAGAAAGAGTGACAAAACCTTTCTTGGTTCCACTTGAAGAAGAGCCATCAAGGGTCCTAGCCTTGGTACCCTTCGAAGAGCTCTTCCTCTTCTTCCCTCTACCTTTCCCGATTGCCAAAACCGGGGCGGAGTTTGGAGTAGGAGTGTTAACAACCGACTTACCCTTAAGACCTGTTTCTGCGGTCTTGAGGAGTCCCTGAAGTTTGCTGAGTGTGACCTCTTCCTTATTCATGTGATATGTCATGCGGAATTGATCATAGCACGATGGTAAGGAGTGCAAAATGATATCTATTGCAAGCTCCTCAGGGAAGTTCACATTAAGCTTCAGCAACCGATCCACATACCTTTGCATTTTCTGCATGTGGCTCGTGACGGATTCCCCGTCCTTCATCATGGTTGTTATGATAGAGCATATGATTTCATACCTCTCTTGTCGTGCACTTTGATGGTATCTTTCCATCAGATCTTGGTGCATTTCAAAAGGGTAGAAGTCTTCATAGGACTTTTAGAGTTCCGCTGTCATGGTGGCCAACATGATGCATGCCACTTTTGTAGCATCCCTTTCATGTGCCCGGAAGTCAGCGATCTCCTGGGGAGTTGCAGTGGTCTCATCAATCTCCTTAAGCTCCTTGTCAAGGACATATTCTTTGTCCTCGTAGCGGGTAATCATCCTGATGTTTCTGATCCATTCATTGAAGTTGGATCCATCAAAAGTGACTTTCCCACACAAGTTCATAAGGGTAAAGGAGCCATTAGGATTAGAGCCAGAAGCAGCATTGTTTGAAGACATCTAAAAGAAGAGGACAAGATTAGTTAAGATATTAAGAGAGTCCTTAATAAAACACCCAAATGTAATATTAAGGCTAGGATCCAATCACAATATATTATAACTTAGAAGAGGTATGCCGTAATCCAAGCTATAACATATTTGAAAGGTAGGTGAATGACGATTCACCAATTTCCACCATGAAAAACGAAATATAAATATTAGGTTTTTAATTGGTTCTTAGAAATTCCTAGATTCTTTTGAGATTCAATGAACTTTTCAAAGGCATGTTTCAATCTCGAGTGTGCCCTCCAAGTTTTGTGACTGGGATACCGAGGATCACAAAACGAGGTGTGAAGTAACCATGCAAATCACTTGGTACCCTCAAGGTTTATCACTCAATCGATGTGCCGGTAAACCACACACGCTCCACCGATGCTATGGTAAACCTTAAGTCACCCTTTACCTACCTTGTTAAGTCCAAGTTAGTGTGTCGGTTAACCACACACGCTCCACCAACGACTTAAACAAAGTGTAAAGTGTAATTTCATGGATTAGCACCTTATTCATATTTTCCTAAAGTAACTAAGATTGGGAATTTAATAAAAGCATTTAGTTACTTTATAATATTCATCATACTTTTAATGAGAATTTATAAGTCCTTGTCTTACCCGTTCGGCTAACGACCTTCCACCGATCAAGGAAGCGGTGGGTGAGAGTGGACACCCATTAAGTTGCCATTTTATAGGCAACAACCTTATACCCCCCTTATAGACCGGCTTCGTGAATGAGGCGTACTAGCGGTAAGACGACTTGACGTTATACATATATATATATATATATATATATATATATATATATATATATATATATTAGTAATTTATAATATTATAAAGTATAAGGGTTGAATTTTAACTTTTAAAATTCTAAGGGTTGGAACTAAAGTTTTAATCAAGACTTTACATGTTCCAAAACTTGAGGGCAAGTTTTGTAAACTTCCAAAACTTTTCATTTCTTATAACTTATGAATTAATTGAGTAATAAAAATAAAGACTCTTCATTTTTATAACTCTTGTGTTCTTTTAATGGCTTTAATAAAAGTGAGACTTTTGGTTTTCCATAACTTGAGGACAACTTATGGACTCCATTAAAACACATTATGATCATGAATTAAACTACCATGAAGGTTACAAACAATTCCTATGATCATCTAATCTTCATAAGTTCAAGAACATGAATATGAACACTTTCAAGAATCAAAAATTACACTTAAAAAAAACTTGTAATTTTAATAATTGCCATTGTAAATGGATTAGCATAAACATTACACCATCTAAAACAAGCTTTAAAATATCAAAACAGTTTAGGGTAATGTTTCTAGTCCATTTCCAGCAACAAATGTGCAAACTTTCATACGAGCAGAAAACAGAAAAACGATTTTTTTTCAAGCTGTTTGCACACACAAAGAAAAAAAACAACAAACGAACCTGGCTCTGATACCACTGATGGGTTTTGAGCATTCTAACACTTCCTAAGTGTACATGCAACCCTAATAACCTTGGATCTATGTCTGTCTAATAATCATGCAAAGTTGAATTCCAAGGTTATATTCCTATCTAGCATACATGGGGAACATTTTTAACTTGGATGAAAGATAGAATAACTTACCTTGTTGTTGATTACGATCCTTGAAACCTTGTGAGCCTAGCACCCCAAGTGTGATGCCTCAAATGCTTCACACAACACCAAATGCAAAGGAGTAAACTTTGAGAGAATCTTACACTTGCAAAATCGGCTCTAGCCCTCTTGTTTCTTATGTGTATCCAGTTTTGGTGGAGAATGGGTTTCTTATATAGTGTTGACACATCTAGGGTTACACCATGTAAACCCTAATGTGTCATGACTCTTCATTTCCATGACCCATGGGTTTGTAACTCCCATGGAGCATCCATGGAGCATCCTATGGGTGGAACCCAACTTGATAATCCATGGAGCCTCTTAGCCCACTATATAAGATATGGAAGATTTATATAATCTACCCATATATTTAATTAGTTATCTTTTGATCACTTAATTAATTCTAAATTAATTCTTGATCAAACTAATTAAATAATATTATTAATATATTAGAACTTATAATATATTAATAAACCATAAGTGTTATTTCTCTCATTTTAGTTTATCCAATTGCATGGTGCCATGCAACCCAAATGGACCATGCCGAGTCGGGTCAAGTACATACCAGAAATAGTTATGGACTTAGACACCTTATCCAACAGTTGTATCATCAGATAATGACTCCGAATCCAATCAATCTTCTGATGATTCTGATCTCGACACTGCTCCTATTGCTATCCTTAAGAAAAGGAAAACCAAACCCTCTGGCCAAATGCGTGACCGGACCGATACCGAAGTCTCTCAAAAGGCTCCGGTAGTCCTTGGGGTTGCCGCAGACCCATTTGCTACTACCCTCTCCAGCTACTCGAACACAACAAGTGTGCTCATTTCATCTCAACGTGGAGACTCACCCCCAACTAGATCCCAAGAGGATTTAACTGGTTCTTCTCGCCCTAAGGTCTCCAGGGCTTCCAGAATTCATTTCTTTCAAGAACCGGAGTTGCGCTCCATTCTAGACATTATAATCCAAACACTCGATACACCTACCCAACCGCAGGGCGATTCTTCAGCCCATGCCAGAACGGTGTCGAGGCCACACTTGACCATGGGTCAAGGAGACCAAGGATACTCCGGAAATCCTACTCTGCTTACATCTTTTTCAGGTGGTTTAGGCACAGTGAGCACAAATGTGCAAGGATCTATGAACCCGAGGGACACCTCAGTGCGTTTTCAAGGATTTGACGGTGATGAATCTAATGATTCCTGGAGGCATTACAAACCAATCACAGATTCTGAAGCCAAGAACTATGCCGCTTTCCGTAGGGCATTTTGTGACAACCGTCAAAATTCGAGTTAGTTCTAGATTTGATAAACTTAGTTGCACATATAGGCACAACACATATTAGACTTAGTAATTAGAAGCTAAGTTATAACCTACTAGAAACTTGGAAACAGATGGAAACAATGGATGGTGTACTTAGATTTCACCTTGATATGTGAATTCTACATCTACTAAGCTGTAGTGACTATCCATATTTGGATCACTCTTTGACTCGAACAACATTTCATGAATCATATACACACATCATCCACTTGACCTAGAAGTAGAAGTTAGTTCAAAGTCTCATAGAAACTTAAGTCAAATTTGAAGACTAGGACTAGTATACTTGATTCCTCAATTTCGCTTGAATCTCGGAATCACTACATAGAATGCCAATAAACCGATAAAAATAAATTACAAACATTATTTATAACTATAAAAGAGTTATAATACCATAAGATAATTTAAAGTCTCAAATATTCTATTTATTTTGATATTCAAAGTTTATTAAACTCCAAAACTCTAAAAGCCCTAAAAACTCATATTTATAAACTTTAACCTTAAAAATCCTATAAAAACAATTATGAACCTTATAATATTATCTTATCATAATAATTATTATGAAATAAAATTCAATGAAAAATAAAGATTTAGTTATTAACATTTACCCTTGATTTATAAGTCAAAAATCAAGAGTTTTATGCATAAAAACTAGGTTAAGGTGCACATTTTATAAAAAGTTGGATATTTTTATAAAAGATTTGAATTTTTATAAAAGAAACAAGAGAGAGAGAGCCTCTCCTCCCCTAAAATCGGATCCCTCTCTCCCCATATCTCTCTCACACTCTCATTCTCCAACACACACACACATCTCTCTTCTTTCTCTCTCTAGAAAACTCTCTCTACCTTCTCTCTACTTTTTCTCTCCAAATACCACTCCATTCACTCTTCCTCCCTCTAAGAACCAAGAAATTTTCCAGAAAACAAACCCAAGAACACTCCTCAAACTCGAAATCTTCATCATCTTGTGGTATTCTTGAAGGTAAAATCGATTTCTACTTCACTTTTCCTTCAAGATTTGCTCTTTTTCTTACACTTTCTCCTTCTTCATCTTCTTCAAACTTGTTTTCTTTTTGTTAAAATGGTTTTTACAACATGATGGATGTGTTTTAACACCATGCATGTATGATAAACAAGGTTGCATGTTCATGATCTTAGTGCAAAAATCGATTTTAAGGATTAAAACATCAAGCTCAAGTTAAGAGTTTTTGAGAAACAAAATTTTCTTCATAAAT
Source organism: Lactuca virosa (assembly GCF_052849685.1). Classification (NCBI taxonomy): domain Eukaryota; kingdom Viridiplantae; phylum Streptophyta; class Magnoliopsida; order Asterales; family Asteraceae; genus Lactuca; species Lactuca virosa. The sequence goes on from NC_136429.1 coordinate 211,578,698, forward strand.
GCATGTATACATTTTGATAAGTTTTAATCTTTTGATCTCTGGAAACATGACCAAAATATGAGGTTATCATGATATATTTAAAATACTTCAAAAGATTTACTCAAGGAAATGATGAAAACCCACTTTTCTAACCAATCATCATGCATGCAATCTGCCAGATTTCTTTACCTGACTTTAAACTGTCATATCTCACTCATTTCTTAGCCAAAATTCGTGATTCTTTTTCTGAAATATAATATTTTGAGTTAGCTTTTAAACCCATCTGACCTCACTAAAAAATTCCAATATTTCGATTTTTACCAATTTTTACAAAACTGTTGCTCAAACAGCACTTTCCTTATGAACATTTGTTTTGTGTTGCATGTTCAAAGGACTTATTCATCACTAAAAATCATTCAAAAATTATTTTGAACTCTTAACATCATATATTAAGAGGTACAAAAAGATCTTGATTTAAAAGTCTTTGGAACATGTTGCAAAAATTCTCAAAAATAACATCAATAATCTTTACCAAAATCACAAGAACCAAGTTTTCTCTATAATTTATTGAGCCTTTAGGCATGTTTTTCGACATCAAAAATAAGAAAACAATTTTTCATTGTTATTAAATTGTATGAAGATGTGTTCTGGAAATTTTCAGCTCAATATATATTTTCTTTATTTTTACATGAAAATAATAAGAAAATAGAGTGTTAAATCATATAAAATACTTAAACTAGTAAATAAATTCTGGAAAAATTCTTGGATGATCCCTCAAGTTAATAAACATCTTCCATTAAGTTTCATCGATTTTTATTACTGTTTAATATGGTTTTGAATTTTCTTTTTGTTTAGCTCTAATAAATCATAAAACCACATTAGGGAATATAAAAATGGTATCTAATAATTTTTGCAGCTTATACTCTCTGTGGAAGACTTAGAAAAATATTTCCAGAATTTTTCATAATGTATCCCTATTTTTCTCCGATTTTTGTATTTATAATGGACTAAAAACAGGAAAAATAGTTTTACTCATCCAAAAATTATGAAAATTTACCAGAACACCTTGTAGTACATTAGGATGCTACATAAAAATTTTGATGATTTTTCTCTTCTGTATACTATTTTTCTTCTATTTTCCCAAGATTAAATACACTTAAACCCAATTTTTATTAGAATACATACACAAAAATCATAAAATTGGGATAAACAGTTTAGAAATTCATTTTTATATTTTTCCTAGCTTGATAATGACTAATAACAGCGTTACAAAAATTTTGGACAATTTTGGAAACTATTTTCTATTTATTTCAATTTTTATTAGAATAAATGCTCAAAAATCATAAAATTGGGTTAAATTGTCTGGAAATCTATTTTTATATTTTTCCCAGGTTAAGTACGTGTAATGACATTACTATAAAAAGTTTGGGGCATTTTCTTAACCGATTTCTATTTTTCATGAATTTTTATATATTTAGAGAATTACATATATGAAAAATGGTTATGCATATCCATAATCCATGAAAATTTATATAGAAGTCTTTTAACATATTTGGAACCAAAATCTGAAGTTTGGTAATTTTTATTAATTGTTTAGTATTTTTCATGATTTTATGGTTATTCAAGAAACTAAAATGGTGAAAAATAGTTAGACAAATCAAAAATTCAAGAAAATTTATCTTGAGGTCTTTGACTTCAATTAAAACTTAAATGCAAAGTTTGGGAACTTTTAGAACTAAATTGATTTAGTTTTGAATATTTAATCATTGGAACACCTCTAAAATGTTAAATATTAACATTTCAATAATGGAAATTTTCCACTTAAATTGTTATATAACAATTGATTCATTGAAATTAAATTTTCATAGAAAAATGTTTGTAACTTATCTATATTAAATTTTGACACAATATTGGCATAATTCTATTGTAGTAGTATGTATACTAGTGTTAGATTTCGATTAGAGACTCATTAGTGTGTAACATCGTTGTAGGAAAACGATAGTGGTACGAGTGGAGCGTAGTTCAAGGCACCATTTGCATCATCTCAATGCATTGTGAGTATTCACGACTCCCCTATTTTCGATTTTTATGTTTTGGGGTGGAAAAGCATGTCCTAAACTATTTATATTCATTATATATAGTTGACTCGTATAAACTTGATAACTATATTTTGCATATTGTGAGTATTCACGCACTCCCCTATTTTCAGTTTTTATGTTTTGGGGTGGAAAAGCATGTCCCGAAAAACTACTATTTGAATGTTGTATTTAAATTGATTTGTATCAAACATGATTGCTATTTTATTGCTTTGTCTCTCTATGTATGTCTATGCAACACGGAACATGAGAACTTATCGTACTAAGGCCCTTCCCTTATCTCTAACCATTAACTCTTTGAGCCAATGGTCATTATGGATAGCGCTATTAGGAATTGACAACTCCTCACTCGCCCTATTGCTGGAGTGCATGATACCATATTCATCTATGGAACGATAAGCATAGATCTTGATAGGGCTTCAGTCATAGGTTTGGTTGAGACTCATTGTTTGCTCATACACATACAAACTCGTTACTTATTATAGAAATAAACTTGTTTATTAATTATAGCAATGAACTTTGTTTCTCATTACAACAACGAACTGTTATTACTGAAAACTTATATACATGTTTTAGCAATGAAATTGTTTGCTCCTTGTAGCAACGAAATTGATTGCTCATTTTAGCAGTGAAACTTGTTTACTCGTTTGAGTAACGAACTTTATCTTCCATGAGAATATGAATGTTGCATCTTATTTGGGCAACATACCTTATCTCTCATAATGACAAAGAACTTTGTTTTTACAAACTTATTTACTCATCTTAACAATATACTTTTATTATTGGAAACTTTTATCAAAACTTTGATTTCAATTCATGGAACCAGTATCATTTTGTTTATCTGTGAGTACTCACCAACTATTTTTATAGTTGACGCTCGTTTTACATGCTTTTTCAGGAATCATCGAGTAAGTGGCACTTAGGGACACTTCACCTTTAGGAGCATTCGCATGTGTTGTATATCAATTTACATTGTAATTTCTTTTAAAAGTTGTTCAAACCCATTGTGAATTTGTAATGATTTTTAATACTATGGTTGGTGTTGTCTTTTAACTTTTGCGATGAAACCCTTTGTACTGCCACGCCCTGTGTTTCCGCTTTAGCGGGGTGTGACAGGAAATGGTATCAGAGCCGAAGGTTATAGAGAATACCGGTTTTCCTTTGGAGAACTACAACTATAGCCAAAAAAAAATAATTTTCTAAACGTTTTTAAAATATAGAACATACTACTTGTATAACTAATTCGAGTACGCATTATTGGACTTTAATTAAGTATAGCCTGGACAACTATGCTTAATTAAGGAAAGTTAATGTGAGGCTGGAAACGGTTATAGTAGAATTATGTTCAAAACAATTTTCAACTTAAACTTTTGAAAAACAAAATTTTTTTCGGTGTGCGTACGAGCATTGCATATTATAGGCATTCATCTAGATACACTTAGAAACTAAGTGCACTTTTATAAGAATGCCTTTATTTATAAATACTCTTATCCCTTATCAAGTGCTAGGTTAACCACTTATGTTATATCACTAGCCACTCTAGGAGCAATGCACATAGTACTACGAATGGGTATTCCTCAGTAGCTATTGACTTTAGATGTAAGGTTAGTAGCTAGATATACACTAGTAATAAATATAAGTCGAAACCTATACCAATTATTCCTCAATACCTCTTCATCGTCTTCGTACTAGAGTTACAACTAGGAAAGCGTTCCGATACCGACACGGGTGAATATTGGAGCATCGCGTAAGGAGGTAGATGAGTCGTTTCTAAGTAGCCACTTGGATATCATTGGAAAGCATTCCCAATTCGACTCACGAGGAGACACGGAGGTTTAACGCATACGTGAGACCTTATTACTATGCTACGATTTAGCTCTACGTTGTTTCCACCTTGAGCTTAAAACTTAACATAGGATGTCCCTTTGACCTCTATAAAAGGTCGTAAACTGTATTGACACCATAAAACGTTTTTCAAACAATTTTTCTTGTCTTTTATCTTGGGGGAAAAGACATCGGCACTCGCCTTGTACTCACCTTAGTATTTAGGTACGATCGGCTACACTAACATACTTATTCCTTATTTCTTAATCTTCCATCAAAAAGTTATTTCGTTTCATCGGTTTTATTTTATCATCGATAAAATACTTTATAACCACTTTATACAACTTACTAGACCTTTCCTAACAATTTACGTCATATACTCATTAAAAAATCTTTTGACAACTTGCTTTAATTTAACACTTTTCTTCAAAACTCAATTTAACCAATATTTGTTTTGACATTGCTATTTCAATTTCATTTCAATCCATTTCAATGGATAGATGTGCTTTTAAGGGCATATAAACCATTTTAAACCTTGCTTACCATTTTGACACGTTTTCGAAAAACTTAGAAACAATTTCTTTTATAAAAGTGTTTAGACTCTATGATATAAAACTTAAACATATGACATTGAAGTTCATATTACGTGTAAAAGCTTCACTGGGTCTTTCAAACCACTTTTGTTTTGGTTGACCACTTCCTCATTTAGGCATTATGCTTTACTTAAATGTGTTTTCTTGAAACCCAACATGATATTTTTACAACTTTCTAATCCAAATGTGTTTACAAGACATCACTGGTTCCTACATTTAAAAACACACCTTATTTGTTTATTTCATTTCAAATTAGTTTTATAATTTGTGTTTATAAAACTTACAACATTGCAAAACTTAGTGTTCACTTTTAAACTTTCAGTGACGTACTTTTGACAATGCACAATTATTCATCTAAATATGTTAAGTCTTTACCTTATCCGTTTTAACCATTGTTGGACCCCAGTCAAAAGATCAAAACTGTAAAATTTTCAATTACGAGTTTTAGTGTTTCTTCTTTTTCACAAATGGAGTTTAACTTAATAGATAACTCGTGGATTTTTAGCAAAACTTAGAAAACACTTTAGAACTTCTACATTTCTATTTAGTCATCAATATACATCAAATATTGAAGTTTGAAATATATCTCAACGTGGTTTTAAATCTACCTATAGGTATTGTTCTTATAATTTTAACAATAACAATCATTGTCGCTGCTACCTTCATTTTTCTTTCCCCCAAACTTTATTTCTCGCTCTCCTTCTGATTTTAGATCTCGCATGCCATAATATTAACATAATACATTGTCTAACTTTGTTTCTATTTATTTTGCTTCTCTTGGTACCATGTTCGTACACATATACACTAGAAGTCTACCCTTTCGTTTTGAGCGATTAATACGTGTATAGTTGTGAGTCATAACTTCGATTTAGTCAACTTTGATATATTTAATTATGCCTTTTACCATATACATCTTGTTTTTATTTTTAAATCTACAATAAACAAGTAATCCTTATTTACATTTGCTCTTTCGTTCTAAATTTGGAAACTTGATTTAAAATGCAAGTTTCATTGTATCTTTCGTTATAAGTAATACACAAGATGAATACCTTTATGCTTATAATTTTTCTATATCCGAAAAATATATGTGAAGGATATGTATCCTTATGTTTCTTCTTTTATTTAAATACATCAAAAGTTTTAAATTTTACGATTATCTAGTCTCTAAATGATTGTTTTTGTAGAAACACTAAACTATGAATGCGCTATTTTCAAAGATTGACATTTTTACACCTTTCTTAAAATAGTATTTTACTTTGCAATTTTCAGTGAGTTCCTAAACTCTCAACTTTGTTTTCATAAATAGTCTGACCCGTAAGCTTGAATTTGTCCTGACTTAGACAATTGGACAATTTCTCAAAAGTTTAATACAAATATTTCTATACAAATTCCTTTAATGACGACTTAAACCTTTAACCTTAATTAATCTTTATATTATTTTACTACTTTGTTGGATCGCCACACATGTATCTTCATTATCTTGGAATTATTACACATTTTGATAATAGTGAGATTAATTATCATTTTTAAACACACATTTTGATAACAGTGAGATTTTTATCACTTCTAAACACTTAAAATGCTATCTACACAATGTGATTTAACTTATCATAAACTTTCATCGCTTCAATTTGCAACAATGACTCTCTAAATATATTTATTCTTCGAATAAGGTTTTATTATTGTAAGAGTAACCGTAGTAGTAATTATAGCCTCGGAGATGCTCAATCATTTCGTAATTTATTTTGTCGACGACACTTAATTAGCCTTTACATTTGAGATGTACCAAAACTTCGTTGCCTACCCTTACTACGTATTTTTAGGAACTTACCCTCGACCGCTTCTCTTTCATTCGTGGTACCCCTTCTTATTTTGGAATATATCTTTTCCAGATTTAGTAGCCAACCCGAAAGTGAACAAATTGTTCCTAATCTCTTCTTTTTTTTAAGCGGCGAAGTTACACTTAGTGTTAATTTAGAATGCGACTTAAGCATCAATGCGGATTTAACGCTCAGTGCAGTTGGTGCTTCAGCAAAACTTATAACGTTCTTTTAAGTTAGATAATATCTAACTATATAATCTTTTTCAACTAGGTCGCCATGGTTGGATCATGATTTCCATGATCCTAATTTCTCGCAATCTAGACTGTAGAACTCGAATTAGGGAAACATTAATTTGATTATAGCTAAAGAGTTGGGCTGTTCCCTTGAGGAATTAACCCAAAATAATCAAAGAGCTCTTCAAGTCATCATCTCTCCAATTATACAATTGTATTCGGCTGAGTTCTAATAGAATGTGTCACGAATTGAATTTCGGGACGAAATTCTTTCAACCGGGGGAGACTGTGACAACCGTCAAAATTCGAGTTAGTTCTAGATTTGATAAACTTAGTTGCACATATAGGCACAACACATATTAGACTTAGTAATTAGAAGCTAAGTTATAACCTACTAGAAACTTGGAAACAGATGGAAACAATGGATGGTGTACTTAGATTTCACCTTGATATGTGAATTCTACATCTACTAAGCTGTAGTGACTATCCATATTTGGATCACTCTTTGACTCGAACAACATTTCATGAATCATATACACACATCATGCACTTGACCTAGAAGTAGAAGTTAGTTCAAAGTCTCATAGAAACTTAAGTCAAATTTGAAGACTAGGACTAGTATACTTGATTCCTCAATTTCGCTTGAATCTCGGAATCACTACATAGAATGCCAATAAACCGATAAAAATAAATTACAAACATTATTTATAACTATAAAAGAGTTATAATACCATAAGATAATTTAAAGTCTCAAATATTCTATTTATTTTGATATTCAAAGTTTATTAAACTCCAAAACTCTAAAAGCCCTAAAAACTCATATTTATAAACTTTAACCTTAAAAATCCTATAAAAACAATTATGAACCTTATAATATTATCTTATCATAATAATTATTATGAAATAAAATTCAATGAAAAATAAAGATTTAGTTATTAACATTTACCCTTGATTTATAAGTCAAAAATCAAGAGTTTTATGCATAAAAACTAGGTTAAGGTGCACATTTTATAAAAAGTTGGATATTTTTATAAAAGATTTGAATTTTTATAAAAGAAACAAGAGAGAGAGAGCCTCTCCTCCCCTAAAATCGGATCCCTCTCTCCCCATATCTCTCTCACACTCTCATTCTCCAACACACACACATCTCTCTTCTTTCTCTCTCTAGAAAACTCTCTCTACCTTCTCTCTACTTTTTCTCTCCAAATACCACTCCATTCACTCTTCCTCCCTCTAAGAACCAAGAAATTTTCCAGAAAACAAACCCAAGAACACTCCTCAAACTCGAAATCTTCATCATCTTGTGGTATTCTTGAAGGTAAAATCGATTTCTACTTCACTTTTCCTTCAAGATTTGCTCTTTTTCTTACACTTTCTCCTTCTTCATCTTCTTCAAACTTGTTTTCTTTTTGTTAAAATGGTTTTTACAACATGATGGATGTGTTTTAACACCATGCATGTATGATAAACAAGGTTGCATGTTCATGATCTTAGTGCAAAAATCGATTTTAAGGATTAAAACATCAAGCTCAAGTTAAGAGTTTTTGAGAAACAAAATTTTCTTCATAAATGCATGTATACATTTTGATAAGTTTTAATCTTTTGATCTCTGGAAACATGACCAAAATATGAGGTTATCATGATATATTTAAAATACTTCAAAAGATTTACTCAAGGAAATGATGAAAACCCACTTTTCTAACCAATCATCATGCATGCAATCTGCCAGATTTCTTTACCTGACTTTAAACTGTCATATCTCACTCATTTCTTAGCCAAAATTCGTGATTCTTTTTCTGAAATATAATATTTTGAGTTAGCTTTTAAACCCATCTGACCTCACTAAAAAATTCCAATATTTCGATTTTTACCAATTTTTACAAAACTGTTGCTCAAACAGCACTTTCCTTATGAACATTTGTTTTGTGTTGCATGTTCAAAGGACTTATTCATCACTAAAAATCATTCAAAAATTATTTTGAACTCTTAACATCATATATTAAGAGGTACAAAAAGATCTTGATTTAAAAGTCTTTGGAACATGTTGCAAAAATTCTCAAAGTAACATCAATAATCTTTACCAAAATCACAAGAACCAAGTTTTCTCTATAATTTATTGAGCCTTTAGGCATGTTTTTCGACATCAAAAATAAGAAAACAATTTTTCATTGTTATTAAATTGTATGAAGATGTGTTCTGGAAATTTTCAGCTCAATATATATTTTCTTTATTTTTACATGAAAATAATAAGAAAATAGAGTGTTAAATCATATAAAATACTTAAACTAGTAAATAAATTCTGGAAAAATTCTTGGATGATCCCTCAAGTTAATAAACATCTTCCATTAAGTTTCATCGATTTTTGTTACTGTTTAATATGGTTTTGAATTTTCTTTTTGTTTAGCTCTAATAAATCATAAAACCACATTAGGGAATATAAAAATGGTATCTAATAATTTTTGCAGCTTATACTCTCTGTGGAAGACTTAGAAAAATATTTCCAGAATTTTTCATAATGTATCCCTATTTTTCTCCGATTTTTGTATTTATAATGGACTAAAAACAGGAAAAATAGTTTTACTCATCCAAAAATTATGAAAATTTACCAGAACACCTTGTAGTACATTAGGATGCTACATAAAAATTTTGATGATTTTTCTCTTCTGTATACTATTTTTCTTCTATTTTCCCAAGATTAAATACACTTAAACCCAATTTTTATTAGAATACATACACAAAAATCATAAAATTGGGATAAACAGTTTAGAAATTCATTTTTATATTTTTCCTAGCTTGATAATGACTAATAACAGCGTTACAAAAATTTTGGACAATTTTGGAAACTATTTTCTATTTATTTCAATTTTTATTAGAATAAATGCTCAAAAATCATAAAATTGGGTTAAATTGTCTGGAAATCTATTTTTATATTTTTCCCAGGTTAAGTACGTGTAATGACATTACTATAAAAAGTTTGGGGCATTTTCTTAACCGATTTCTATTTTTCATGAATTTTTATATATTTAGAGAATTACATATATGAAAAATGGTTATGCATATCCATAATCCATGAAAATTTATATAGAAGTCTTTTAACATATTTGGAACCAAAATCTGAAGTTTGGTAATTTTTATTAATTGTTTAGTATTTTTCATGATTTTATGGTTATTCAAGAAACTAAAATGGTGAAAAATAGTTAGACAAATCAAAAATTCAAGAAAATTTATCTTGAGGTCTTTGACTTCAATTAAAACTTAAATGCAAAGTTTGGGAACTTTTAGAACTAAATTGATTTAGTTTTGAATATTTAATCATTGGAACACCTCTAAAATGTTAAATATTAACATTTCAATAATGGAAATTTTCCACTTAAATTGTTATATAACAATTGATTCATTGAAATTAAATTTTCATAGAAAAATGTTTGTAACTTATCTATATTAAATTTTGACACAATATTGGCATAATTCTATTGTAGTAGTATGTATACTAGTGTTAGATTTCGATTAGAGACTCATTAGTGTGTAACATCGTTGTAGGAAAACGATAGTGGTACGAGTGGAGCGTAGTTCAAGGCACCATTTGCATCATCTCAATGCATTGTGAGTATTCACGACTCCCCTATTTTCGATTTTTATGTTTTGGGGTGGAAAAGCATGTCCTAAACTATTTATATTCATTATATATAGTTGACTCGTATAAACTTGATAACTATATTTTGCATATTGTGAGTATTCACGCACTCCCCTATTTTCAGTTTTTATGTTTTGGGGTGGAAAAGCATGTCCCGAAAAACTACTATTTGAATGTTGTATTTAAATTGATTTGTATCAAACATGATTGCTATTTTATTGCTTTGTCTCTCTATGTATGTCTATGCAACACGGAACATGAGAACTTATCGTACTAAGGCCCTTCCCTTATCTCTAACCATTAACTCTTTGAGCCAATGGTCATTATGGATAGCGCTATTAGGAATTGACAACTCCTCACTCGCCCTATTGCTGGAGTGCATGATACCATATTCATCTATGGAACGATAAGCATAGATCTTGATAGGGCTTCAGTCATAGGTTTGGTTGAGACTCATTGTTTGCTCATACACATACAAACTCGTTACTTATTATAGAAATAAACTTGTTTATTAATTATAGCAATGAACTTTGTTTCTCATTACAACAACGAACTGTTATTACTGAAAACTTATATACATGTTTTAGCAATGAAATTGTTTGCTCCTTGTAGCAACGAAATTGATTGCTCATTTTAGCAGTGAAACTTGTTTACTCGTTTGAGTAACGAACTTTATCTTCCATGAGAATATGAATGTTGCATCTTATTTGGGCAACATACCTTATCTCTCATAATGACAAAGAACTTTGTTTTTACAAACTTATTTACTCATCTTAACAATATACTTTTATTATTGGAAACTTTTATCAAAACTTTGATTTCAATTCATGGAACCAGTATCATTTTGTTTATCTGTGAGTACTCACCAACTATTTTTATAGTTGACGCTCGTTTTACATGCTTTTTCAGGAATCATCGAGTAAGTGGCACTTAGGGACACTTCACCTTTAGGAGCATTCGCATGTGTTGTATTTCAATTTACATTGTAATTTCTTTTAAAAGTTGTTCAAACTCATTGTGAATTTGTAATGATTTTTAATACTATGGTTGGTGTTGTCTTTTAACTTTTGCGATGAAACCCTTTGTACTGCCACGCCCTGTGTTTCCGCTTTAGCGGGGTGTGACACATTTGAAGCAAGAAAATATCAAAAAATCAAGCAACTTCAACAAAAGCAGCAAGACATTCAAACCGTAGCCAAATACTGGGCCGATGCCATAAACAATGCCAACACAGTAGCTACAATTCTAAAGGTCCAGAACTGGATGGATGAAATGGCTGAGACCATCCGTAAAGCTCAGTCCAATCCAATTGGTGCAGGTTAATCCAGGCCCCCTCCAACAACTGCTGCTAATGACTCTCAGGATGACGGAGCCGCAATTGAAGTTAGTTCCGCACCTACCTTTGGCTTCGATGACTTCGACATGAATGAGGTCAATCAACCTGAATAGTCAGATGATGTCATTATGATCTTTGATGAAGACGAAGAGTCGAGTGGATCCCAACATTCTACTTCTAAGCCCAAAGGGAAAAAGAAGAAAAAGAAGTTGGCTGTCTCCAGAAAAGAATTCATGTCTCTACAAGACAAAGTGGATCAAATTCTTGCTGCTGTGAAATCTTCTCAACCACAATCTGAGGACTTGCCTGGCCCACAGTCTCTCATCGACCACATAGAAAGACTTAAAGCCAGAGAGTGCCTTGCCGCAGAATGCATCTCTCTCAAGGTGGAAATGGGCATCCGAGCCCTGGATAACAATCGCAAGGCTGATCATCAACATTTCATCACCACTGCCGAAAAACTTATCTCTGAAGTATCCTCCATCAAATCTGATCTTCAATCCATCATTTCGGATCAATCTGCTCAGTCCCGAAAACTTGTTGATGAAATGCACAATGCGTATGAATCTACCATTTCGGCCCTACAGTCAACCATCAACAGCCTCCGCACATCATTATCCTCCAACTTTCATGGTCTAGAACTCTTGCGCCTCACCAAGGAGATTCACAGGTTGCTCTTTAACAGCTTACTGATACACTAAAGGCCCAGTTTAATGAAGTTTGTGGACAGATCGATGGTCTTAAGCAATGGCTTGAGGAAGTACCAACTGCTCCTCCCTCAAGAGGGGGAAGTGAAGACCAAAACTCAGATCAAATCTCTCATCAGCATTCCCATCCGCACCAACAGATAAACTCTCCCGTCATTAATGAAAAAGTTCCTACTCCTCAACCTTCACCGCAGCCATCTCCACAAAATAAAACACATGTTCCCTCTCCTCAAAAGAGTCCAAGTCATCAGTCACCACCGCAACAACCATAAATTCGAGAATCTCATCCTTCTCCCGAGCGACCCGAGACTCCCCCTCATTTTAAGAACTTAGCTTCTTATATGCCATCCGAACACTCCGTCGACTCTCCCGCAACCAAGCAGAAGAAAGCTGACTGGGGATCAGCTAAATTTGCTGAGTTGATCTGGAGGGAAAATGGCCTTGATATCACAATGGATGAATCCCTCATCAACTCCTGGGTCAATCCGCACAGAAGATTACTTGATGAAGATTACAAACCTTATCTCACATGTGCAGAACCTCCTCAGGATGGTTATTGGGACATTCCCATCTCTCCTAATGCAAAATGCTTCACAGTATTTGAACCCTTTGACCGCAGTCTTCCCGACGATAAAAGGTTGCCCTTAGAGTTTGAAAGACTCAACAGCTTTCATGCCAAGCATGGGTCTTCTATTGAGAAAATCTGGTCGAATGATAGACCCACCGCAGTCAAAAACTACAAGCCCCGAAAATTCATGAAGGCAGAATTCATCCAATATACCCTTACCAGGAGGAATTCAGACTACATACAAACTCAAGCTGATTTCCCTTGCATGAACCCGGAAGAAATCTTCTTGATTGCAAAGGTATTTCAGAACAAGTCTGAAAAACATCTGAAGATGAAGACTGCATATGAAAGGGCCTGTACCTTTTTAAAGGAGACTGTGTGTGATTTTGCAAGGATTGATGCTGAAATCCACCCAGTGCTTGCTCAAAAGTTTAACCTTCCTCCTCTTGAACCAGCTCCGGTCCTGACTGAAGGCTTTCAAGAAAGATCTCTTGGAGCAACTAACTTCCCAGATCTTGGAGTCATTTTCAAACGCTTAAATGCTGAAAAAAATACTTCATCCCAATGACTGCCATGAACCGCATGACCAGGAAGCAGCTGGAGATCACTCAAACTGCAGTTAACAAATCAAAACACACAACTGCGGAAGTGAAGTTTGAAATCTCAAGGAGGATTGTGTGGCTTAACGAAGTCAGGAAGTTCTGGAGGATTCTCATCAAATTTCTCAAGCTTGACTCATGAAAGAAAAGTTGAAGAGGTCACTTAGGGGGAAATTGTTGAAACATAGAAGTGACCCTCTTAAACTTGATCCAAACCGCAGCCATTATCTTATCCGCAACCACTCTCTCATCAACAGTCAAGCACCGCAACCGCAGTCATCTTAGTCATCAACACTTAGTCTTAGTCTTTTATCTGTTTTCCTTTAAGTACTTTCTTTTATCCAATGTGCCCTGCGTGGCAACTCTTAACAGATAGGACTTTTGTAATCTTCAAGACTCTATAAATAGAGTTCTCTCTTTCTGATTAAATACACATCTCTCTACGCATCTTGAATCTCAAATCTCCATCTTACTATCTCACCTTAAATATACTCTGATTCTAATATCGTTATCTCTTTGGAGGAAGTCAATCTCGACTTAATCACTAAGTTTGATCTCACTTACTAACTTGGTCTGATTGCACTCCTCGTTAAGAATCAACTTAAGTGTATACTTGATGTCTTTTATATTTCCTTATATTTCCACAACTAATCACCTAACTATCTAACTCTAACTTATATTATTGTTGAGCTTTATGATCCTTTGAGATTAATTTTAATTTTCGCAATATAAACTTGTTCTAACGTTTGTTCAAGTGTGTTTCTCAAGTTTTTCTCTCAACACAAACAATTCCAAATAATTATTGTAAGTATTCCTTACATGCTTAAAGTGTTGTTTAACACTTTAATTATTATTCCCTACATTATTTAATACATTATTTAAATTAATATCTTATTAATTTAAATGCGACGTCGAATATAATTATTTTTAAGATAACGTTATTCGCACGTACGCTTACCCGAGGATCGTCTCTACAACTCGCTATTCAAGATAACGCACATACGAGGTGAGTTCATACCCTTACATTTTCAATATTTTTAATATTTTAGGGGGGAATACAAGTAAAACACAAGGACTTTGGTGTTTTTATACAAACATTTTTAAACAATTTTAAAAACCTTTGCAATAGATTCAAACCGAGCATTCGCTACATTTCATAAAAATATTCTTATATTTTTAACCCTTTTGTAACATATTGAGCATAAGGGTATTTTACTTTCATACAAATAGATTACAAATGTTTTCAGTACATTACAGAACATTACAGTTACACTATAATAGGTATAGTCTGGGAAACACTACTCTAATACATTGATACAAGAATACACTACTAAAATAATTATTTAAGTATAATTATTTTGTACTACCAAGTACATTAATACAATGAAATACATATAGTTTCCGACACAAGATAACACTACGACACTACAACACTACACGTAAACTAGTTAATACAGGGTTGTGAGACACTACTTCAATTGTATCCATCAGGGTACGAAACTAAATCCTATACAGTATAACCAGAGTCTCCTGGAGGGAGAGCGTGAGATTTGTGTATAGATCTATACGGAACTGACAATCGCACACTTGAACTGCTAGCTAGAGTTAGGCCGGCAGGCCTGGGGTGACAAATATCATAACATCTGATGCCTGAAGAACGTCGTAGAGGTCACTAGGTCATATCAAGCATGGTTATATGAAACTCACCAAAGTATAAACTAAAAAATTGTTTATGGTATTACAACTCTTCGAATGGTTTTATTTTAATCAATAAAACTACTATACATTACAACTGGAGGATTCCAGGGATACAAACAAATGGTTTTATTATAATTAATGAAACTACAATACATTACTATTCATTACTACTGGTGGTATCCAGGGATTCATACAAAGGTTTTCACACAAGTACATTACTATAAAATATAGCTGGTGGTATCGAGGAATACATACAAAAGCTTTCATACAAGGGTTTCATAACAAACACTACTACGACATATTATTACATTTTCAGTAACGAATGTACATTTTGGTCTTAAGGTCTAAGGCTACTTTTCACTACTAAAGGAAATATTGGATTTTCTTGAGGAACATACGAACGATTTCAAAGAACAAATGCAAGATTTCATTACGAAAACATACGTATGAACTCACCAACTTAAATGTTGATACACGTTCAAAATCACTTGTATTCTCAGGGAACCGGTAGACAGGTACACCCACATGTTTTGAGAAGACGGAGCTTTTAGAGTCGCGTCTTTTATACTTATGTTATACATTTTTGATGTCATACAAAAAATGTATCGAACAGATGCAAATACTATATTCCATAAATGTAATGATTGTGTTTGCTTTGATTACTATTATGCAATTGTTGTGATACTGTACATGACGTCCTCCACCCCCAAACGTTTCCGTCATTACGGTTTGGGGGTGTGACATTATTTGTATGGGGTCAAGTGTACTATTTATACGAACCACAAGAGCTTGAGATATATAATGGATCAGCCAAACATGAATATGAGACAATGTAGATGGTTAGACGTGGTGAAGGATTATTGACTGTGAGATTTTGTACCATCCTGGGAAGGCCAATTTTGTGGCTAATTCCTTGAGTCACAAGGCAATGAGTACACCCCTCAGAGATCTATATTAGAGGATGGTTATCGTTTCACCGATGTTGTATTTAATAAAGAAATCATAGGCATAGGGAATAAAGAGGGAAAAGTGGAAGGAATAGAGAATCAGGGCCATGTTCCATTATTTGCTAGAGATAGTCGTTGGTTATTGACGCATTGCAGAAGGGTATGGGATTGGCTTTCTGGCAGGGTTAGGCCGACATTGTTGGAGGAAGCTCACAAATCGAAGTTTTCGATCCATCCGAGGGCCATGAAGATGTATAGGGACTTGAGACTGAGCTACTTGTGGCCCTGCATGAAAAGGAATATAGCATGGTATGTTGAGCGTTGCCTGACTTGCCATAAAGTCCAGGTCGAACATCAGAGACCCCATGGAAAGATGTATCCTTTACCCATTCCCATGTGGAAATGGGAAGAGATTACTATGGACTTTCTTACAAAGTTGTCGAGGACGGTACGTGGGGTGGATTCTATCCGGGTCATTGTCAACAGGTTGACCAAGAGTTCTCATTTTATCCCCATTTTAGAGAGCATTTTTGCCGAGAAGTTGGCTGAAATCTACATTAGAGAGGTAGTCGCTCGTCACGGGGTTCCAGTTTCAGTGGTCTCCAATCACGACGTACGTTTCACCTTTAGGTTCTGGAGGAGGTTTCATGAGGATTTGGGTACTCAGCTGTATTTCAGCATAACATACCACCCCCATATCGATGGAAAGAGCCAGCGGACTATTCTGACGCTCGAGGATATGCTCAGGGCATGTGTGCTATATTTTGGTGAGAGTTGGGATACTTATCTTCCATTGGTAGAGTTCTCCTACAACAATAGTTATCATGCTAGTATTAATCGACCTCCCTATGCGATGTTGTACGGGAGAAAATGTTGGACCCCAGTTTTTTGGGGTAAGGTCAAGCATCAAGTTATGGGTAGTACTGAGGTAGTACTCAAGACTACTGAGTTGATACAGCAGGTGCGTGATCAACTGCAGACTACGCAGAATTTCCAGAAGAGTTATGCTGATAAGCGACGTTCGTACCTCGAGTTCCAGGTGGGAGATTTTGTGATTTTGAAGGTGTTACATTGGAAGGGTTTCATCCGGTTCAGGAAGCGGGGAAAGTTGGGCCCCATATTCATTGGTCCTTTCAAGGTTATCGTCTGTGGTGGTCAAAGTTGCGTATCGATTGGTTTTACTTGCCAAACATAGCCATATTCACAACACTTTCCATGTCTCTCGGTTGCGGAAGTGTTTAGCCGATGATTCCGTAGTACCCTTGGATGACATTCAGGTTGATGAGCGTTTGAATTATGTAGAGAGACCGATTATGATCCTCAATAGTAAGATGAAGACCTTGCACAACAAGGTGGTGGGATTGGTGAAGGTGCAATGGCAACACCAGAAGGGTTCCGAGTGGACATGGGAACCCGAGGACGAGATGAGAGACCATTTCCTCGAGTTTTTGCAGCAGCAAACTTCAAGGATGATGTCTTATTCAAGTAGGGGAGAGTTGTAACATTTAGATCCTCGATGTATTGAAACTAAAGCAATTTTTGAGTTTTGTGTTGGCCATGACGTGGCGGATGTATCCCCACGACGTGGCATATCCGTTTAAATCGTGTATCTTAAATTGGATGCCACGATGTGGAAATATATTGGCCATGACGTGGCGACTATTTTTGGGAAAATCCTAATTTCGGGCTTAAGGCCCTATTTAAAGGAAGTGATGGTTAGGGTTTCCTCCACCCTCAACCTCTATCACCTCCAAAGGAACCCTTGACCAAAACCTAGCCCTCTTGAAGTTTTTGGAGCTCATTTGCAAGCTTTTGGTGATTTTGAAAGAAGAAGAAGGAGATTTGGTGCAAGGATAAAGCAAGAAACACCTCCCCGTATTTAAGATCGTTTTCACAAGCATTTGTAAGGATTCAAGATTTCATATTTATGGTTTATTCTCTTAGATCTAAGTTGTTTTAGCCCATTTTTGATCCATTCTTTTGGTTAGAGTGAGTGGATGGAATAAAGTTAGCAACTTTATGGCCTTTCTGAGTCCCATGAGCATTATACTCTATGGATCTAAGAGTTGGATGTGGTTTGTGAACTTTGTATGAGTTTTTGGTCACATTTCCACCTTTTTGACCTAGCTTGGGTAAAGGACATGCATGGGGCATGCATGTCCATAAAGTTTAGATTTTTATGAGCCTTTGGTGTTCCTATAAGGTTTCTATAAAGTATAAGTTTAGGGTTTAATGGATTAAGGTTTGGATCCATTAGGTTTTCTAAACCCAGAAACCACGAGGTGACGATTACGATGCTACAATGTAGGATACAAAGGATTCGCGATTGTTTTGTCACTTAGCTGCCACAACGTGGCGACCATCCGAAGTTGACTTTAGCTGTCAACTTTTTGACTAGGTTGACTTTTGGTCAATTGGCTAGTTTTAGAAGGTGGATTAAGGGTTTTCCTTGTGTGGCTTATTAGGAGGTGTATAACACCCGTTCACTGGCTGTGAAAGTTGTTAGCTATTGACTACATCTGTAAGGTGGGTATTCTCACTATTCAATGTAGGATGCTAGTTGTCTTTGTGACACTTGAATGGAAAGCCATGGGGGTAGCCCATGGAATTTGTATGAAATACCATGGGGGTAGCCCATGGCACTTGGATGTAAGACCATCGGGGTAGCCCATGGCATTTCAGGGAAAGACCATGGGGTAGCCCATGACACTTGGATGTAAGACCATGGGGGTAGCCCATGACATTTCAAGTAAAGACCATAGGGGTAGCCCATGGAACTTGGATGTAAGATCATAGAGGTTGCATATGGAATTTCAAGGAAATATCATGGGGGTAGCCCATGGAAAATGTATGTATGGTATATGGTATTTTGGGGAACTCACTAAGCTTTGTGGATACGGTTTATGTTTAAAATGTTTTCATGTACTTCAAGTTCCAAAGGGAATTGTAACGCCTATAGATTCAAGCTAGACGATTAATATAATAAGTGATTTGCACAAAAGTACCTATTTAGTTTTAAATTTATAACCTAACAAACATTTACTATTTATGCACCTATAGGCAGTGAACCTAGTGAGATTATAGAATAGCTTAGGTAAGTCAGGTGTCGATCACAGGGAACGAAATTCAATTAATAAAATTAACTACTTCTAATTAAACTATTAAACATGTTGGATTCGGTGTGTAAGCCATTAACTAAATTATTATAAACTTAAATTATTAGCAAAGTCCTTTTGGGTTACCCTCAAACCTAGTAAGAGACTGGAATGCTATTTGGAGAGAGAGAGAGAGAGAGAGAGAGAAATTTATTAATTTATTATATGATTAATAAATTAGTTATAAATTAAAATAAATAATTTATTAATATGTTTTGATAAAAATATATTAATTCGAAATTATATTGTTTAATTATAAATTAATCATAAATTAATTGGAATTAATTTTGGAATTAATTGGAATACTTACAAATGGAAGGACTAAATGTGAAAATGTTCAAAAGATTGAACATTGACCAATTATAGAACCTCTTTAAGGGTTGGACGAATTCTAGAGGGGTTTTGGAAGGTTTCTAGAGCTTATCTTGGGCTCTAAGGAAACTTGGGGGAAAAGCAAAAGGGATAAGGCTTATCCAATGAAACTTGCTTATCCAAGACCCTTCTAGTCACCTATATAAACCCTCCTTGGGTTTCAAATTTTCGGCTTTCATATCCCTCAAAGGAATTCTGAAAATTCCCTCCTCTCCCCTCTCTCTTTAATAGCCTCCAACTACAAGGGTTTGGGTGTGAGCCATCAGAGGCACGAGATTTCTGGTGTTGGATGTCTAAAGTTCTACAAAGAAGGAATTAAAGTTTATTTATAATAATAAACTAAAAGGTATGTTTTCTAATAACCCTTCTCCAATTATGAAAATAACAATCTACTTTAGGGTTCTTGAATTCAAATTATTGTTTTCATATCATAGTGAGAACATAGATCCTTTAGGATGTATGAGAATTTAGGGTTTTATGTTTTCCGCCAAAAATATGATTTTTGTTATCTATAAGACTCATACCATACATATCATTGGGTCTAGCCCACACATTGGGCCCAACCCACTATAATGGGCCTAGCCCTGCCAAACCAATAGGCCCAGCCCGACATACAAATGCAAGAGTCACAAAGACAGATAGTACCCTACATAGCATACAATGCGCCTAGCCATTCCTGATGGCCCATCCCAACATACAAATGGGCCCAGCCCTTCGTGATCCATGCAAGAGTTAGAAAGACAACTAGCATAACAGATCCTAGTGGGATGGAATTGGTGCCTTTGACCCATGGGTACAGTGAGGAGACTCACCTCAATCTGAGATAACCGAGATATACGCGATGTTGCTACCGGAAACCTCACACTAAACATAGCCAAATACATTTAATCAATTATAATTGTTAATTCCCAAAATTCCAAGGTCCAATTCATATCCTATTCTTCCAATCGGTAAAAGACCATTTCACCCTGCCCATATTTGACCCAACATCTCATGTCCCAACCCCCAAAAGATCCAAGTCCCAAAAGGCCCAAAAGAAGGTTTTTCGGGGTATGCCCTGCATACCAGATGGGTACGCCCCGCGTTCCACCTTCCACTGCACAAAGTACATCTCGTCGAAGCTTAACCCCATAAGACCTCAATGTCCATTCTTTAGATCTACTTCTAGACAAGGACTTAATCCATAAAGTTGATTGCTTTAATCCATAACATGGCTCCAAGGGGTCCAAATTCTAGATCTATCATTCTACTTCCATGAAATGGCCAACAACTCATGCATGGGTGAACTTCAACCCTAAAGATCCAATTTTTATCACATAACAAGCTTAGAAATGACAAGATATGAAGTCTAAAGGTTTTGGAGTAACTTCTACTCACAAACTCAATCCATGGGACCAAAACATGCATATCAAAACCAATAACTAGATCCAAACTAAAGAACCATAAAGTTTGAAGCTTTATACCTCCAAAATATAAATCAAAATGCACAAGTTCTGGATCCACAAGCTCCAAGCTAACCATGTAACGCTTGAATCTCAGTAAGTTCCTCTTTTGACCTTGCATAATTAATTTGTCCCATTTTGACCCTTGATTTGTATACGGGGCATACCAAGTGGTACGCTTAGCGTACTCATGCGAGGGTGTGATCGGGGTCCCGGATGCGTACGCGGGGCGTACAACTTCGTACGTGGGGCGTACGTAAAGAATATTGAAAACCCTAATTTTAAGGGTTGGACACTATATAAGCATCCTTATGGACTTGAAACCCTCATTTTATCAGCCTCATTGTCCCCTTTACCCTACATTCGAACCCTAATTCCATCTTGTGTGATTTTGAGCTTAGAAGGCCATTTGGAGGTGTATTTTGGTGCTTTGAAGGAATGTGTCCATCCTTAAAGCCTCATTGAAGGAGTGAAGGCTTATAGATCTAGAACCTTATCATCTTTTGGCACTCATTTTAGGTATAAAGTCTTGAACTTGATGCTTATTATCTTAGATCTCTTTTGGTTTGGGTTTATGGACCCTTTTGGTCCCATTGATGATATATTATGAGTCTACATCTTTTTTGAAGCTTAGAGCTGCCACTCTTGGTGTTATTTACATCCTTGAGTCATAAAGTTGTCATTTTTGAGGTTGAGATCCATCCATTCATGAGTTAGGACCATTTTCATGGAAGTAGAATGTTATATTTTGAGTTTGGGTTCATTTGGGGCATGCAAAGTCACCAAGTCAGTGACTTTATGGGTCTAGTCATTGATTATGACTCAGATCTGTGGTTTGCACCTTTGGGATAAGCATTAAGTACTTAATGAAAAAAGTGGCTTAATAGAGTAGTATGCTGGGCATACAAGTCTGTACGCGCAGCATACAAGCCAACAAGCGAGTATGCGCTTAGTACAGCTGAGTACACCCTACGTACTCAGTCAGAGTGGGCTTCGCATATTTGGGACTCAGTTTAGGCCATTTCTTGGGCCTTGTTGCTTTGGGCCTTAGTGGTCCATCTGAAATCAGGCTTTTTGACTAAGGATATTATTGGGCTTTAGGATAAGGCCCATTAGAGGGGTTTAGGCCCAATTTGGAAAATTGGGCCATAAGTAGGCCACAAGTGGGCCTTAGAAGGTTATTTAGTGTTGGGCCTTTTATATTGTGGATTTGGGGCTTAGTCATGGATCGATTTAGGCCAGGGGTAAAATGGTCATTTTACCCTAAGTATGGAGTATTGGACATTGATTGAAACCCAAGTATTGATTGGGTGTTATTTTGTACTGATAGCTCGAGGAGTTGTCAGGGCAGCAACTAGGGATTTATTTTTGTGAGATTTAGCATTTGAGGTGAGTTTCCTCAGTGGGTTTAGCGGGTTGAAGGCACCAATGTCGTCCCTTCTTGTTTATGTTAGGATGCTAGGAGTCTGCGTGACCCTTGAATGTGTCATGTGATGATACGTATATCGGGCGGGGATCGATGTCGGGCGAGGCCTGAGGACTGGAATATATGCTAGTGTTATGATCATTATATGTGTTAATATGATTATGTGATATTGATTCTATGTGTATAGAAGGCAAGGCCCAGTGATAGGCGAGGCATGAGAATAGCAGATCTGTAAACCGAGTGGGGCTTGATGTCCAATGAGGGCTGATGTCGGGCGATGCCCGATGTCGGGCGGGGGCCCAGTATGTGTTTTATTATGTATGGTAGGGGTAGTTTGGGGAAATCACTAAGCTTTGTGCTTACTGTTTTCAGTTAATGTTTCAGGTACTTTAGGTTGCAAAGGGAAGAGCTCGGGTTGACTGCATCACACACACCATTGGGATTCCGCATATGATACTTTACTCTGATTTTTATGACATTTGATACATTGGTTATTTTGAGATGTATGGATGATATTTGGAAATAATATTTTATCTATTTTATAAATGATATTTTTGGGACCATATTTTGGGATGTTACAAACCAACACTTCTCTAATGAGTTCTTCCTCTTCAATGTGTACCAAAAACACTCCAAATCACTCAAAAGGCTCAAGATTTCTCAAAGGAAGTCTAGGGTTTCGATTTTAGGGTTTCGATTTTAGGGTTGCAAAGGGAAGAGCTCGGGTTGACTGCATCGCACACACCATTGGGATTCCGCATATGATACTTTACTCTGATTTTTATGACATTTGATACATTGGTTATTTTGAGATGTATGGATGATATTTGGAAATACTATTTTATCTATTTTATAAATGATATTTTTGGGACCATATTTTGGGATGTTACAAACCAACACTTCTCTAATGAGCTCTTCCTCTTCAATGTGTACCAAAAACACTCCAAATCACTCAAAAGGCTCAAGATTTCTCAAAGGAAGTCTAGGGTTTCGATTTTAGGGTTTAATGGGATGGAAGCTGAAGGTAAGAGGGTTTAGAGTTGAGTTAAGGCCATTAAATAGGGTCCAAGACCCTAAATTAGGGTTTGCACCTGACTGGAGTACACCCTGTGTACTCCTGGTATGCCCAGCGTACTCAAGAGGGCATCTGTGATCCTCCTGCCTAGTATGCCCAGCGTATTCCTATGTACGCCCAACATACTAGACATAGCCCTAAAACCACCCAACTTCCGAAGGCTTTAACTTCTTTCGTTCTAAATCTGATTTTGACGATCCTTATATCCACAGAAAGGTAATAAGAAGCTCTACAATCCTATCAACTCTACTTTGCCTTAGAACTTCCCGAACTTAAATCCAAAATTCATAAAAGGCCCGAACTATCACTTTACAGCTATACCCTTGGGCTCCAAGACCCAAACCTAACTCTTGAATCTCCTAATTTACATTATCCACGTATAAAGGGGTCTAAATCTCTCTTCCCTAAGGCCCAAAGCCTTATGATTACTGATCTTCAAGTCACAACCCCGAATTAGGAAATGATTCGAAACAGGGTGTTACAATAGGAAATAGGCGATCTTCTCATGTTACCAAGATTGGGACTTATCAGCTTGTGCTTAGTAGTGATGTTCGGATTAGTTTAACTGATTGTTGCTATTCTTCAGAAATGACACGAAACATTATTTCATTTCATGCATTGTTTAGACAAGGTTTCGTTACTCTTTTAATGATTTGAATCATTCAATTCTGGTTTATAAAAAATGTGTTTTTATATTTGAAGTTTTACCTTGTGATGGTGTGTATGAAACTATGACTTATGTTGATAGCTTAGGTAATAGTGTATTTCACATTCATTCGTCTAATGGATTACCCAAGGCATGCTTGTGGCATTCTCGTCTTGGGCACATTAACAAGAAACGCATCGCCCAAATCCAAAAGGATAGAGTGTTGGAATCATTTGACCTAAGGCCAGATGATGAATGTAAATCTTGTCTTTTGGGCAAGATAACAAAATCACCTTTCACTGGATCTTGTGAAAGAGGTGAAGGGTTGTTGGATCTCATACACACAGATGTGTGTGGGCCCTTGAGATCCACCACAAGAGATGCCAATCGGTTTTACGTAACATTTACGGATGATTATAGTAGATATGGTTATATTTACTTACTCAAACATAAATCAGAAACCTTTGAAAAGTTCAAAGAGTTTAAACATGAATTCGAGAATCAATTAGGCAGGAAGATAAAGATGCTCTGATCTGATAGAGGAGGAGAGTATCTTAGTATCGAGTTCCACGACTACCTCAAGGAATGTGGTATAGTTTCACAGTTAAATCCTCCTAGGACACTACAACTTAATGGTGTGGCTGATAGGTGCAATCGAACCTTGTTGGACATGGTTCATTCCATGATGAGTCGAGCCACTCTTCCCATTTCCTTCTGGAAGTATGCCTTAGAGACAGCCGCCCATATTCTCAATCTTTTCCCTACTAAAACGGTTTCCAAAACACCTCATGAGATTTGGACAGGGAAATTTCCCTCGTTACTACATATCAAAGTCTGGGGTTGTGAAGCTTTCGTTAGATGAGAGACTCGTGACAAGCTAGAAGCTAGAAGTGAGAGATGTATTTTCATTAGTTACCCACAAAAGTCTTTTGGATACTTGTTCTACATACCTAGTGAAAACGTGGTCTTTGTAGCATGAATAGCAGTCTTTTGCGACAGAGAGTTCATATGAAAAAAGGACAGTGGGAGTTGGATTAGTTTCTAAGTCCATAACTATAATTGGTACATACTTGACCCGACCCGGCATGGTCCATTTGGGTTGCATGGCATCAGAACAATTTGGATAGACCTTTTGTGAGAAGAGGATATTTGTGACATATTAATATATTATAAGTTCTAATATATTAATATTGAAATCATATTATTTAATTAATATTGATCAAGAATTAATTTGGACTTGATTTTGTGATCAAAAGAGACTAATTAAATATATGAGGATTGATTGTGTAAATCATTCATTCTTATATATGTGGGCTATGATCCATGATTCCTTATGTTGGGTTTAACCCATGTGGTGACCCATGGATACTCCATGGAGGTTAAAACCATGGAGCATAAGGAATGGGTAAAGTCATGGGTTACATGGTGTAACCCTAATGTGCACACTATATAAAGAACCCATAAGCTCAAGAAATCGGCCCTAAGGATTCTAAGTGAGGGCTAGCTTATTTGGAGCATAAGAACTCTTCTCTCATTGTTATTCCAAGATGGTGTGATGTTTTGTGAACCATTTGAGGTGTCACACTTGGGGCACTAGGCTCTTAAGCTCCATGGAATCAAGCTACAAGGAAGAGGTATGTAATTCTACTAGTTTTTATATTACATGTTGTTCATATTATGCTAGTTAGGATAATACCTTGGAAAATTGATATTTGCATGTATAATATAGAAAACATAGATCCAAGGTATTTAGGGTTGCATGTACACCATAGGAGTGTTAGAATGCTCAAAACCCAACGGTGGTATCAGATCCTAGGCTTGTTTTCATTTATACTTGATGCAACAACTTAAAAATCGAAAATTCTGGCTTTCTGGGCACTGGACTCGCCGAGTCCACTGTTGGACTCGCCGAGTCCATGAAGAAATTCATCCTACTCGTCGAGTAGGTTCATACACTCGACGAGTAGGAGCCCCTGACAGCATATTTTCGAGTTTTAAGGCTGGAATTGGTCTAGAATCATTACCTTAAACTGTTTTGGACTTATAAAACCTGTTTTTGATGTGGTAATGATTATGGTAAACCAATTTCAAAGTCATTATCAAAGTTTTAAGTTTTATATATTTTTATATGATTCTTGAAAATTGTTGATATGGATTGTTCATGCTTATGAGTTTTGGTTAATCATAGGAATTATATGCAAATTGTTTGTTAGTGTAATTCTTGATCTTAATGAAATTGTATGGACTCCATAACTTGTCCTCAAGTTATGGATTACCTAAAGTTTTTTTTGTTACATTGTTTTTGTGAGTTAACTTAGATTAATAAAAAAATTGTATGATAGTTATTTTCAATCCGAATTGATCTAAAAGTAGTTCACAAAATGTGTTTTTGTAGCTTGTCCTCAAGTTATATGAAAAGTCACATTTATGAATCTTGAAGCTCATAAATTTGCCATAGGTTACACAAATGAAGAGTCATCTTTGTCATAAATAGTTTTATGAACTCCATAACTTGTCCTCAAGTTATGGATGTTCAAGAGTCTCTTCATTAGAGTCTTTAAAACTTTAATTAAACTCATAAGTTATGAAAATCCAAGAGTTTTGAAAAGTTTCAATACTTTCCCTCAAGTTTTGGAATTTGTAAAGTTTTGCTTATGAATGCTTTTCCAAATCAAACCCTAGAATTTTAAAAGTTTAAAATTCAACCCTTATAATATTATTATAATTTTAATTATATAAATATGTATAAGATAAAGTCAATCTTACCGTTAGTAGGCCTCATTCACGAAGCCAATCTCTAAGGGGGGTATAAGGTTACTGCCTATAAAATGGCAGTTTAATGGATGTCCACTCTCACCCACTGCTTCCTTGATTGGTGGAGGGTCGTTAGCCGAACGGGTAGGATAGGACTCTAGTTCTCCCTTCATTAAAAGTATAATGATAAAAACTAAGTAACTAAACACTTATTAATTCCCAATCTTAGTTACTTAGGAAAATGTGAAATGGTGCTAACCCATGAAATTGCACTTTGCACCTTTGTTAAGTCGTTAGTGGAGCGTGTGTGGTTAACCGACACACTAACATGGGACTGACAATGTGTGACAAAGGATAACTTAATGTTTATCATAGATTGGTGGAGCGTGTGTGGTTAACCGGCACATCAATTAGGTGATAAAGTTAAGGGTACCAAGTTAATTTGCATGGTTATTCACACCTTGTTTGTGATCCTCGGCATCCCAGTCACAAACTTGAGAGGGCACAATCGAGATTCAATGTGACACCCAAATTTTTTGCAAAAATTTTAAACTTTTAAAACTCATCTTAAATTAAATCAAACAACTGAAAAAGTCATAACACAGTCCATCAAACTTAACAATCATATAAAATAAGTGTGGAAGAAATAACAATAATAAGGTACCAACAAAAATAACTAGTAGCGATTTCCCGGTGCTCCATGTCAAGCCTTAGCCTCTTTAATCTTGACACCTGAAAAGTTATAAGGGAAACCGTAAGCACATTCAAACACAGACATTGTACTAACATTCATATTTACTAACCCTAATCCATTTTCCAATTATAAATGTATAATAAGGACAAAGAACGAATCAATGCCTATAATACAAGAAGGACTTGTAGGTTTGAACCGCACCGGGAAGATCCCGTATCATTTGGCCCTAATCACCGCACCTCACGATGAGTATTACGTTGGTGATCTTACCTACCCACCGCACCAGTAAATCCGTATCCTTTGGTGGTGTCCCCATATCCATGATTAGTTACATACAGTGCACATGTACGAATTAAAACAATAGTTATATAGCATGCTTTTATAATGAATTCAAATAATCACACACGAGCTAACTAGCAAACACAATCATCAATACAACGGTGTGAGAGAACTCACCTTGAGTGAGTAGTAAGGATAGCTAACAATCAAATAATGCTACCAAGCTTGAGCAAACTTCAAAACCTCACCTAAGAAGGACTAAAGGTTAGAAATGAGAAGTAATGAAGCTATGAGTTGAGAAAAGAGTAATCACAGCAAGGTCTTTAAAACAGACCTGCTGTTCAAAACGGATTTACTCCAAAATCTAAAACAGAAACATAGCTTTAACTAAATTTTATAGGAAACTATGATTGTTAATAATTCCATAACTATAAAGAACTCCTTCTAACTCCAAAGGATGAATTAAATATGAATTTTACAAAAAGGTGTATCACTGCTGTCTCCTACAGGACAGTCAAGTGATGTTGGCCAATTCTACCCAACGTGTGAGTAGAATTCGTCCAAACAAAAATTCAGAGAAGTAAAGGACATACAAATGAAAGTCCCAGAGTTTGAATTGAATGAAAATCATTTCCCAAGCTCCGGATATAAAATTCACATTGTGGACAATCACAGCAGTAGTAAAAGCTGGTGACTGCCCACTGATCTGGAGTGTGGATCCATTCTAACCAATTTATAATTAGAAATAACACCCCATCTGCTCCAGATCTTAAATGCATAATATAATGAACATATAGAAACTTGGAATCACTCTGGATCCTTTTCCAACCCTTAGAAATGATGAAATCAAAATGACATATCAGAACAGACCCGGATCGGACCTAACAGCAAAGATGCCATTCTTTCCCATAGATAAAGTCGTTATCAGTGAGGTTGTCCTCTTTAAGAAAGTTAGCCAACTCAATTGTTGAACTTTGGGCACTGTTTTAAGGTCCGTTTGAGTTTTATAGCTCAAGATATGATTTTTACAAAATGACTACAGATCTGATGATAAACAGAATTGTAGCCACCCGTGATTCCTTTTTGGCTTATCCATCCTTCTCCCTTTGAAACACATTTTAAGATGTGTTCATCATCCCAATTCAGTCCCCATGATCATGGTGGTACTAAAAAGGGTTAGTGATCATTAGGATTTCATTTAGCCACAAGAATGTAATAATAATCAACATGAAAATAAACATAAAGCACATAAAATCACCATTCTCCCTTTTAGGGTTTCCATGATCTTTTGCAACATGTAATCACCTAGATCCATCATCCACCATATATGGGGTGAAGATAGGATCTTGAGATGATGTATAACATACAATTCTTTGCAAATAACAAAAGAGATACAAATCAAATAAGAAGGAGTAGAAGTGAAGATGAAATCATAAAACTAGAACAAGGTTATGAATCAAGTTGTAAGAAATGATAAGGAGGTTCATACCAATATGAATCAAGGCTGGAAATGAACAAGAATTAAGCTCCAAACAAGATCCCCTTGGCTGCTCTTGATCCCAAAGAGAGAGAGAAGGACGGTTGTGAGGGAGAGAGAGAGAGAGAGAGAGTAGGGTTTAGAGTGTTTTTCTTGTGTGTGTTCCAAATGACTCAATTAACACATTAAGTATTATTTACTAGATGGACTTTGCAAATAGGCCCATAGCCCATGGACTTCAATAAAAGGAGTTTACAAGACGATCAAAAGAGTCCAATAACATAAGAAATCAGACCTTGGTTAAATAAATTAACCCAAGGTTACAAGAATAATTAAATTAAAATAACTAAACGTACCGAGAAAAAACCGGGGCGTTACAACTCTCCCCCACTAAGAAAGGACTTCGTCCTCGAAGTGAACGCCTAGAAACAGATGCGGATAATGAGCCCTCATCTCGCCTTCCGGTTCCCAAGTCCATTCCGAACCCTTCCTATGTTGCCACTGCACCTTAACCAGGTTTATAGTCTTGTTGCGGAGAGCTTTCGTCTTTCGTTCTAAAATAGCGATTGGTTTCTCAACATAATTGAGACGCTCGCCAATCTGTATGTCCTCCAGTGGTATCACAGCGGTCTCATCAACAACGCATTTTCGTAACTGAGACACGTGGAACGTATTATGAAGTAGACTAAGCTCGTCAGGCAGCTCTAAACGGTAAGCCACCTCTCCAACACGGGCTATGACCTTGTAGGGTCCAATGAATCTGGGTCCGAGCTTTCCCCGCTTCCGAAATCAAATCACACCTTTCCAGAGGGAGACTTTGAGCAACACATAATCTCCCACCTAGAACTCAAGATTGAAGCGTCTTTTGTCGGCATAACTTTTCTGACGACTCCTCGCTGTGACCAAATGATCCCGAATCACTTGGATTTTCTCCGTAGTTCATAGCACGATATTGGTACTCCCAAGTATCCTCTACCCAACCTCGCCCCAACAAACGGGCGTCCTGCAGTTTCTCCCATACAAGGCTTCATACGGAGGCATCTTAATGCTCGAGTGATAGCTGTTGTTATAAGAAAACTCAGCTAGATGTAGATGGTCATCCCAACTACCCCCAAAATCAATTGCACATGCCCTAAGCATGTCCTCCAAGGTCTGAATCGTCTGCTCACTCTGCCCGTCTGTCTGCGTATGGAAGGCGGTGCTAAAATGTAATCGTGTGCCCAACTCCTCTTGAAACTTCCTCCAGAACCGAGAAGTAAATCGGGCGTCCCGATCGGAGACGATAGAAACAGGCACCCCATGTAATGAGACAATCTCCCGAACAAAGATCTCGGCTAATTTCTCCGCCGATGAGCTCTCCTTTATAGCCAGAAAGTGAGCACTCTTAGTCAAACGATCAACAATCACCCATATCGTATCGGCTCCTCGGGCAGTTCTAGGAAGTTTTGTAATGAAGTCCATGGTTAGATGCTCCCATTTCCATTTAGGAATCTCCAATGGTTGCAACTTCCCATACGGTTTCTGGTGTTCCGCCTTGACCTTCCGACAGGTCATACATTCTTCCACAAATCGAGCCACATCATTCTTCATTCCATGCCACCAGTAAGCCTCCTGAAGGTCCCGGTACATTTTAGTAGCACCAGGATGGATAGAAATTTTTTACTTATGCGACTCATCCATTAGGGTTTTCCGATTTCCCCCGGTATATGGAACCCAAACCCTACCGTAGCGAGTCAGCAAACCCCGCCCGTCTCGTTCCATCTTAGGCAACTCTTTCCCAATCTTCTCACGCCTGATGTTTTCCTCCAGTATTGCCGTCTTTTGGGCGTCCCGGATCAGATCTAACAAAGACGACACCATCGTCATCCGGAGACACTTAGCTCGAATCGGTTCGGCAGATTGTTTACGACTGAGAGCATCAACTACCACATTAGCTTTACCGGGGTGGTAGTGAATTTCACAATCATAATCTTTTACCACATCCAACCATCTGATCTGCCTCATGTTCAAATCCCGCTGCTCGAACAAATATTTCAGACTCTTATGGTCAGTGTATATGATACACTTTACCCCATAGAGATAGTGTCTCCAAATCTTAAGAGCGAAAACAACAGCCCCAAGCTCCAAATCATGAGTGGGGTAGTTTCGTTCGTGGGGTTTCAGCTGTCGGGAGGCATAGGCTATCACCCTGTCTCGTTGCATTAACACGGCACCAAGACCCTGAAGCGATGCATCACAGTAAACCACCATATCCTCAACCCCATCAGGTAAGGCCAAAATCGGAGCATCACACAATCGCTCTCCAACTCATCAAACGCCAATTGTTGCTTTGGGCCCCAAACGAATTTCACTAATTTCTTGGTCAATCGGGTGAGTGGCAAGGCGATTTTAGATAAATTTTCAATGAACCTTCGGTAATAACCGGCTAAACCCAATAAACTGCGAATTTCAGAAGGTGTTTTTGGAATCTTCCATTGTTTAACCGCATCAACCTTGGCTTGATCGACCTTAATACCGTGTTTGTTTACCACATGCCCCAAGAACTGAACTTCTTCTAACCAAAATTCACATTTTGAGAATTTAGCATAAAGCCTTTCTCTTGCCAGAGTTTCCAGAATCTCCCGAAGGTGTTGCTCATGCTCCTCTTTGCTCTTAGAATAGACCAAGATATCATCAATGAACACCATGACCGAACGGTCAAGCATCGGGCTACACACCCGGTTCATGAGATCCATAAACGCTGCGGGTGCATTGGTGAGCCCAAAAGGCATCACCACGAACTCAAAATGCCCATAACGAGTATGGAATGCTGTTTTCTCAATGTCTTCTTCACGAACCCGCATCAAACGCATCAAGCCAATCCATGCCTACGATAACGCAGAGCTCTCGCATCGCAATAGGGATAAGATCAATGGGGAATTCAACTCCAGAAAACTCGAGAGTGCAACCTCGATAAACATCGGTGACATAAATAGTGCGGTTGTCGGCAACTTCGACAACCATTGGGAGAGCCAATTTTCCGATACTACGCCCCAAACGATTAATAAACGTGTGAGATACAAAAGAATGGGTAGCACCGCTATCAAACATAACAGCAGCAGGCTCGGAATCTAGCAAATAAGTGCCTGATTCACCACATACAATCATGTAGACAATTCTAACTACCATTTATTAAATAATGCAAAAGTGGAGAGAAAGGAAAAAAAAGAAATTTTACCTGCCACTGTCGCGGTAATCACCGGCTCCTCCGCAACCATCTGGTGAGCACGTCCTCGTGTCACCATAGTGGGTCCCTTAGAAGACGATGCAATTGCAGGATTTGTACCCCCGTCTCCTTTACCAGTCTTCAACTTCGGGCATTCGGGCTTCTTGTGTCCCGTCTCGTTGCAGTGATAGCAGACGGGAACAACAGAAGTAATCTGAGGAACTACACTCGCAGGGGGAGCCCTACAATTCTTCCAATGATGCCCTGGATTTTTGCAGTTGTAGCATATCAACGGATTTTTCTCGCCCTGACCTGAAGACGGCCTGTACTCATACCTTGACTTACCACCCTGCTTTTGCTTTTTCTGGGCATCTCCGGATGTCTTGGAAGAGGTGTCATTGGCTTTCCTCTTAAACTGGGTCTGCAACTCGATTTCCCTCCTCCTCGCTGCATCCATGATCGCGGATAAAGTCGGGAACTCCTGCATGCTAACGAATTCTCGAATCTCGGTACGTAGAATGGCAGTGTATCGGATGACCAACCATGCCTCGTTCCCAGCAAACGAGGGGCAAAAAGATAGCATCTCCAAGAATTGGCATTCAGGTCGCTAACGGACTTGGTAGTCTGCTGTAAGGCCATGAACTCTTGCTGCATCCGCTGCTGCTCCACCTTAGGCACATATTGTGCCTCGAACCTCTCCACAAATTGGGCCCAAGACATGGCCCTCACTTCTTCTTCGTTTAATAGAGCGGTGATGGTGTTCCACCATGTCTTTCCCCTTTTTCGCAGCTGATTCATGGCGATCACTACTTTGTACTGGTCTGAACACCCAACGGTCATGAAGGCGCCCTCAACATCTGACACCCAGTGCTTAGCAGCAACTGGGTCGGATTTACCGTTCCAAAGAGGAGGGTTACACTTGCTGAACTTCTCGAAGTAGTATGCCGAATCCCGAACAAGCGGAGCCGGTAATGTTCCACCGGGAATAGCCGTGAGGCTCTCATCCAGTAGAGCACCGACTTGGTTGATTATGTCATTGGTCACCCGAGATTAGTTTGTTGAAAGCGTTATTGAATTCATCAGCGACAATATCCCTAACTTGCTCCATTTGGAGCAGATTAAGTCGAGCAGGCGGAGCCATCTGTATCCGCAGAAGAAGGAAAATATTTAGAAACAATTCAGCCTAGATATTTCTAGGAAGACGAAACACTCAGCTTGCCGAAAAATTTTCAACCTTGTCCCGACCCGAAACCGGCACCGATGTTTCAAATAGTAGGGGCCCTTCTACTACCTTCCACACAAGTTCCAATTTCGCATTCGCGTCTAGTTTCAAAATTTCCAGTTCGCTCTAGCCGTTAATTTTTACAACTCTCTCACATGTTAACACTAACTAAGTGTGTAATCTAACATTTTAAGGCTAGAAGAATCCATTTCATAGTCAACAATTTAACATAAACATTTAACATAAGAAATAAGGCTTACTTGGCTGGCTGACTGGCACACCGCGACATCTTCCACTACTAGTCTTCAGAAGATTTGAAAAATATTTTTAAAAAGAAAATAAACTCTTATAGAGCCTCAAATTTGAGTCTAGAACATCCACAAGAATGCCTAGTTCGCTCAAACTGTGGCTCTGATACCAACTTGTGACACCCAAATTTTTTGCAAAAATTTTAAACTTTTAAAACTCATCTTAAATTAAATCAAACAACTGAAAAAGTCATAACACAATCCATCAAACTTAACAATCATATAAAATAAGTGCGGAAGAAATAACAATAATAAGGTCCCAACAAAAATAACTAGTAGCGATGTCCCGGTGCTCCATGTCAAGCCTTAGCCTCTTTAATCTTGATACCTGAAAAGTTATAAGGGAAACCGTAAGCACAAAGCTTAGTGAATTCAAACACAGACATTGTAATAACATTCATATTTACTAACCCTAATCCATTTTCCAGTTATAATTGTATAATAAGGACAAAGAACGAATCAATGCCTATAATACAAGAAGGACTTGTAGGTTTGAACCGCACCGGGAAGATCCCATATCATTTGGCCCTAATCACCGCACCTCACGATGAGTATTACGTTGGTGATCTTACCTACCCACCGCACCGGTAAATCCGTATCCTTTGGTGGTGTCCCCATATCCATGATTAGTTACATACAGTGCACATGTACGAATTAAAACAATAGTTATATAGCATGCTTTTATAATGAATTCAAATAATCACACACGAGCTAACTAGCAAACACAATCATCAATACAACGGTGTGAGAGAACTCACCTTGAGTGAGTAGTAAGGATAGCTAACAATCAAATAATGCTACCAAGCTTGAGCAAACTTCAAAACCTCACCTAAGAAGGACTAAAGGTTAGAAAGGAGAAGTAATGAAGCTATGAGTTGAGAAAAGAGTAATCACAGCAAGGTCTTTAAAACAGACCTGCTGTTCAAAACGGATTTACTCCAAAATCTAAAACAGAAACATAGCTTTAACTAAATTTTATAGGAAACTGTGATTGTTAATAATTCCATAAATATAAAGAACTCCTTCTAACTCCAAAGGATGAATTAAATATGAATTTTACAAAAAGGTGTATCACTGCTGTCTCCAACAGGACAGTCAAGTGATGTTGGCCAATTCTACCCAACGTGTGAGTAGAATTCGTCCAAAAAAAATTCAGAGAAGTAAAGGACATACAAATGAAAGTCTCAGAGTTTGAATTGAATGAAAATCATTTCCCAAGCTCCGGATATAAAATTCACATTGTGGACAATCACAGCACTAGTAAAAGCTGGTGACTGCCCACTGATCTGGAATGTGGATCCATTCTAACCAATTTATAATTGGAAATAACACCCCATCTTCTCCAGATCTTAAATGCATAATATAAGGAACATATAGAAACTTGGAATAACTTTGGATCCTTTTCCAAGCCTTAGAAATGATGAAATCAAAATGACATATCAGAACAGACCCGGATCGGACCTAACAGTAAAGATGCCATTCTTGCCCATAGATAAATTCCTTATCAGTGAGGTTGTCCTCCTTAAGAAAGTTAGCCAACTTAATTTTTGAACTTTGGGCACTAGTTTGGGGTCCGTTTGAGTTCTAGAGCTCAAGATATGATTTTTACAATATGACTACAGATCTGATGATAAACAGAATTGTAGCCACACGTGATTCCTTTTTGGCTTATCCATCCTTCTCCCTTTGAAACACATTTTAAGATGTGTTAATCATCCCAATTCAGTCCCCATGATCATGGTGGTACTAAAAAGGGTTAGGGATCATTAGGATTTCATTTAGCCACAAGAATGTAATAATAATCAACATGAAAATAAACATAAAGCACATAAAATCACCATTCTCCCTTTTAGGGTTTCCATGATCTTTTGCAACATGTAATCACCTAGATCCATCATCCACCATATATGGGGTGAAGATAGGATCTTGAGATGATGTATGACATACAATTCTTTGCAAATAACAAAAGAGATTCAAATCAAATAAGAAGGAGTAGAAGTGAAGATGAAATCATAAAACTAGAACAAGGTTATGAATCAAGTTATAAGAAATGATAAGGAGGTTCATATCAATATGAATCAAGGCTGGAAATGAACAAGAATTAATCTCCAAACAACATCCCCTTGGCTGCTCTTGATCCCAAAGAGAGAGAGAAGGACGGTTGTGAGGGAGAGAGAGAGTAGGGTTTAGAGTGTTTTTCTTGTATGTGTTCCAAATGACTCAATTAACACATTAAGTACTATTTACTAGACGGACTTTGCAAATAGGCCCATAGCCCATGGACTTCAATAAAAGGAGTTTACAAGATGATCAAAAGAGTCCAATAACATAAGAAATCAGACCTTGGTTAAATAAATTAACCCAAGGTTACAATAATAATTAAATTAAAATAACTAAACGTACCGAGAAAAAATCGGGGCGTTACATTCAAACATGCCATTGAAAGTTCAATATATCTCAAAAGATCTAGGAGTTTCAAATCCAATTAAAACTTAATTATATTTCATTTTCATGGTGGAAATTGGTAAATCGTCATTTTCCTACCTTCAAATATTTTATAACTTGGATTACGGCATCCCTCTTCCAATTATAAATAGTTTGGTGGGTCCTAGCCTTAATATTTCATATTGGGTGTTATATTAAGGACTTTAAATCAACTAACTTGAATTTCTCTCATTATAAATGTCTAGTTTGGACAGCTATGGTCTTCCCAAATCTTTAGGAACAAGCTTTCCTAATGAAGATGATATCCCACATGGCAATCAAGGTGAAAGGTTAATCCCTTTATTGTGCATTAATAGGACTGGAATCATATTTCACTTCCTCCACCTCCTCCAATTATTCTCCCTAACCCACAAGTTCAAGACTTGAAAGTTCTAAGTCACTCAATCCCTATTGGCAAGTCGGGAGAGTCAGGTGTCAAAGTCTCGAGGTAGCTGCTGTTGACTTGGTTCTTCAGTCACTCCCTGATGACAGATCCCGAGATGACCCTTAGTGATCTTACCTATTTTCTTGATGCTGCTAAATTAGCAATGATTTGGAGCACTGGTAAAGCAAATTTCATTGATCTACTTCCCAAAAATTCCATGGACATTGACAATGGTAACATTAGAAGTTCAGAAAAGCTTTCTCTTCCCAATGGAAAGGGATCGGCCATGGTCAAGTCGTTTGACTCAATGGTAAAGAGAAAGGCTAAGTATGGACAACCAAGTGTACCATTTCCAAAGAATCCATATGTTTCTTTTACCAAAAGAAGGGGCATTGGTTGCGAAGCTGCCGAATTTACCTGAAAGTTCATAAGGATGGTAAAAGTCAAAAAGGTTTGACTTTTCTTCAGGTTAAAGTCCATTATATAACTCTATGAAGTCTCTTTTGGAGATTCTTAATACATGATGTAATGTAATTACATTTTGATGTTTTGAAGAATCAAAGGAAAACTAAAGAAAGAGTATGTTGATTCTGATCGCGACGATGGATTTCGATCGCAAGGTTCGGTGATCAGAATTTTGAGCTGTTACTTAAGAGTTATGATATATTGCTTAGGAATAGACAACAACATGTTTTTTATATGTATTTACATTGTAAGGACAAGATTTTCCGCAAGTTTTAAAATAAAAGAAAAGGTTTTGTTTTTATTTATTTTAAGTATCCTTACAATGGCATTTGTGAAAAAATTGTTGTTTATATGTTTCCATTGATAAGCAATATTGGAAAATGGATTTGATTCTTTCATTTGTGGTAGTGTCATAATTTACCAAATAAGGAAAGATTCTCATCACCCAAGTTTCAGTTGGATAGAAACTTGGAATCATGCAAGTTGTATTGTATGATGAGTGAGAATTTTCATTTTTGGGAAATTATGACTAATTCCTTGTTCACATGTATGTGTGAGTCAAGTGAAGGACTGAAGGATTGGGTACACTAGGTTGTGCGCTGGTCAGGTCCACCACAAAGGTCGATAAGATTATTCGTCATGATTTACTAAAGTTTAATAAATATGGTTATACTTACAAGTTTAAGTGTAATTCTGAAACATTGGAAAAGTTTCAATGTATGGCAGGACGGATAAGAAGAATCAAATTAGGTATAAAGATAAAAGTTTCTCCAATCTGAAGAGATGGGAGAGTACTTGAGTATCTTTTTATATGATTATCTTAGTGATTATAAAACCATATCACAGTTGATCCTCTAAAGACACCTTAGTGCATTTGTTTGGCTAAGGAGAGGAATCATGAATTGTTGAAATGGTTAAATCAAAAGATAAATCATACTTCGTTCCAAAAATCAAGTCTTAGAGTCATACTCTAAGATTGTAACTTGAGTGACATAATCTTTAGAAAGTTTGTAACACTTGTCAAATGTAGAGTAAGATGTTTCCTATTCTTGTACATTTGAAGTTGGTTAGTTGTGATGTTTTGGATAAAACAAAGACCAACTAAGACCAATTGTATGAAGTGTTTAAATTGATAAGAATCTGCACTAACTCTTGAATATTTGTTTTGTCAAGGAATGGTTCTTGACAAGAGAATCTTATATGTCAAGAGGTCAGTGGGAGTCTTAAAAGATATTGAGAAAGTTTTAAGAACTAATCAAGAGTATTGTTAATCACTAGCCCACAACTTGAGGTTTGTAACCCATTGTGTTGACATATTTATGTTTTTGTGCCCATTCCAGTTTAAGTTGACTATGCTTGTGAGTTCTGTAAGTTCTCAATTGTTTGCATAAAAACCTGGAAGCAATGGTAGGCCCTTGTGCTGCTGGGTGGCAAGAAAAATGAGATTGGGCAAGTTCAGTCCATATAAGTTTGGATTTGTCACTAACCTTATCTTGTGATTATGGCTATGACAAATTCACATGGATAGGAACAAATACACCATAAAAATCTAAGTGTCATAAGGTTTCTCTCCGATTCATGAAAATGATGGTGAGGAAACGCTTTCACTAAGTAGATTTTAAGTAGATAGCAATTGTGATATTTGCATTCTCAAAGTCATTAGTGGAGCGCGTGTGGTTAACTGGCACACTAACATGAACTTGTGAGAATGGAAAAAGGTCTAAACATTATGATTACGACATCCCACTTCATAATTGTTTACACACACATGTGAGCTATCTAAGGAATGGTGTATGATTTTGATAAAATCTTATCAAAGCATCTCGTATCAAAAATTTGAACTTTGGTAAAGAAAGTCAATAAAGTATTGATTTCTAGAAGTCCAGCTGATTACGGGATACATGCCAAAGCTAGTGGGAGCATAAGTGTTATTCTAGTAAGATAATAATCATTATGATAGTGGGAGCATGATTATTATGTTGCAAGTTAGCAATGTTAATTATAGAAAACAAAAGTTTCAATTCGTTTTGAAAAGTTGTTTGCTATAATTAAAGGAGAGGATTTATACTTCATTCTAATTCTACAAGCTTAGATTGAGATTTTAATCAACTTTAGTCAAGGATATATATGAATGTTATGTTGGAATTGTTCAACATAAGGAAATTATATGTATGTTGCATTCTCAAAATTTGATTATGATTACGGCATACTTCTTCATAGTCCGAATTTTGAGAACATGGCAAATAGAAATATTATAGAAAAAGACTGGTCCAGTATCATGTCTTTATGTGAGACATCATGAATTGTGTCCCATATGCTTCAGATATAGGGTCGATTGCATGTGCTATAATATTCATCCTTTCTAAATTTTTCCAAATGCTCAGGGCATTAAGAGGGGAAAAGTCAAGAATTGGATATGAGTAAAATGATTAAGCAATTCTCGATGACAATCTAAGGTTTACCAAAGATTGGTTGCTCAGGGACAGTTGGAAGTATGGTGTAAATTTTTGAGAGGACCATATTGATATATTCTGAAAAGAGGCAACTCTTACTCAGAAGTGATAGTCAAAATGAGAATATGGAAATATTCCCATAGGTGGAAGTTATTCGATCTGTGTAAGATTAGAAAACTTAATGCGAGAAGGATGTTCAAAGCAATGTACTTTGAATATGAGACTTCGTTTCCATGGAGTTTATCTCCATTGGAATACTTTGTAATGTCTGTTGACAAGTCTTTGTGACTTTGTGCATAATCATTATAGAGGACCAGTGCATATAAGTTAAAAATCTAACAAGATTTCGGTAAATGGAAGGAATTTGGAATTTTTGCATTTGCTGTAAGGATTTGGGATTGTGAAATGAGAATCATTGAAATTATGTTCAATCGATCTATTTCACAAAGTAAAAGATCATAGACAAACTTAGTGTGCATACTTGGTGTATGGCATAACTAATGTTTGGACAAACATAGTGTGCATATTTGGTGTATGGCGTGACTATTGTTTGGATAAACATAGTGTGCATGCTTGGAGCATGGCATGACTATTGTTTTAATTCAAGTATAAAGTTGATAAATTCGAAACATTATACAATGAATAATGAGTAATCAATATGGTGCTTAGATAAAAGGTGTTTTTATTTACACTCAAATAGTTTTGGGGCCATATAGGATTAGTATTATTCTTGTGCTTCACTTTGCATGTTTTGACTTCTAGAATAACTAGGTCATTCTTTCCTAATGACTAAGTTATTCAAACCATCCACAGTCGATAATACGTTGGAAGTAGGTATTAAGGCATGACTGTCATGAAGCTGGTTTGTAGATGTCCAAGGTATTGGACATAGCAAGAGTTGCTACAACATTCATGAGTGCTCATAAGTTCTGAGTATTGGATTCAAATTTGAATCACTTCATGGATTTTATCACGAGTGAATCATGAGACGATAATATCTTATATTCTTCAAACCTAGAGATATGAGTTGTTGACTATGAGTTGGTTATACATTGATTGCACGAAAATGCATTGGTAACTCGATGTTATAAAACGTGCCTTTGTGTATGATTCAACAAGTAGTTAGTACAAGCATATGATTCAAAGTTTATCCATTCCTTTAACCCCTAAAGGGATAAAAGCGATATCTGTGGGCCCCTTGATGATTTAGTGATGACACCCCTAAGTGCTTGGCCAAGCCTAGACTGATTTGATTTGTTTAATTAGTCAGTCGTCATAAATCGGAAACCGGGAAACAACAAATGGACAGAGAGAATGATTATAATCCATGTCTCAGTCCATATGATATCTAGAATGTAGGAATATATGATCACTTATCTAATGGACGCGTCATTGATTTGTTCAGAGTTTGACAGCGACTTTTAAGAGCTACGATTGCTAGTCGGGTTATGAAGTCATACTTGCAATAATACTTATTAGACTTATCCAAGTGGGAGACTGTTGGATTAGTGTCTAAGTCCATAACTATAATTGGTATATACTTGACCCGACCCGGCATGGTCCATTTGGGTTGCATGGCATCGGAACAATTTAGATAGACCTTTTGTGAGAAGAGGATATTTGTGACATATTAATATATTATAAGTTCTAATATATTAATATTGAAATCATATTATTTAATTAGTATTGATCAAGAATTAATTTGGACTTGATTTTGTGATCAAAAGAGACTAATTAAGTATATGAGGATTGATTGTGTAAATCATTCATTCTTATATATGTGGGCTATGATCCATGATTCCTTATGTTGGGTTTAACCCATGTGGTGACCCATGGATACTCCATGGAGGTTAAAACCCATGGAGCATAAGGAATGGATAAAGTCATGGGTTACATGGTGTAACCCTAATATGCACACTATATAAAGAACCCATAAGCTCAAGAAATCGGCCCTAAGGATTCTAAGTGAGGGCTAGCCAATTTGGAGTATAAGAACTCTTCTCTCATGGTTATTCCAAGATGTTGTGATGTTGTGTGAACCATTTGAGGTGTCACACTTGGAGCACTAGGCTATTAAGCTCCATGGAATCAAGCTACAAGGAAGAGGTATGTAATTCTACTAGTTTTTATATTACATGTTGTTCATATTATGCTAGTTAGGATAATACCTTGGAAAATTGATATTTGCATGTATAATGGAGAAAACATAGATCCAATCTATTTAGGGTTGCATGTACACCATAGGAGTGTTAGAATGCTCAAAACCCAACAAGTACAATTGACCTTGAAAAGATTCAAGAGTTAACCATTAAAGGAACCTTAGAAGACACTAGCACTCAACCTGAGGAAGAAATTCGAGTTGGTCCAGTTAATAATTCATTAACTCTTCGTCATTCCAATAGAGTTAGCATGCCACCTGAGTTCTATGGTTTCCATATAACTTCGTATGGTGATACGTTTATCAGTAATCAGACACTGATAAATATGGATGACCCAGCTAACTACAAGAAGCAATGGATGGCCCTGAGGAAGCAAAATGGAAAGAGGCAATGGATAGCGAGACCAAATCCATGTATGACAACCAAGTTTGGAACTTGGTTGATCAACAACCCGATCGAAAGACAGTTGGTTGTAAATGGATCTTCAAGTAGAAGGTTGACATAGATGGAAATGTGCACACATTCAAGGCACAAATGGTTGCGAAGGGCTTTACTCAAATCCAAGGGGTTGACTATGATGAGACCTTATCACCAGTGGGTAAGACAAAATCTATTAGCATAATGCTATACATAACTGCCTTTCATGATTATGAAATTTGGTAGATGGATGTCAAAACCACTTTCCTTAATGGGAAGTTGACTGAAGATGTTTACATAAGTCAGCCAGAGGGTTTTGTTGATGCAAATTTTCCCAATAGACTGTGTAAGCTTGAGGGATCCATCTATGGATTGAAACGAGCATATCACAGCTGGAATATTTTCTTTCATGATAAATTCAAATGGTTTGGTTTCTCTAAAATTGAAGATGAGTCTTGTGTGTATGTCAAAGCTAGTGGGAGTATAGTAACTTTTCTAGTATTGTATGTTGATGACATACTACTCATGGGAAATGGCATTCCAACCTTACAAGAAGTAAAATCTTGGCTTGGAAAGTGTTTCGCTATGAAGGATCTAGGAGAGGCTGCCTATATTCTCGGGATTAGAATTTTGAGAGATAGAAAGAGCAGACTAATTAGACTTAGTTAAAGTACATACTTGGATAAAGTACTAAAATGGTTTAGTATGGAAAATTCCAAGAAAGGAGAGCTACCTATTCAGAGCAATGCAAATTAACTAAGACTCAAAGCCCAAGTACAGATGAAGAGATAGTTGATATAAGTCGAGTCCCTTATGCTTCGGCTGTAGAATCGATCATGTACGTTATGACATGTACTCACCCTAGTGTGTCCTTTGCTTTAAGCATGGTCAGTCAATATCATGGGACATCCTGGCAGAGCTCATTGGAAAGTAGTTGAGAACATTATCAAGAACATTATCAAGTATCTGCGAAGAACATTATCAAATCCTGGCATTAGTATGTTGAGAGTGACTGGGTATCGTGACGCGAGCTTTCAAACATATAGAGACAACTTCCGCTCTCAATTTGGCTAGGTATATATATTAAATAGAGGAGCAGTTACTTGGAAAAGTTCCAAGCAAGACATAGTGGCTGAGTTTACATGTGAATCAGTGTACATAGCGGCAAGTGAAGCATCAACGGAAGTAGCACGGTTGAAGAACTTCATCGGAGATCTTGGAGTTATTCTGACAATTTTCTACGATAATGAAGGAGCGGTTGCTTTGACCAAAGAACCGAGAGATCATGGAAAATCAAGACATGTCGACAGAAAGTAACATTATATCAGACATAGAGTTGAAGAAGGTCATCTCTTAGTGAATAGAGTCTCGTCAGAATATAATATTGCAGATCCTCTCACAAAGGCGCCGAGTAGGATTAAGCATAGACAGCATGCTAGGAGCATTGGATTGAGAGATGAAATTAGTCTTAGTAGTTAGATGATTAGTTTGAAACTTGTAACAAAAAAAATGCAATTGACTTTTGGTGATTAAACAATAGATATTATTTATGAGTTTATTTACTGCCTTTGCCAATTATTTATTCTTGTGTTTCGTTTTGCATATTATACTTCTCGAATAATTTAATTATTCAAATTCCATAGTCGCCCATACTTTGGGAAGTACGTAGTGAATTAAGATTGTCATGAATTGGATTTTAGATTGTCTAACGGAGTTAGACATGGCAATTGAATTGCAACAACATTCATGAGTACTTAGAAATAAAGATTTAAGTATTGGATAAACCCATGTTCAAAGAATTACTTCATG
The DNA here is from genome assembly GCF_052849685.1 of Lactuca virosa. Taxonomy (NCBI): domain Eukaryota; kingdom Viridiplantae; phylum Streptophyta; class Magnoliopsida; order Asterales; family Asteraceae; genus Lactuca; species Lactuca virosa. The sequence goes on from NC_136429.1 coordinate 211,622,962, forward strand.
GATTATATCACGAGTAGTTCTAAGACGATAATATCTTATATTCTTGAAATAGAGATATATGAGTTGTAATTTACAACTCGGTTGTGCATTGGTGTTGCGTAAACGTATCAGTAACATGATGTTATAAAACGCAGTATCATGTATGATTTGGTGAGTACAGGATACAAACATATAACCCCAAGTTTATTCGTTTCTTTTGCCCTAACAGAAGAAGCAATATCTTTGGGCCCCTCGGTGATTTGGTGTTGACTTATAGTGTTGGGCCCAGCCATGACTTAATTGATGTGTTCAGTTTGAAGTCTTATGTTGTCATCACAAATCAGGAAATCGGGAAACAAAATTTGGACAATGATTTTGATTCTAATCCATGTCTCATGTCTGTATGATATCTAGTAGAACGGAGAAATATTTGATTATTTATATAAGAACCAATGTATGTTTAGATCAGAGTTCAGCAGTTGCTTCGGAAAGCACACTTTGTTGTTTAATTTGGAAGTTGTGATTTGGTTATAGACTTATCCAAGTGGGATACTGTTGGATTAGGTGTCTAAGCCATTAACTAAATTATTATAAACTTAAATTATTAGAAAAGTCCTTTTGGGTTGCCCTCAAACGTAGTAAGAGACTAGAATTCTATTTGGAAAGAGACTGATTTATTAATTTATTATATGATTAATAACTTAATTAGAAATCAAAATAAATAATTTATTAATATGTTTTGAGAATAATATATTAATTCAAAATTATATTGTTTAATTATAAATTAATCATAAATTAATTGGAATTAACTTTGGAATAATTAAAAGTGGAAGGAATAAAGGTGAGAATGTTCAAAAGATTGAACATTCACCAATTCTAGAACCTACCTAAGGGTTAGAAGAATTCTAGAGGGGTTCTGGAAGGTTTCTAGAGCTTATCTTGGACTCTAAGGAAACTTGGGGGAGGGGGGGGGAAGCAAAAGGGATAAGGCTTACCTAAGGAAACCTGCCTAATCCAATCCCCTTCTACTCACCTATATAAACCCTCATTGGGTATCTAACTTTCAGCCATCATATCCCTCAAAAGGAATTCCAAAAATTCCCTCATTTCCCATCTCTCTTCAATAGTCTCCAACTACTAGGCTTTGGGTGTGAGCCATCAGAGGCACGAGATTTATGGTGCTGGCTTTCTGAAGTTCTACAAAGAAGGAATTCAATTTTATTTTGTAATAATAAACTAAAAGCTATGTGTTGATGCGCCCCTCAGAGCGGGCCAGAAACAAGCGAACCCCTCGGCGAGGAATCCCCAGCGAAGCCCGGGCCGGCGACTCGGCCGCTCTGGCAACCCCGGACCCCCGCGAGGCGACCGCGAGGGAAGTCCGCCCTCGCTAAAGGTTTTTCCTCAGCTACAATCCAAAGATAATGGCTCCAGGCGACAAAGAGCATGGCCAGAGCATTATCGCCTGGACCAATCGTTGGACCAGACATGAACGTGGAGCATGGTCCTCCAATAAGGACGGTGAATCCTATCGGGGACGCAGTCCTTGTCCCTCGTACGGATCGAGGAAGATCCTCAATATAAAATTCCGGTCACTCTGCCGTAAGAGGTAAGCTATTCTCTTCCTCGATCATTCACCTCCATACTTCAGATTCGTCCCACTAGCTTGACCGTCAGAGCGTCTTTCCGGGACCTCCTCCCGGAGAGCGGATCACGTTTCTTCTTTCTTTGTGACCTCTCAGGTTCTATTCCGACGACCATCCCTCAACATCTAAGGTGGTTTGGAGCCAGGTCGCATCATTTGGCGCCATGCGTTTGTGTAACAATAGATACGCAAACCATTTTTTCTCTTTCTCTTACAACCTAACCACGCATGACAATGAAGACGACAGGTGAGCCATCGGAACCACCGCATAGCCCGATACACCCAATGGTGTCGTTGGAAGCAACCAACACTCTAGCATCGCCACCTTCCGGCGGCCCGCCACCATCTCTTGAAACAACACCACCCTCCGACAGCCCGCTACCATCTCTTGAAGCAGCGCCATCATCTGGTGGCCTACCATTGTCTCTTGAACCAGCACCATCATTTGGTGGACTGCCACCACCTCTTGTGGCAGCGCCATCATCTGGTGGTCCGCCACCGTATCCCATGACGACACCGTCACCAGATGACCCACCACCCTCCGTTGCAGCAATCATGCAATCGGTTTTAACCCAGAGCCAAACGGCGCCATCCACCTTGACTCACGTAACACCCCCACCATTCCCAAATAGCGACAGGTTCAACTAATACATTGTATCCCCTTTGCCGCCTTTCTTCCCTAACACCACCAGTCCTAGAAATCCTCAAACAACACCCATAACGCCTCTCGTGAATATCTTACATGCAAATAGCACTATAACTGGCCCAAATGTTACACCACGGCCGCAGAACCACCCATCATTGATGGCGAGCACCGCGTCAACATCACCACTCGCACTTTACCAGCAAATACCCATGGCCCAACAACAAATACCCATGGCCCAACAGCAAATAACCATGGTCCAACAGCAAATATCCATGGCCCAACAGCAAATACCCATAGCCCAACAGCAAATACTCATGACTCACACCTTCCCTACTCCATTTCAACCGTCAAACTTCTACGGATCAGTAGTGCCAAACCTTACAGCCTATAACAACATGTTGGTACAACCCTTTTTGGCAATACAACAGCCAGGGTATCACTTCACTCAGTGAACCCCAAACCAAGATTGCTTGTCACGAAGTGTTACATCGCCGTTCGTCAAAGAGCTCGTGGAATACAAGATCCCGAACACCGCCAAACTACCCCACCTTAAGACATATGATGGCACTACCGACCCAGATAGCCACATCGATACATACAAATGGACCATGACGTCCCTCAAGCTAGACGAACAGTTCTGGTGCACATACTTCCCCACTACCTTGGATGGCAACGCAGGGACATGGTTGAAGACACTACGCCCAGGCAGCATCATCAACTTTAGCCAGCTGAAGTACCTTTTCCTAACCAACTTCATGCAACTCCGGAAGTACAAGGGCGATTGCCACTCGATCATTGGGTGCAAACAACAGGAGGGGGAGACATTCAAGGACTATTTTGCCAGGGTCACTAAAGCAACGCTAGACGTTCCAGGGCACGATGAGGGTTTGATCGCAGGAGCATTCACCTGGGGATTGTTACCAGGATCGTTGTCCCAGAAACTCATGGGCAAGCAACCCCAAACAAGGGCAAAACTAAAGGAGCGAGTGGAGCGATTCCTACGCCAAGAGGAGGGCAAAGCATCGAAGCAGGCATACCTCAATGCCATGACATCCTCCGCTAGAAAGCGAAGCCACCACCCTACTCCCCATCCCGATCCTCGGGGGGGGGGGGGGGGGGAGGCAGGTTCATGGGGCCAGATAGACGGTTGCCAGAGCGTTTCAGACCTTTCGTTAAAGATGAGAGGCGGGGAAGACGAGCATAAGTCTACACGGTCGACGAGAAACCGGCAGCAAAAGGCACTAAAACGTAGTATTGTGAATACCACAAAAGCAGGACACATGACACGATCAACTGTTCAGTCCTAAAAATGGAAATTGAGGAAAAGAAAATAAAGCGAAACGTGATAGAAATTGCCAAGAGCCTACGAGCCAAGTTTGACGCAGAAAACCCCAAAGAGGCCACTGGAAGGGAAGATCGTAGGCTGGAAATCCTTGCGATCCACCACAAAAGGGGGAGAGTGGAACGCACAGTGGATACACGAAGCATCACAGAAGCAATGCAGGGGTTAACGTTCTCCATAAACGACCCAAGCCCGACCGGCTGGAGCGGGGACAACCCCCTCGTCATCCAAGGATCCATTCAAGATGTCATCGTGCATCGAGTATACGTCGACACAAGAAGTTCTGCGGACATCATCTACAAGAATTGTTTCCGGCTGCTACCGAACGCATGGACGGAAGGTCTTTGGCCAGCCACAAGCCAACTCACTGGATTCACAGGACAATTCATATACCGTTTACGTTAACCAGTCAAGACAAAACCAAGCGACGGACCGCCCTGGTGGATTTTGTGGTCATACGGTACCCGTTAGAACACAATATCATATTGGGACGGATGGCCCTACTAAAGTTCGGAGCAATCTTATCAACAATCCATGGGATAGTAAAATTCAGCACAAGCCAGGGAACGGCAACAATCCTAGCCACTCCCCCCAAGGGAGCTTAAACACTACGAGATCATGAAACCAAGAGACATCTCAGCCGAAGCCAAGAGACCAAGGTCGGGCTCGTCGAACGGGGGAGAGGTAATTAACAGGGAATACCCAGACCAGCGGGTGAACCTGGGGACGGCCCTCCCTACAAAAACGAGACAAGCGTTGGTTCAGCTATTACAGAAGTATAAACATGTGTTCGTCTGGACGCCCACAGACATGGTAGAGGTCGACCGAGGAATCATAGAACACAAGATAAAATCAGGAGCTAAGGAAATAAAACAGAAGAAGCGGGTCCAAGGAGAAGACTGAAACAAGGCAATCAACGCAGAAGTGGCCAAATTAACCAGCGCCGGAATCCTTAGGGAAGCGATTTTCCCCACATGGATCGCCAACCCGGTAATGGTAAAGAAACACAACGGCAGTTGGCGCATGTGTATTGATTACTCAGATCTCAACAAAGCATGCCCCAAGTATTGCTACCCGCTACCGGAGATAGACCAAAAGGTAGAGTCCCTACAAGGTTTCCAGTGGAAATGCTTCTTGGATGCGTACAAGGGGTATCACCAAATCCTAATGAGAAAAAATGACGAATAGAATATAGCCTTCTATATAGATCACGGCGCCTTTTGCTACACAAAAATGTCGTTCGGATTAAAGAACGCCAGGGAAACCTACCAGCGATTGTTCGACTCCCTGTTTGCCAACCAAATTGGTAGGGACATTGAAGTCTATGTTGACAACATGGTCATTAAAAGTCCGGACGAGCAGAGGCTACTACGTGACATGGAGGAGACGCTGCAAACTTTGGAAATAGCTAAGATGAAGTTAAACCCCACCAAGTGTACCTTTAGAGTAGAAGAAGGACAATCCTAGGGTATTATGTGACAAAGGAGGGGATCCAACCAATCCCAGCCAAGGTAAGCGAGCTCGAGGAGACGACTTTGCCAAATACGTTGAGAGACGCTCAAGGGTTGAATGGAAAACTAACGGCGCTCAACCGATTCATCTCCAAGTCAGCCGAGAAAGCCATGCCCCTGTTCCGTACACTCAAAGGCTGCATACAAAAGAACAACTTCCAGTGGACACCAGAAGCCGATTCCGCGTTGCAAAAAACAAAAAAGGCGCTACACACACTCCCTACCCTGGCTAGTCTGATACCCGGAGAAACGCTGCAGGTCTACCTGTCCGCATGAAAAGACGCCATTTCCTCGGTGCTAGTAGTTGAGAGGCAAGGGCGTCAGCTTCCGATCTACTTTGTGAGACGGCCCTAAAGGGACCCGAAATCAACTATCCAATCATCGAGAACCTGGTGCTCGCCTTAATCTACGCAGCCCGAAGGCTCCGTTGGTATTTCCAGGCCCATCAAATAGAGGTGTTAACTAGCTGCCCGATCAAGCAAGTGCTTCTGAAGCCAGAAACATCTGGACGACCTGCAAAATGGGCCATAGAGTTGGGAGAGCACGATATAAGCTATTATCCCAGAGTAAGCATCAAGGGACAGGCATTAGCAGATTTCTTGCTTGAAATCCCAGGGGAGCTCCAACAAGAGATGATTGGAACGACCCGACAAGGGTGTCCGGAGGGAAAAACTGACCAACAGTGGAATCTCTACACGGATGGATCTTCCAGCAAAGAATGCTCGGGCGCAGGGCTAATCTTAACCAGCCCTACGGGTGAAGAAATTACATATGCCTTACGACTCGACTTCCACACCTCCAACAATGAAGCCAAGTACGAAGCCTTGCTGGCTGGTCTCAGATTGGCAGTAAAAATGGGGGCAGAAAGGGTTATAGCTTTGACTAATTCACGCCTGGAAGCCAACCAAGTCACGGGGGAATTCGAAGCAAAGGATAAAAGAATGGAGAGGTATGTTAAATCGGTACAACGAATCACAAGTTCACTAAAGAGTTTCACAATAAAGTAAATTTCAAGGAGAAACAACAGGCGAGTAGATGCCCTCAGCAAACTAGCATCAACGTGTTTCGGGCACCTTTCCAAGGAAGTTTTGGTGGAAGTATTAAAAGAGAAGAGCATTGACAACTGCCAAGTTGACTCCCTATCGACAGCACAACCCAACTGGATGACACCCATCATGGATTACCTGCAGCATGGCATATTCCCCGACGATCATGGAGAGGCCCAGAAAACAAGCATACGAGCCACCCGGTATGCAATCCTGGGGGGGGGGGGCACCGTACAGAAAAGGCCATACGGCTCCATGGCTCAAATGCATAGATGGCGAGTCGGGGAAGAAATCCATAAAGGAAGCTAACGCGGGGTCAGCTCGAGCCCATGAAGGAGCGCGGGCGCTCATAGGCAAAATACTACGCATGGGGCTCTACTGGCCAGACATACATCAAGACGCTGTCGAACTGACCCGGGCTTGTGTAGAATGTCAAACTTTCTCGCCGGCATAGGGGTGCCACCATCCAAGTTAACGAGTATAGTCAGCCCATGGCCCTTCTATCAGTGGGGGATCGATATCTTCGGCCCTTTTCCAAAAGCACCAGGGAAAGTAAAGTTCTTAGTCGTAGCGGTCGAACTATTTTACGAAGTGGATAGAGGCCGAGCCGTTGGCATGTATCACCGGAAAACAGATAATTAAGTTCGTATAGAGAAACATCATCACGAGATTTGGGACGCCCAAAGTTTTAATCAGTGATAACGGTTTGCAGTTCGCCGAGAATCCTTTCAAGAACTGGTGCATCGAAAGAGAAATAGAGCAGAGGTTCACGTCTGTGGCGCACCCCCAAGCCAACAGACAAACAGAGGTGTCTAACAGGACGTTGGTACAGGGGATCAAGAAGAGACTGGGAAAAGTAAAAGGCAACTGGGTAGACGAGCTACCAGAAGTCCCTTTTGTCATACCGGACCATGCCACGGACTAGCACAAAGGAGACACCGTTCAGCTTGGCTTATGGAACCGAGGCAATGCTGCTAGCAGAAATAATGATAGGGTCAATACGAACAGAGTATTGTCAGGAGCAAGAAAACAGTGAAAACTTAAGGGAAAACTTGGATCTCGTGTAAGAATGGCGAGAGCGCTCAAGTATGTGCCAAGATGCCTACAAAAAGGTAGTAGAAAGATAGTACAACCAACGGGTCAAAGACAAGGCTTTCCGGGTCGGGGATCACGTCCTACGGAAGAATGAAGTTAGCCATGCACAACCCCATGGGAAGCTGAGCCATACGTGGGAGGGACCATACAAAGTAACAGAGGCACATCGCAACGGGTCATACTCCTTGGAGACTCCGGAGGGAAGACAAATACCAAGGGCATGGAACGCAAGGAATTTGAAAAGGTTCCACTTTTGAACAAAATTACAAGCCCCTATACAGAAGGGAGGACGATGGTACACCACTTTCGAATAGAATTGTAAGCCTCTACACAAAAGGGAGAGCAATGAGACATCCCTTGGCCGGATTGATCGCCCAGACCAACAGGCGTACACTCAGGGTAGTCCGATTGGGAATTATAGTGCAAAATCACTATGTATCAGAATTACATAAATAAAAGAAAATGCACTGTCTTTAATACGTGGTGCAATGGGCATGCCTAACACATATATATATATATATATATATATATATATATATATATATATATATATATATATATATATATATATATATATATATATATATATATATATATTAGAAAACACAGTATAGAGGATACTTAGTGAATCCACATGCACACAACGAGATGGTAAATCTCGAAATAACATGAAAAACCTACACAGAAGGTTCAATATAGCCAAAGTAAGAAAACATACTCAACGAATAAGACAATGCAGCAACCAAAAAGCAAAACACACAGTAAACGAGTAAAACCCTTGCCGATTCATGAATAAGGGCCTTAGGAGCCACAGACTAAGTCAAAACAAAGCTTCAACAAGATTTTTTCACACCCTGAAAGGGCAGCTCTAGACAACTTCATGCACCACCACCAGCACCACCTACAACTCCACCATCACCTGCGCCACCAGCATTACCACCATTCCATCACCTGCTCCACTAGTATCATCGCCAATCCCACCGCCCGCTCCACTAATTTTTACACCCAAACCTTCCACCATCACAACGTCCTCATCCTCATCAAAAGTACACAACGCTTTTACCCCGTCCACATCCAGGTGACCCAACCCGAGCAAGCCAGCAAAGTCCATGGTTGAAAAAGCCAAGATAGCATCATCCAAGGCCGAAGAATGACTCGACCATGAGTCACTAGCAGAAGGGTCATAAGTCCCAGTGTCAACCTGTGCTTTTAAGCTAGCCCAGCCCGATTCTTCACCAGCAACAAATGCAGCATGACGAATACGGCTAATACCACCGGTAAACTCGGGATGCTCAATATGCTTGTCCATCACACGCACAAGGCCAACCTGGAGAAGCCAATTACGATCAGCCCTTGACACCTCCAACTCGCGTTCACGGTCGACAAGGTCCCGCTCTAGACTTTCATTCTGTATCATCAAACCTTCATTCGTCTGGGTCAGAGACTCCACCCGGGCCTCCAGAGCACTCCGAACATCTTCCAACACCGATTTCTCTAACACCAAAGATTTGTTTCCACACTCCAATCGACGGACGGTGGCACCAAGGTCCGCCACCTCGCCCCTCAAACCAGCGTCGCTTGCCGCAAGAGCAGAATGTGCATGCTCCAATTCGCCAAGCCGCTGCACACGTCAGGACCCAGCGGCCAAGTATGTCATGGCCTGTGTAGCGGCATAGGCAAGGTTATGAGCCAAGACAGCGTTGCTCATTGAATCCATATCCTCTACGGTTACAGGAGGAAGAGCATGGCGGGTAAAATCCAACGCAACAGAACGCACAGAAAAATGGGAATCAGATCGCAAGCTCCAACCCGGAACAAAACCAGGTGCACTGTGAAGTACCTCCACAGTGGCAGGCTCTTGACGCAGCCGCTCAGGACTGCCCTTTGAAGATTCAGGGCTAAAACCAGGACTTAAAGAGATTGGAATAGGAAAAATGGGCTGATGAGACAGCCCCTCGATACCCTCAGACTGTTGAACGTCGTCATCGGGTATCACCAACACATCCCCTGAATGCGACGGCGCAGAAGACAGCAAGCGCATAAGGTCGCGACGCTGCATCACACGCCGGCCTATGGGCCCTGAACTGCCCTTGGGCACCGTCCCACTCATCGCCTACACAGCTTTCCTTTTTTCCGCAACCCGACGAACGTTGGCAACGATCCCGACCTTACTGTCCACCACACTATCAGCTGTCGGCTCAACGGGAGAGCGAAACATAACGACAGGGGTAACCACAGTGTTGGAACCTGGCTGGCTCCCCGACGCAGTGGAGCTGCCCACTGGTTGTGGGGGTGCCGGAGCAAAAGCATTTAAATGGCGAGGAGGAGGCAAGGTCTCTTACAAGGGCACCACGCGATGCTCCAATTTTCCCTGGTAGCGACCCCGCAACACAGAGTCCATGGAGACGGAGCATTCGACACATATCAATCGTGTGTCAAACGTAAGAAAACAAGCACAGTAACACAGGAGCAAGCAGGAGGCCCCCATCCCTTTTTGAAAAAAATGGGGGAGGGGAGAAGGAGAAATGAGGTAAAGGAAGAAGTAAAGACAACTTACCATTAGAAACAGTGTAGAAGACGGACATCTCCCCCCGAGCACGCCAACTGGGGCTCATTCCAACACCAGCAATTATGACCTCCGACATCACATCAACGTCCACCTGGAGAGAGCGCAATAGATTGGCAGTTGCCTGATTATGAGGGAGCAGTTTGGGGATAGTATCGGATAATGTGTTTGCCTGGCAATGCTCGCAGCCAAGCAGCTCTCAGTTTACCCATAGCCATTTGTCTTGCCATTTCTTGGGAGGCTTACTGTCAAGGATAAGGTTATGGTCTCCCCGGTGGGCAGATAAGGTGTACTTATCGTTGGTGGCAGCAAACCGCAAAAAGAACTTGAAAATAAAGTAGTCGGTAACGATGTCGTTGGCCTGGCATATCATCTTGAAAGCTACCACCTTATGAACAGCACTAGGGGTCAACATTTGAATACTACACCCATTACGCCGGAGTATTTCCTCTTGAAAGTCAGTCAGTGGAAGGCGAAGGCCGGCGTCAAAGGTTTTCAGGTAAACACCCACTTTCCCAGGAGGAGGCTGGGAAATCAGAGACCCGGAGGCCGAAAACTCTACTCCGTCAGTCGGAGTGAGGCCGTAAGCCTCTTGAAGAGTGAAGAACTCAGCAGAGGTGGGGATCAAACTCAGAGAGAAAGCCATGGTAAAAACGAAAAAGAAGAAGAAGGGGAAAAGAGACGAAGAAACAAGATAGAAACTGAAAAAGGAAAACCGTCTGAGAGCAATAAAAAGGAAATCGCGGGATTAACGAAAATCCCTGACACAGCTGACGTAACCGCCGCGTACACGTCGAAGCGTCACATCACAGGAAACAAAGCGCCAACCAAGTAAAAGCGTGATACGTACACCAACAGTTAAGTCCAGAACATCATAGCTAGCTAGCATACGCTATGACTACTGGACTGGGGGACTTGTTAATGCGCCCCTCAGAGCGGGCCAGAAACAAGCGAACCTCTCGGTGAGGAATCCCCAGCAAAGCCCGGGTCGGCGACTCGGTCGCTCTGGCAATCCCGGACCCCCGCTAGGCGACCGCGAGGGAAGTCCGCCCTCACCAAAGGTTGTCCTTAGCTACAGTCCAAAGATAACGGCTCCAGGCGACAAAGAGCATGACCAGAGCATTATCGCCTGGACCAATCATTGGACCAGACATGAATGTGGAGCATGGTCCTCCAATAAGGATGGTGGATCCTGTCGGGGACGGAGTCCTTGTCCCTCATACGGATCGAGAAAGATCCTCAGTTAAAAGGCCGGTCACTCTGCCTTGAGAGGTAAGCTATTCTCTTCCCCTATCATTCACCTCCATACTTCAGATTTGTCCCACTAACCTGACCATCGGAGCATCTTTCCGGGACCTCTTCCCGGAGAGCGGATCACGTTTCTTCTTTCTTTGTGACCTCTCAGATTCTATTCCGACGACCATCCCTCAGCAGCTAAGGTGGTTTGGAGTCAGGTCGCATCAGTATGTTTTATAATAACCCTTCTCTATTTTTGAAAATAGCAATCTACTTTAGGGTTCTTGAATTCAAATTGTTGTTTGCATATCATAGTGAGAACATAGATCCTTTAGGGTGTATGAAAATTTAGGGTTTTATGTTTTCCGCCAAAAATATGATTTTTATTATCTATAAAACCCATCAAAACAAACTATGATTTAGGGGGTTTTTAATGATTTTGCAAGATCAGAATAACTTACGATCAACTAACAAACAAGAAAGCAACAAAAACAATTAAACTTCAAGAATTAAAAGAATACTTATGTCTAGATCTGATTTCACTTTTCTCCTATGATTGATTTCTATTGGATAGATTATATTTATTTCCAATTATCTAGCTCTTATGGTCAAATTACTAGGCCTATCGATTTATGTATGACAAGGCAATGGTCATGCTCAAGTTAAACTCTAAATTGATAATAGCACAATTGGACTATGAATGATATTAGTTACTCTTTTATGGTCAAGTTGAGAAACCAAGCACAAATTAATAGTACTAATTATGCTCTCTAACACAGTCAAAGTTACTAGCTTTAATTACTTTTAAATATGATGTGATTAATCCTATATCTAACTATTTAATGGTCATAAACAGTTAGGAGATAGATTAATCCAATTAATATGGTCAATTAACACACAAAATCTGTTTTATAAGCAATATAAACTAGAACCAAAACACGCTAGGGTTTATATCAAACACAGGTAAAATCAATAATAATCATCCAATATTGAAATCAACACATAAGTATCAAGCTAATCTTCACCAAACATAAGTAAAAGATTTTAGCCTCTCATTATAGCAGAAAAACACATTAGATCTAAGTAAAATAAGCTAGACAAAAGTTTAAATAGCAAACCAACTAGATCCATGTTGATTATCTTCTAAATCTTCATTAATCCTTGAGATTCTCTTGAATTTTGACTTCCTCTGGGTTTCCAAGGGTTTATTAGTCGCAAATAACCTCAGAGAACCGAATGTATCTCCTCAAATTCAACCTAATAACCGAGATTTTATATTTGTGGAAATATGACCATTACGTCATGGTTGACCGCCACCACGACATGGTCTTCGAGTAAATCCTGTAATTGCCATGTCAGCATCAGGTTCACGATTCTTAATATCACCACGTCGCGGTTAAGGCGCCACGATGTGGTCTTCAGTCATTTTCTTCTCTTTTTTTTTTTGCTCCCATTTCCTGCTTCCAGCTCCTCGAATGCTTCCTTTTTGTCCCAATCAATTCTTTGCAGCTACAAAACATAATTAAAGCATATTAAGTATCTTTTGTTCCATTTTAAACATAATTATAGCTAAAAGTATTAGCAATATGCATTAAATATGTAGTTAATTATGCACATATCAAAATACCTAACACTTGTTCTTTGTTTGCCCTCAAGCAAAACTGATTTTATTATCATTATATCAAGACTTTAGGTACCAACATCACACAAGACAATCCATTTTGAGCCTCTCCATTACTCCAAGACCGCAATGCATGTATTTGTGTCTAAATTTTCAGGAAAAAACTTCCCCAATCCTAAATACTCACAATCTTCATAAACACTTGCCCACTTCTTTTGAACAACGCTCATTTTATGCATCCCTCCGAATCCATCCCCTGGAAAAACTTTCTTAACCTCAAGGTATTTTTGGTTAAGCCCCCAAGCATACATATGGAAAAATAACCTAAAAAATAAAAAATACAATAAATAACTTGGCAAACTTCACCTTATTCTTGAGTCTTCGATAATTTTTAGCTTTTCTTCATGATATTTCTTGATCTTCATAGCTTTGTAAACTCTTATTTCTCAAACTTTTGTGTAACACCTCAAATTTCAAACCAAATTTTTCATTTTTAATTTATCCAAAATATTGTTCATAAAAAAAACCATCAGAAAATCACAAGTATCAAGTACAAATCATCACTACAAATATCAGAGTGCCGCATAATGCCCAATAACAAAATATCCTAGTGAGTATGTATAATCAGACCTTCGCTTTCCCGCGATCCTCAGAAGTACCTGAAACACATATAATAAAAAAATGTAAGCATGAAGTTTAGTGAGTTCCCCAAGATATTGTTGTGCTTTAAGCACTATAACACTCCTATGGTGCACATGCAACCCTAGATGCTTTGGATCTATGTTTTTTCTAATTATACATGCATTTTTCAATTTTCCAAAGCATACATCCTAACTAGCATACAATAGAGGATATACAACATAAAACCTCATAGTTTGATGAATACCTCTTGATGTAGTTGTAGTTCTTGGCCTTAGAAAGCTTTAGCACCTCAAGTGTGATGCCTTTAATGTGTTACAAACACCAAATGCAAGAGGAGACTTGAGATAATAGGCTAGTTAGCATAAAATCGATTATCACTCTCTTATAATGAATGGGGCAACCGATTTTGGCTCTAGGGGTTTGCTTTTATAGTGTTGCAAAGGCTAGGGTTTCATCCATGCAAACCCTAATTCCCCATGACCCTTCATATTACTTAGGCTCCATGGGTTAAACCTCCATGGACTATCATATTGGTTTAGCCCATCCTAATTAACCATGGATCTTTGGCCCACACTATAAGAATCATTGATTTACTTAATCAGTCCCCGTATATTTAATCAGTCTCTTTTGATCACTAAATTAATTCCAAATTAATTCTTGATCAATACTAATTAAATAATATGATTTCTCAATTAATATATTATACTTATAATATATTAATAAATCACAAATAACCTTATTCTCAAAAGTTCATCCTATCAAATTGCACTGGTGAAGGCAACCCAAAAGGACCATGCTACAATCGGGTCAAGTACATCCCAGTTATAATTATGGGCTTAGACACCAAATCCAACAGATATCACATACAACATAACACAAATAAACAGCTATGGGTTATCAGCAATCCTGGAGACTACCTGAAGTCTCAGTGGGCAAACAGCACCCCCGATGGGTTATCAAAAACCGTGGAGACTACTCGAAGTCTCAGCACACACAGTATCACATATCACAATATCAGCACTTAGACCCAGCCGATCATCACACACACACACACATACACACACACACACACACATATATATATATATATATATATATATATATATATACACACACACAGCTAACCTACAACACATGTAAGAATAAGGGAGGAGACTCACCTGGCACTGATGACTAATAGAACTCACACCCGAACTATCGGAACTAGACTCCGCCTAATTAACACACCAATGAACCTTAATTAATAATTAAGGTTATCAACCTGACTCACAAGCCCAAAATCCTCAACTAAGTCCCTAATAGGCAATAAGACCATTTTACCCCTTCATGGCCTAAAACCCATAACGTTTGACCAAACGTAAAAAGTTAGCAAAAGTCAACAAACCAACGCGTACGCGGGGCATACTGCTCAAACTAGCAAAAGCAGGGACAGGCCCGGCTATGCGGGGCGTATCCAGGAGTATGCCCATCATACTTTTCTTAGTCCTAAAATTCTAACTTTTATGTCTTAATCCTTTAAGACACTTATTCCAACTTCAGATCTGACCACTATAGAATGTCTTAACCCATAAAGTCACTGACTTTAAACCTTTGCATGGCTAGATAGGTCTCAAAACACAAAACCTTAACTTTTACAACACCCAAAGTCACTTAATTCATGTATGGGCCAAAGGAAACGATCAAGCAACCATTTTTATGAATCAAGGCACTCTCAAACATCTAAAAGGACAACCAAAATGCTCTAGAGTAACCCATACTCACAAAGTGTCACACCCCCAAACCAGAATGGCGGAAACGTTCGGGGGCGGATGACGTCATGCTCAGTATCATAACCATAGTGAAGAAAGTTAAACACAACCATCATAGATATAATTTAAAAGGTTACATTGTTTTCAAAATACACGTTTCCAAATAAATTACATATGATGATAAAATGTGGCAAAAGAATATGCGCCTTAGCGTCTTGACTTCAGAAATCTTGTAGTTACCTGAATCACTGATTACCTGAGAATACAAGTTGTTTTGAAAAGAGAGTATCAGCATAAAGCTGGTGAGTGCATAAGCCATTTATATAAAGAAAATAAATATTGCTTCCTTAAAGTTTTGATACCATAAAATCCAATATTTTCTGAAAGATTTGTTGTGGTTTTAACTGAAATAAGGCTTGGTACGAGTAAGTAAATCGTCGTACTTATATGTGTGATTTTATGTTCGAGTGAAACCCCTTTTTATGAAAAGGTCGTAGAATTTCCGTGAATCTCATGTTTTATTAATACTATGTGCGAGGTGTTATAACCATACTAAAGACTAGAAGGCCTTGTATGCGACGTTCTTCAGGCGTCGGAAAGTTATGACACTTGTCACCCCAGACCTGCCGGTCTAGCTGTTGCAAGCAGCTTAGGTGCGGGTTTGTCAGACGCAGTATAGATCTATACACAACTATCACGTTCTCCCTCCCGGAGATTCTGATTATAACTACAGGACTTTTCTGTGGTACTTAGGAGTACCCCGAAGGAGAATGTCTCGCGAGTTTAATTAATTACAAGATCACGTAGTGTGCAATGAAATATTTGTTTTGTAAGTCGATTGAGTTACTGTTTCTTGGTCATATGAAGTACTCAAAATATACGTGTTATAGTTCATCAAAAAGTGTTGTGCGTGTTTGGATGAAACCTCTTTATGCAAGTCATTATATTTCCATAAATTGACATTTGAAATGATAAGTATAAACCGTATACACACCTTGCTCATCATGTTACAAGGTGTAGGAAAAACTCTTAAACATATATTAGATAGTTTGAAACAAATGTTAAGTTTAGATTGGGTAAAATAGCCTGTGAACAGATCACAACTCTGCTGTTGTAAGCTGTCCAGCTCGGTTTCAAATGCGTTTTGGTATTTTGAACTTGTATTCCCCCCTGAAAACTAAAGAAAAAGTAAAAATGTAGGGGTATGAACTCACCGGAAAGTGCGTGATTTGAAGAAAACAAGATTTTCTCGGGCGGCACCTCGACCGGAAAGTGGCGGATTTTTCGGAAATCTCGGAGCTTCGGACCTTTGCTGGGACTTAGATATGAAACCGGGAAGTCAGGATCATTTCGGGAGGGTAGAAATATGAGGTTTGGGAGAGAATATGGTAAATGAGCAATCAAAACCCGTAACCCTCGCACCCTTTATATAGGGGTTGGACAAGGTGTGAACGTGGGGCGTTGCTGCTGGGTACGCGGGGCGTTCCCCTACGCAGGGCGTTCCCCTGAACGCAACGCGTTCCGAAGTCGAAATACGTCATCGCTTACGAACCTCGGATGGGATGGCGAAGGATCAGGTATGCGAGCACGAACGCGGGGCGTTCCCTTAGGGAGCGCAGGGCGTTCCCTTCGGATAAGCCTCGATGTGTGTGCCACAAACTTCAAAAATGCGTAACTTTCTCATACGAGCTCTGTTTTTGATGTTCTTTATATCCCCGCGTAGGTGAGAATATACTCTACAACTTTCATTTAGACTTGGTCGGCTAATTTTGACTTTATTTTTAATTATATTTTATTTAATAGGCCGGGACAGGATAATTTCGTTAAAAATCCATAACTTCTTCATCCGATGTCCGTTTTCGTCTGTCTTTTTACCGTTGTACTACTATTGTCGAGATCTTCAATTTTCGTTTAGGTTGCGTCGGCTAAAAATCGCTCGATCTTAAATTCGAATTTTTAGCTGTCTACCGCTGATCTGAAATTTAGAAAAATCATAACTTTCTCATACGAAGTCAGATTTGGACGTTCTTTTTATGTACGCTCACGGTTTAACATAATCTACGACTTTCGTTTAGATATTTAAGGCTAAAAAGTATTTTATTGAAATTTCACTTTTCACGCTTAACAACGTTTTACCGGTTTTGTCGCGAATCTTTGATTTGTCATAACTTCTTCGTTATAACTCGGATTTGAGTGTTCTCTATGTTTTTGAAAACCTTGATACAATATCTATTACTTTTTGTATTCCGATTGAGACTTTAGAACACTTCGTTTTTTACGCTAATTTTTATTTATTCAAAATAGTTTATAGTATTTGACTTTTCGAACATTACATTGACTCGAAATATCGGGTTGTCACATCATCCCCCCGTTAGAGGGAATTTCGTCCCAAAATTTTAATCTATGACAGAGTTTATAGACTAGGAAAAAGATGCGGGTACTTATGTTTCATCTGATCCTCGCGTTCCCAAGTGTATTCAGGTCCTCGTATGGCGTTCCACCTGACCTTTACGATGGGGATGCGGCTTTGTTTTGTCGACTTCACTTCTCGGTCCATGATTTCAATAGGTTCCTCTACGAAGTGGAGGTTCTTGTTGATCTCAATTTCTTCCAAGGGAACGACAAGGGTCTCATCTGACAAACATTTCTTCAGGTTTGACACATGAATGGTAGGATGAACGTGATTGAGTTCCGGTGGTAATCGTAGTTTGTATGCCACCGGGCCAATCCTGGCGAGGATTTCAAATGGTCCGATGTACCTTGGATTTAGTTTCCCACGCTTTCCGAAACATATGAGTCCTTTCCAAGGTGATACCTTCAGGAGTACACGATCCCCAACTTGAAACTCCAAAGGTTTCCGTCTCTTGTCCGCGTAACTCTTTTGTCGGTCTTGTGAAGCCTTCATTCGTTCTCGAATCTGGACGATCTTTTCGGTTGTTTCCCTGATGATCTCCGGTCCAGTGAGTGGGCTGTTAGGGACTTTCCCTTTTGCTAGTTGCGTATCGCCCACCTCAGCCCAACACAGAGGTGACCTGCACTTACGGCCATAGAGGGCTTCGAACAGAGCAACTTTGATGCTAGTGTGATAGCTATTATTGTAGGAAAACTTAATAAGAGGCATATGAGTATCCCAAGCTTTTCCAAAGTCTATCACGCAAGCTCTTAGCATGTCCTCTAACGTCTGAATGGTTCTTTCACTCTGCCCGTCAGTCTGTGGGTGGTAGGCTGTACTCATGTCCAGCCTAGTTCCCATAGACTTCTGCAGTGACTGCCAGAATCGTGAGGTGAACCGACTATCTCTATCGGAGATAATGTATATTGGTACTCCGTGAAGCGGCACTGTCTCTTTAATGTAGATCCTTGTCACCTTCTCCATTTTGTCAGTCTCTTTTATTGGTAGGAAGTGTACGGATTTGGTTAATCTGTCGACGATTACCCAAATGGTGTCAAGTCCACCCGTGATCTTAGGTAACTTCGTAATGAAATCCATAGTAATCCGCTCCCACTTCCACTCGGGTATCTCTGGCTGTTGAAGTAGTCCCGAGGGCTTTTGATATTCTACCTTAACCTTGGCGCAAGTTAGGCACTTGCCCACAAAGGTAGCTATTTCGGCTTTCATGTTCGGCCACCAATACAACTTCTTGAGGTCTAAGTACATCTTGTCTGAGCCGGGATGCACGGAGTAGCGAGTTTTATGAGCTTCGTTCATGACAACGTCCCTGAATCCACCAAATTTTGGTGTCCAGATCCGGTTCATGAGACAACGAACTCCGTCATCCCTGACTTCAAGATCTTTGTCCATTCCTCTCAATGCTTCACCTGCCATGTTCTCTGGCTTCAAGGCTTCTTCCTGAGCTTCCTTGATTTGTGTGGATAGGTGTGAGTGGATGGTCATGGTTAATTCCTTTACTCGGCGGCCCGAGTACTCCTTTCTGCTTAAAGCGTCTGCAACCACGTTGGCCTTTCCGGGGTGATAACGAATCTCACATTCGTAATCGTTTAGTAATTCCACACATCGCCTTTGTCTCATGTTGAGTTCCTTCTGATTGAGGATATGCTAGAGGCTTTTGTGATCGGTGAAGATGGTGCACTTGGTGCCGTAAAGGTAATGTCTCCAGATTTTTAGGGCGAAAACTACTGCTCCTAATTCAAGGTCGTGCGTCGTGTAGTTTACCTCATGCGTCTTCAGTTGTCTTGAGGCGTAGGCAATGACTTTTCCTCGTTGCATTAACACACACCCTAGACCTTGGTTTGACGCATTGCAATAAACCACAAAGTCTTCGGTTCCATCTGGTAAGGACAAGATCGGAGCACCGCACAGAGTTCGTTTTAGAGCTTGAAACGCAACCTCTTGCTTATCCCCCCAGGCGAAAGTCACTCCTTTTTGGGTCAAGGTGGTGAGTGGTTTTGCGATTTTGGAGAAGTTTTGAATGAACCTTCGATAGTAACCAGCGAGTCCTAAACATTGTCGGATCTCTGTGGGTGTTCTTGGTGCTGCCCAGCTTTCAATCGCCTTGATCTTTGAAGGATCCACATGGATTCCTTCCTTGCTGATTACATGTCCGAGGAAATTCACCTCTCGAATCCAGAACTCACACTTTGAGAACTTTGCGTACAATCTCTCCGCCCTCAGTGTCTCTAGGACTTGACGTAAATGCTGGCTGTGTTCTTCCTTACTTCGGGAGTAGACTAGTATATCATCGATGAAAACAATCACGAACTTGTCTAAGTAAGGTCGACACACTCGGTTCATCAGATCCATGAACGATGCGGGTGCATTTGTTAAGCCGAAGGGCATCACTACAAATTCGTAGTGACCATAACGCGTTCTGAAACCTGTCTTGGGAATATCCTCCTCTTGAACTCGTAGCTGATGGTACCCAGATCTAAGGTTAATCTTCGAGAAGAAACTCGCTCCTTGTAGTTGGTCGAAGAGGTTATCGATTCGAGGCAAAGGGTATCGGTTTTTGATGGTGAGTTTGTTTAATTCACGGTAGTCAATGCACATGAAGAACGATCCGTCCTTCTTCTTGACGAACAAAACTGGTGCTCCCCAAGGCGAGAAGCTTGGCCTAATGAAGCCTTTGCTCAGTAGTTCGTTCAATTGACTGGACAGTTCCTGCATTTCGGTCGGGGCTAGACGGTATGGCGATTTGGCTACGGGGGTAGCTCCGGGAATTAAGTCGATTCGGAATTTGACTTGTCGAGGAGGGGGCACTCCTGGAAGGTCTTCCGGGAATACATCGGGGAAATTACAGACCTCCGGAATGTCCTTGACGTATTTCATTCCTTGCCCCTTATCTACGACGTGGGCTAGGAAGGCGTGGTACTCCTTGCGGAGATACTTTTGAGCCTTGATACAAGAGATGATCTAAAAGTTTGAGCTAGGTTTGTCGCCATAAACGATGAGAGCTTCGCCACTTGGCAGATTAAGGCGAACGGCCTTTTCGTGACATAGGATTTCGGCATGGTGAGGGCATAACCAATCCATGCCAATGATAACATCAAAACTTTTTATGGTGACCGGCATAAGGTCGATTTGGAAAGAGTGATTGTTTAAGGTGAGGGTACACCCGGTGTAAATATCGTTAGTGTTCTCTGTTTTTCTGTTAGCCATTTCTACGGTGAATGTGTCTTTTAGTGTTTGTGGTGTTTGATTAAGCAAGCGTTTAAATTGGTGGCTCACGAAGCTTTTCTTCGCACCACTATCGAAAAGAATGCATGCGTATGTATTGTTGAGGAGGAACGTACCGGTAACTACAGTCAGATCTGCGACGGCTTCCTCGTGACATATCGCCAGAACTCTGCCCACTTCACCGGGGTTGGGGTTTCTTGTCTTCGGGCAGTTACGTTTAAGGTGTCCTGCTTCTCCACATCCATAGCAGGTTCGGCTTGCTCCGGCGTTGGCAGCTTGTGCGTTTTGTTGGGCTGGGGTCCTACAGAATCGGGCGGTATGCCCCTTCTTGTTACAGTTGGTGCAATGTATTTCACGGCATGCACCGTTGTAGTGGTAGTTGCATTTGTCGCACTTGGGTAGGTTCTATGTGTATTGCCTTATCAGAGTAGGGTTGGTAGGGGTCGTGGCAGCGTGCACAGCAACCACTTGTTGTTTCTTGGCAGAGTCTTGGGCAGGTTGGTCCTTCTTCTTATCCCAGAACTTCCTTTTGTTGTTTCCCCCTTTTGCTTGCTCGGAGGTGGTCGTTACAGTGCCATGGCTGGCGTTATGGTCGATGAGTTGATGTGCCAGTTCCTTGGCACTGTCGAAGGTAGTTGGCTTTGAGGCCAATACGTGTCCTTGGAGTTGTTGAGATAATCCCCATACGTATCTTTCCACCTTCTTGCTTTCAGTAGGAACCATCCCGGGACACAGCATGGCTAGATCGCTGAACCTTGAGGTGTACGACAGGATGTCAGAGCCTGTCATTTTAAGACCCCAAAATTCTTCTTCCAGCTTCTGTATCTCACCCCTGGGGCAGTACTCCTTCATTAACATGGTTTTCAGATCTTCCCATGTTATCGCATTAGCCACCGGGAGCGTTAGTGCCTTGACGTAACCCTTCCACCAGGTGAGGGCTCTTTCGGAGAATGTGCATGAAGCAAATTTGACCTTGCTTGCTTCAGGGCATTGCGCATACTTCGAAAATGGTCTCGGTTTTCTCGAACCATTGTAGCAACGCTATGACACCTCCGCTTCCGTTGAAGCTTTTGGGCTTGGCGTTAGTAAAGTCTTTGTAGGTACACTCTCTCGAGCGTCCCTGGCCGTCCCCGTTATTAGAATTTGAGGCACCACTGCCTGCACCTCCTGAATTACTGGGGTTGATTTGGGCTATCACGGCTGCCACTGCTGACGTCACCGCAGCCTGGAACATGGTTGGGTCGAACTGAGGAGGCGGTGCAGGTGGCGGTGCAGTTTCAGCTGCGTCGCCGCGTCTAGAATTTCTACGAGGTGGCATTTTCTGCCATAATCAAGAATGAAAAGACAATAAGTCTTTGATACAAGTCGAGTGTTAAACTAGACATTATTAGTTCTTTATATGCATCATGATTTCGACTTGTAAGAATGTTATAAGAATTCATTCATACTAGAAGTCTATAAACAATGAAATATAGACTTTATGAATTTCGATAGTATTGATTCTCATGAAATGTCTGTGATAGTATCCATACCGGGTCCAACTAACAATCATTTGATGTATAATATTTACATGTAATTAAGATTGAATAAACTTTCGAATCTAATGGGTCTACCCTAGGCCCACAACCAAACAAGGAACAGGATCCAAGGCGGAACCACCATTTCTAGGTCGACATGGCCTCAATTACATATAACTTTGATTTATACCTCGGGCGATCATAGGTTGGTCACCAATAAATTTTTATCTGAAAATAGTTCATGTTATGAAATTGGTGTAGTGTTAATAAAGCAAATAGTGTGCCAATATCATTGATATAACTTAGTATACAATACTTGGGAAATTTTGACCCTACTAGGGGTCTATGCTACATCAATGTACGGAAAATTTTGGCCGCCTAACTGATCCCGGAAGTGTAAACACTTAAATCGTGAGATTGAACATGAAATACTAGAAGTTAATATTTATCCGCAAAGCTAAATTAAACTAGAGCGAGCAGTGTAAGCACTACTTGTAGTGGTTGAAGCTCTGAGGATCACGAAGTGTAGATACGAAGTTCCTCATCTCGGCTCTGGATTCTGCCGCTAGGCGCTCTGCTTCAGCTATACGTCCTTCTAGAGTGGCTAGGTGCTCTCGGAGTTCTTGCACTTCAGTTCGGGTTACAGCCATCTCCCGTCGAAGAAGCTCGGTGCGGTCTTGAGTCAGATCGTGGTCGTCGTCCAACCGGCGAATGCGAACGGAGTTGACTTGGCTGGTAGCACCGACCTCCATGAGATGTTGGGTGTTAACTCTTGTTTGCTCTTCGTGGCGTGTGACACGGTGAACTATGACAGGGAGGGCTCGGTCGGCTGACTCTCCTCTGCTGAGATCGTAGAAGCCTCGTTGCATGCCATAGGGAGGTCGTTGACCTTGTTCTCGGCTCCATCGATGTATATTTTCGGCTCATTGGGGCGTCAGGCCCTGGAAGTGTCGCGGAGGATTAGGGGCAGGGTGTGGATTGTAAACTTCGGGTTCAGAGTCGGTTCCATCTGAGTCTTCTTCCTCTTCGCTGTCTATGGATTCTTATTCTTCCATGGGTTCCTCGTCCTCCATGGGCTCTTCTTCGGGTTCTTCCTCTGGGTCTTCCACAATCCAACCGGCATTCCCTTGGTTGGGAAAGTAGGGATCACCTGGTAAGTGGAATCCTGCCATCGTACCTGTACGAGAATAGGGATGAGGAGGAAAGTCGCAAGAAGCTTTGGGAACAAGAAGTTAATTGTCGAAGTTGTGATTACGGCTTTTTGTGTTAAAATACTCCTATAGTATTTTTATGTTTGATTCTTGAAATTTTTGGTAAGTTGCAGACTTGTTGCTCACCATGATTCTTCTTCGGCATACATTGGCACTATCTTGGCTGAATATAGTTGATCAGGCTATATTCATCCAAGATCTGACTACATACCCCGAAGCTGGACCATGGTGTCCAACTTGTCTTGATACTTTTATGTTATTGCCATTATGATACTGAATGTGTGATTGCGCGAATACTTTTATAAAAATATTAATTCTTATTTTTAAAGTATTTTTGAAAGGCTACGACAGAGAATTTTTGTCCCGTTGTATTTATAGTTTGCATATCTTACGTGGTTCGATATACTTAGTTCACTTTAAACAAAGCTTTGATACCAATCTGTCACACCCCCAAACCAGAACGGCGGAAACGTTCGGGGGCGGATGACATCATGCTCAGTATCATAACCATAGTGAAGAAAGTTAAACACAACCATCATAGATATAATTTAAAAGGTTACATTGTTTTCAAAATACACGTTTCCAAATAAATTACATATGATGATAAAATGTGGCAAAAGAATATGCGCCTTAGCGTCTTGACTTCAGAAATCTTGTAGTTACCTGAATCACTGATTACCTGAGAATACAAGTTGTTTTGAAAAGAGAGTATCAGCATAAAGCTGGTGAGTGCATAAGCCATTTATATAAAGAAAATAAATATTGCTTCCTTAAAGTTTTGATACCATAAAATCCAATATTTTCTGAAAGATTTGTTGTGGTTTTAACTGAAATAAGGCTTGGTACGAGTAAGTAAATCGTCGTACTTATATGTGTGATTTTATGTTCGAGTGAAACCCCTTTTTATGAAAAGGTCGTAGAATTTCCGTGAATCTCATGTTTTATTAATACTCTGTGCGAGGTGTTATAACCATACTAAAGACTAGAAGGCCTTGTATGCGACGTTCTTCAGGCGTCGGAAAGTTATGACACTTGTCACCCCAGACCTGCCGGTCTAGCTGTTGCAAGCAGCTTAGGTGCGGGTTTGTCAGACCCAGTATAGATCTATACACAACTATCACGTTCTCCCTCCCGGAGATTCTGATTATAACTACAGGACTTTTCTGTGGTACTTAGGAGTACCCCGAAGGAGAATGTCTCGTGAGTTTAATTAATTACAAGATCATGTAGTGTGCAATGAAATATTTGTTTTGTAAGTCGATTGAGTTACTGTTTCTTGGTCATACGAAGTACTCAAACTATACCTGTTATAGTTCATCAAAAAGTGTTGTACGTGTTTGGATGAAACCTCTTTATGCAAGTCATTGTATTTCCATAAATTGACATTTGAAATGATAAGTGTAAACCGTATACACAACTTGCTCAGCATGTTACAAGGTGTAGGAAAAACTCTTAAACATATATTATATAGTTTGAAACAAATGTTAAGTTTAGATTGGGTAAAATAGCCTGTGAACAGATCACAACTTTGTTGTTGTAAGCTGTCCAGCTCGGTTTCAAATGTGTTTTGGTATTTTAAACTTGTATCCCCCTGAAAACTAAAGAAAGCGTAAAAATGTAGGGGTATGAACACACCGGGAAAGTGTGTGATTTGAAGAAAACAAGATTTTCTCGGGCGGCACCTCGACCGGAAAGTGGCGGATTTTTCGGAAATCTCGGAGCTTCAGACCTTTGCCGGGACTTAGATATGAAACCGGGAAGTCGGGATCGTTTCGGGAGGGTAGAAATATGAGGTTTGGGAGAGAATATGGTAAATGAGCAATCAAAACCCGTAACCCTCGCACCCTTTATATAGGGGTTGGTCAAGGTGCGAACGCGGGGCGTTCCCCTGAACGCAGTGCGTTCCGAAGTCGAAATACATCATCGCTTACGAACCTCAGATGGGATGGCGAAGGATCAGGTATGCGAGCACGAACGCGGGGCGTTCCCTTCGGATAAGCCTCGATGTGTGTGCCACAAACTTCAAAAATGCGTAACTTTCTCATACGAGCTCTGTTTTTGATGTTCTTTATATCCACGCGTAGGTGAGAATATACTCTACAACTTTCATTTAGACTTGGTCGGCTAATTTTGACTTTATTTTTAATTATATTTTATTTAATAGGCCGGGACAGGATAATTCCGTTAAAAATCCATAACTTCTTCATCCGATGTCCGTTTTCGTCTGTCTTTTTACCGTTGTACTACTATTGTCGAGATCTTCAATTTTCGTTTAGGTTGCATCGGCTAAAAATCGCTCGATCTTAAATTCGAATTTTTAGCTGTCTACCGCTGATCTGAAAAATCGCACAAGGTGAGGTAGTTTATGGGTCCACAAGCTTGCATGCAACACCACCGTCTTCAATGACCTTGTTCTTCAACAATAAAGCACTAAAATCACCAAAAGCTTCAAAATCTTCACTCACAAGGATGATACTCAAGATTAGGGTTTGAAAGGAGTGGAGGATGTCTCTAGAGTGTCCAAGGGAGGTATAAGGTTGCTTAAATAATAAGGTTGCAACAAACCTTAAAATTTAGGGTTTAAAGTTTGGGCTGGTATGCCCAGCGTACTAGGGAGGGTCCCGCGTTTCCAAGGCTCGATCAGGTACATTGTGTGTACCTCACGTACGCCCAACGTACGGACTAAAATGCTACAATTCTCGACAAAAGGGCCAAAAATGTAAATACTTGAAAATCGGATGTTACATTTTGCAATTTTTTTTCTATTTTTTTCTCTTTTGTTTTCACTTTTCTTATCACTCAAAACTAAAAAAATCCTATAAAAACATATGCTTAAGCAAGGGAACTTCACTTCAACTCTTATTGGTTAGAGGTATTAGTCTAAGGTGCAATGACTACATAATCTCTCCTGGATACATTTCTAGTACACGATGCTAAACATATTGCGGCCCTCAAACTAAGCAAGGTCGTGTTTTGTTCCATGATTTCACCAGGATAGGAAAGCCATAAATACACTATAGCATATATTGCCTTAAATAAACATTGAAACTCGCATCAGATCGTCCCATACAACACTAACAACCTAGATCTCAACACAACAATTTTTTTAACTAGGTCTAATTTTAGATTTTTGTTTCAAATCTTTCAAATATTTTTTAAATCCTAGTCTTTTTTCAACCCCTACCGCACACTTAAATGATGTAATGTCCCTATTACATACGAAAACAATAGAAGAACATTAAAATAAAGATAGGAAGAATTGGAACAGACTCCCCTTGGTTAGTAGTGGTGAGATTGAATTCTGAAAATGTGCAGAAAGCTTAGAATTCTCGCAATATCTCTAGAAATAGTACTTCTTGTGAATACAAATGTGTTGGATCATCATAAATTAAAGAACCAATCTTCAAAAGTGTGTTGAACTCCTGCCACATCGTGGGAAAGCACCGCCACGACGTGGTATCGATCCAATGGTCGTCAAAGTCGAGTTAAATAATGTTTCCATGATGTGGTTTAAGGATGCCACGTCGTAGTTTAGTTAGATTCAATCACGATTAAAAATTTTGCCACGACGTGTTTATGATGTCAACATCATGGTGTCTTCTCAGAGAATCTTCTAATATTGAAATATGGCATCGACTCTTTGTAACATGTAAGACCATTCCCCATCTTATTTGCAATAAATATTCTTCAAAAATATTTTCTCTTCAAAATGTGGGAACCACACACTTATTCAAAAACTTGTTCTTAAATTATGATATTCAAAATTGCACGGCTTCTTATATATTAAGATCCTCCAAGTATCTTTCATTTTTACTACAAAACAAATTTAGAAGACTAGAGAAGCACATGCTCAAGTGGTTAAGCTTAAAAAAATGAAAAACTAAAAACGAAAAGAAGTCAAAAGTTAAAAAAAATGCAAACTAAAAATCGAGTTGCCTCCCGAAAAGCGCTTCTTTTTTAGGAGTCGTGCGCTAGACTCCTTCCCACTCTACGTTGTTGTGGTTGGGAGTGGGATCTCCCTTTACTCCTTTTTCTCCTTCCATTTTTGCTTGTAAGCTTGAACCCTTCTCTTGTAAACCTTCTTTGAATTCTCCTTCTTATTGTTGTTGGCATTGTCTTCATGCTTACGCTTCAACCGTCTTCCTTGTTTTTTTGCCTTGTTTACCTTTTTCTTATCTTCCCTAGACCCTTCCTTTTCAACCTCCATTTTGACCAAAGTGGTCTCCTTCAATTATCCATCCATTTCTTCTTCTATGATCTCCACTTCTTCATGCATCACTTCTTCGATTTCATCTATTTATTCTTCCTCTTGAACCTCGGGTGTAGTAAATGCAATCACCTCAAAAGTCATAGGAATAGAGGCTCTTGGCTTCAAGCATGTAACAACCCAAAATTCGGAACCAAAAATTTTGTTTTCAGTTAAGTAATTATAAAAACCAATAGACTAAAATCATCAACAGTGTCATCCAGATCATAATCAAACACAAGTGTCAAAACATGTCATAGGAAAAATAATATCAGAGTACAATCCCCAAGAATCTCGTAATACAGAAAATCATAGTGTGATGTGTTGCGCTTATGCCGGCTCCTTTCCTTTCGAAGAAGAACTACCTGAAACCAAAACTGAAAACCGTAAGCACGAAGCTTAGTGAGTTCCTCCATCATACCACATACCATACAATACACATACTGCCTAGCATATCTGGGTGATGGCCTACCCCTTCGGTCTCTTTCAACCGGATACTGCCGAGCATATATGGGTGGTGACCTACCCCTTCGTTCTCTTTCAATTGGATACTGCCGAGCATATATGGGTGCTGGCCTACCCCTTCGGTCTCTTCCAACCAGTTACGGGGTCTATTTCACTCCTACCACTATCACATAATATCATAGCATATAAACATATAAATCACAACCAATAGTGTCATACCAGACAATTATCACAAAGATAATCATCTCTACGATATACAACTACTAGTGGGTCGGCATTAGTGCCTTAGACCCACTCACATAGGAAGGTAACTCACCTCGAATACTGGAAAGTAGATGAACGGTCCCCGGCTCCGAATATCAACCCAACTCAATTCCCTAAACATAAAAGATTTCCTTAAGTACCTTTCCATACTCATAACCCCTTAAGGGTCAACTTGGTCAAGGTCCAAGTCAAAGTCAACATCCTAGTCAAAGGCAAAGTAAATACTCAAGTCAAAGTCAAATTCAACATTCCGAGTTGACTCAACTCGCCGAGTTATCCTTTAACTTGTCGAGTTTCCAAAAATCACAGAATCGTGATATTGCGATAAACCTCGTCGAGTTTCCCTTACAACTCATCGAGTCCCTCTTTTTCCAACAGAGTCGGGACATTTCCAGAACAATTCGTCGAGTTCTCTTATGAACTCGACGAGTTCATCAATCTATCAACCTACTTAATGCATTAAGTCTCTATATCGTTCAAACTAAGGCCCCATCTTCTGGATCTAAGTTCGAAATACGTCTAAGGGGATAAAGTTTCCAACTTTACCCACTACGAACCTCTACCAAGGCATAAAACTCAATCCCTAGTCCAAAATGGCTTAGATCTAATAAAAGCCATCAAAACTTCAAGATAGGTCTAAAGAACCCAGATCTAGACCTTAGAGGCTGGATGGTCACGTAAAGTTCCCATCTTTACTCGCATGCATGACCTAAGGGGGCTTAAAAGTCCAAAATGATGCTCTAAATGTTGCATGGGACTTACATGGCCATAAAGTTGGCACCTTTATGCCCTGAAGTCCCCTCAAGACCCTAGATCTGAAGGGTTTGCCCAAATGGGATGTCCAAATCCCAACAACCAATATACTTTGACCAAAACATGAAGCAACATCCTAATACTAGATCTAAACATGTCATGGATAAGGTGGAAGCTTTATACCTGAAATGAATCGGAAACGAAGCCCAACTTCTGGATCTACAATCCTCCTACACGTTCTTGCTCATTCTTCTACAAAATCACCAAGAATGTATAAGATTAGCTCCAAAACTCTAAAAAATGGATTAGGGTTTCAAGGCTAGGGTTTAGGACAATAGAGGCTGGAAATGAGGCCAACTTATGGGGGTTAAGGTGTTTAAATAGGGTGCAAAACCCCAGAACTAGGGTTTCATTTCACCCAGCCAACTCGTCGAGTTGGGACCTCCCAACTCGTCGAGTTGGTCACCAAAAATGTCCGGTCCATGAATTCTCTACTCAACGAGTTTGGGGCCTCCAACTCGTCGAGTTGCTCTGTAAAATGAATAATTTATAAGTTGAATATATACCAGGAACTTGGTGTTACAATTCTCCCCTACTTGTCTCAGACTTCGTCCTCGAGGTCTGCTGCCCCAAATAATTCTAGATAATGCTCCCTCATCTCCTCCTCGGGCTCCCATGTGCACTCTTACCCCTTGCGATGCAGCTACTGCACCTTTACTAGCTGCACGACCTTGTTCCTCAAGGTTTTCGCCTTCCGATCTAAGATCACTACTGGTCTCTCTATGTAGTTCAGGCGGTCGTCCACCTGAATATCCTCCAAGGGCACAACTGTGAAGTCTGTTGGATTAGGTGTCTAAGCCCATAACTATAATTGGTATGTACTTGACCCGATAGTGGCATAGTCCTTTTGGGTTGCCTTCACCAGAGCATTTTGATAAGATGGATTTTTGAGAAAGAGGTTATTTGTGATTTATTAATATATTATATGAATAATATATTAATTAAGAAATCATGTTATTTAATTGGTATTGATCAAGAATTAATTTGGAATTAATTTAGTGATAAAAAGAGACTGATTAAATTTGCAGGGACTGATTAGATAAATCAGTAACACTTATAGTTTGGGCTAATGATCCATGTTGATTAGGGATGGACTAAACCTATATGAGATTCCATGAAGGTTTAATCCAAAGGGCCAATGAAATGTGAAGAGTCATAGTGAATTAGGGTTTACATGTATGAAACCCTAGGAATTCCACACTATAAAAGTAACCCCTAGCATCCCTATAATCGGCCAAGCTACTCCAAGGTGAAACCCTAGCCGATTTTTGGTGATTCCTAACCTCTCTCATAATCCTCCATTTGCTTATGGTTTTTGTGACTTATTAGAGGTATCACATTTGAGGTACTAAGCTCTTGAAAGGCCAAGATTCACAAGCTACAACAAGAGGTATTTGTCACACCCCAAAACCGGAACGGCGGAAACGTTTGGGGGTGGAGAACGTCATGTACAGTATCATAACAATGAAAAATAGTACACAAGCAACAACATCACCCATTACATTAATAGTATAATTTAATACAAGTGTGTTCTTTCATAGTAAAAAGACATCAAAACAAGTAATCAAAATAAAAGACGAGTCTTGAACACGCTCCATCTTCTCAAAAACCTGGTCGACTGTACCTGTCTACTGGTGACATGAGAATACAAGTTATTTTGAAAGAGTTTATCAGCATTAAAGTTGGTGAGTTCATAAGTTTTTATGTATGTAAGAATATCTTCTGTTTCTTGAATATGTAAACTGTTTCCAGAAAATCCTATATTTTCTGTTGTATATGAAAAGTAGTTGTATTTGTATAAAACTGTTCTATTTGTAAACCAATTATCTGTATCTGTAATCTTTATGTAAACTTGTATCTTGTTAACTGTATCTTGTAAATTGTATCTTGTAAACTGTATCTTGTAAATTGTATCTTGTAAACTGTATCTTCTAAACTGTATCTTGTAAACTGTATCTTGTAAACTATACTTTGAAAATGCACTTAAGTTTAGTTAATTATACACTAACGTATTGTTAATATCTTTTAAATGAGTTATTATAACCATACTGACTAGATGGCCTGACCCAACGCTATGAATGCGCTGAAAGTTGAGGATAACAATTGTCACTCACAGGCATGTATGTCTGACTGTAGCTAGCAGTCCGAGTGTGGGATTGTCAACCCCAATATAGATATATACACCCATTGTTTCGATCCCCTGCTGGAGACTTTGGTTATAATATCAGGACTTTACTATATTGTTTAAAATGAATTAAACAAACTGTACTACTTGTCTCATAAAAGCATATAACGTTACATGTATAATAGTTATGAAAACCCAATCATTCTGAAGTAAATGATTGATAGTATGTTCTTGAATTAGTACTCTTAACATGTATTTGAATAAATGTATACTCTTGAATAGTTTTGAATTAAACCTTTGTTTTTGTAAAACCATGTACTCTAGTATACTTGAATCGTGAATTAATGTTCTGTGAATCATAAATTATACCTATTATAATTTATATGTACTTTCTGATTTGATAACGAGTATTCATGAATGGGATCCTTTGCTCAACATGTTACAAAGGGTAATCGAATCTAACTGAATAAAGTTTTATACTTGTATACATATACAATTATATATAACTAAAATTTAAATGACACTTGGACAAACAACGAATACTTGTAATCCCACATCCAAACAAGGAAAAGGAACCAAAGTGGGTTGTCAGTCCTAAATCTTTTAAATCTTATTTATATAAATATATGTATACTAGTATGATTTTTGGGGAAAAATATAAGTTTATAAAATATTTAAAAGAAGTTTCATATTTTGAAATCCATTTTGGTGACTTGACGTCTTGTTGAAACAATCACTTAAAACCACTTCATTTGATGATACTGAAATTCATTTTGATAAGATGTTTGAAACCATTTGTTTTGATAACTATAATCCATTTGAAATCATTTTTTATAACACAAAATCTTTGTGTTAGACTTGTATTCCCCCCTTAAAACAGTAAAAAACTATGAAAATACGAGGGTATGAACTCACCTGTAGTGAGTGATACGGAACTATGTTTGGAAATAGGATGTAGAGTGTCAGGTGAAACCTTGAGCACACAAAGATCCTAATAAACATATAATGACATGTATTTGTATTTGATTAGTGTATAAACAACTAATTATAAGGGATAGCACCCTAATAGACTAGGAAACTCTTAGATTGAAGGAATACAATCACATATGATTGCATAACTAGGGTGTATGGCAACCCTATTAAGTTTACGGTCCAAAGAGGTATGACCTAGGGAGTTCACGGTCCAAGTGTTCACGGTCTAATGACCTTACGGTCATGGAGTTCACGGTCTAATGACCTTACGGTCATGGAGTTCACGGTCTAATGACCTTACGGTCCAATGGGTTCACGGTCCCATGTGTTTACGGTCCTATGACTTTACGGTCATAAGGTTTACGGTCTAGTGAGTTTACCACCGTAAACTCACATCCTTTTGTGCATAGGATGATTTCCAAGCATTTCGAAGGGTTCTAAGTTCCATTCTAGGCTTTAGGAGGGTTTAATGTCTCATTTGCACCCTTAATTAGGGTTTACGGTCTAAGGAGATACACTTAGACCGTAAACATCTTGTTCTTGGCTAAAAATGATGTTTTCAAGGTGATTAACTAGTGATTCAAGCATATATCAAGCTAAGGGTAGTGTACTTACTTATTAGAAGCTTGGAAGGGTGATTAAGATCCAAGAACACTAGTGTGTGTTCTTGGTGTTCTTGGTGAAATGAAGAACACTTGAAGATCTATCAAAATGAAGAGATTTCATGGATGAAATCATGCACAATCACTAGATAAAGAGATGTAACAACAAATCAAAGGAAAGAATTCTTACATTTTTGGAAGATCAAGATGAGGATCTTATGATACTTGATAGATAATTCGGTTTACTAGGCTTGTAAAGAAGAGAAATGATCAAAATGATCATGTATTATACATATATAGGAAGTTTACGGTCACCATGACCGTAAGCTCTAAGCTTCCTGACCGTAAACTCCTTTTGAGGAGGTTTACAGTTTGCTAGATGGTTTGGAACATTAACTGATACATCCAAACACTGGTTCTTTTGATGCACTAGTCTCAGAATACTCAGAATAGATCCTAAACAGTGCTAAAAGATAGCAACACCAGTCTAACTTTGATAGATTTGAACGTTTATACAAGCTAGAAATTTCGGGTTGTCACATCATCCCCCCGTTAGAGAGAATTTCGTCCCGAAATTAGAGTTTAAGCAATCAAGTTAAAACAAATAACTAAGCGAAAAGATGAGGATATTTCAGTTTCATTTGATCCTCGCGCTCCCAAGTGAATTCAGGTCCTCGCTTGGCGTTCCAACGAACCTTTCACTAACGGGATGCGGTTTTTGCTATGTTTGCTTGACCTCTCGGTCCATGATTTCTACAGGTTCTTCCACGAAGTTGAGGCTCTCGTTGATCTCGATTTCGTCGAGTGGGATTACAAGAGTCTCATCGGATAGGCACTTTTTCAAGTTCGAGACGTGGAAAGTAGAATGTACGTTACTTAGTTCGCGAGGTAGGTTGAGTTTGTAAGCTACAGGGCCGATTCTAGCGAGAATTTCGAAAGGCCCTACATATCTTGCATTGAGCTTCCCACGTTTTCCGAAGCGTATCAAGCCCTTCCAGGGTGAGACTTTCAAAAGGACGCGGTCTCCCACCTGGAATTCCAAAGGTTTCCTTCTCTTGTTTCTCTTCCCAGTCAAAAGCCACTCCTTTCTGGGTCAGTGTAGTGAGCGGTTTAGCGATGCTAGAGAAGTTCCGTATGAACCTGCGATTGTAGCCAGCGAGACCTAGAAATTGACGAATTTTTGTAGGTGTCTTCGGAGCTGACTAGTTCTCAATGGCCTTGATTTCGGAGGGTCCATGTGAATTCTCTTCTCGCAAACAGCGTATCCCAAGAATTCAACTCTTCGAATCCAAAACTCGCCCTTAGAGAACTTTGCATAGAGCTTCTTCAATCGTAATGTTTCTAAGACTCTTCGTAGATGTTGACTATGCCCCCTCACTACGAGAGTAGATAAGTATGTCATCTATGGAGACGACGACGAACTGATCCAAGTAAGGACGGCATACCCTATTCATTAAGTCCATGAATATTGCGGGCGCATTGGTCAATCCGAATGGCATCACTACAAACTCGTAGTGTCCATAACGAGTTCGGAAGGCTGTCTTCGGGACATCCTTCTCTAACACTCGTAACTGGCGATTTGGCTACTGGGGTAGCCCCTGGAACTAAGTCGATTCGGAACTCGACTTGACGTTGTGGTGGTAATCCTGGTAGTTCTTCGGGATATCCTTCTCTAACACTCGTAACTGGCGATTTGGCTACTGGGGTAGCCCCTGGAACTAAGTCGATTCGGAACTCGACTTGACGTTGTGGTGGTAATCCTGGTAGTTCTTCTGGAAAGATGTCGGGAGAGTCGCGTACTTCTGGAATGTTCTGAATGTCTTTCACTTCTTGGCTCTCATCGACGATGTGTGCAAGGAATGCGTGATATTCATTTCGCAAGCGCTTCGGAGCTTGAATACACGAAATGATGCGAAGGTTCTTACTTGACTTGTCGCCGTAGATAACTAGAGATTCGTTGTTAGGGAGGTTAATACGAACTGCTTTCTAAAAGCACATGATGTCGGCTCGATGTAGACTCAACCAATTCATACCGGTTATGACGTCAAAACCTTGTGGTGGATTAGATGTCGTGAAGATCTAAAAGAAAGTACGATTACTCATGATTTAAAGAAAGGATAGGTACTTCTGTTCTATTTGTATCTCTTGTTGCGATCGATGGGAAGAGCATTTGTTTGGCTTCTAAGTTTATTCGCATGGCAGCACGATCACTCGTAGTCTTGAGCAGTCTCCGTCCTGAAGTTCATATTAGAACTCATACTTGGTTCATCAATCGCAGCCTCGCATATACGAGTCATATATAATTAAGATTGAAAAGGCAGTCGAATAAATGATTCTTCTCTAAGCTCACATCCAAACAAGGAAAAGAAGTTAAAGCGGAATCATCAATTCTAAGCCTGTAGAACCTTGATTATGTACCACCCTTGCGTATACATTCCTCAGCGATAGATTAACCGTATGGGTCTTCGGATTGAACTTGACGTACTGTACGAGTGGTATTCCGGGGTGGTTTGTTGAGGTTACTTCGGGAAGGATACAAAACATAAGGCACTCTACGTACGAGTACCTCGGAGTTCTGGAACGACGGCCTCGCTAGAAAGTCGATTACGGGGAAAGAAATTTTCGCACGAAACTGACACTGTGAGGATCAAATTGATTCAGGTCAAATGACAATGTCGGACTACTCGGAATAACTGGCGTTAGACTATTTCAGAAAGGTGTTACAAGAACACAACGGTGCAACTTATGAAAGAGTTTCAGTACTTTAGTTTTACTTATGAAAATTCTACTGCGAACAAGGTACACCGCAAAAAAAAGCAAGTACAAGCAGCACGAGAGTCCCTAGAACTAATGGGATCTCGCAGAATGATATGATTCGAGTTGCACTAGTAGTTTAAAAGTTTTTGATAAGTCTAACTTTATCGCTACGGAATGTACCAGTATTTCAACGTGAGTCCGGAGTAGTCTCTCCTACGGCGGTGATCCTTAGTATCTTCCCGTCTGCGCCAGAGTTCTTTGTTATTGGACAATCCTTCTTGAGATGTCCTATCTCACTGCATATATGACATATCTGGCTTGTACCAGCGTCAGTGGTGGAAGTGATGTGCAGGGTCGGAGTTATGTGGACACGAGCGCTTTCGTTGTTCCTCCTTTTTGGACAATCCCTATTATAGTGTCCGGTTTCACCACAACTATAGCAAGCCTGTATGGCTCCGGTGCCAGTGATTTGGGAGGTGGTTCGTGCCGGCGTTCTACAGACACGAGCAGTGTGCCCCACTCTGTTGCAATCGCTGCATTGCAATTCACGGCAGACTCTGTTATGATGAAAGTTACACTTGTTACACTTCGGGAGTGTTCGCTCATATCGTTTGATCGGTGCTGAAGTGATAGAGGTCGCCACTTGTTGCTGTTGCATGGAAAGTCTTTGAGATCGCTTGCGCTCCTTTTGGGCTTGACGCTTTCGTTTCATATACTCAGATTTGTGGCTTTGGGTGTTTGTGACTGTTATCATTTGTTGATTTTCCGGATTGTTACCACGATTTGAATTGTCAACTCCGTTTCCATCTTTGTTTGCGTTACTAGCGGTGAATTGTGCTTGGACAGCAGTCACGGCAACTGTTACCGCGGCTTGGAAGGTAGCGGCGTCTATATGAAGGATCGGGGTTTCGTCGTTTGGCTGACTATTTCTGGATGACGACATGATTCTGTTATACGATAAGAAAATGAGTTCGTGAGTGATTATGGTCGGCCCTAGATGTATTATAATCATTCATGCAAATGTAAATTTTTCGTTTTGTTAAACTGTTCTCGATGGTTGACCTACATCCCTATGATGTAGTACTTGGTAAAGAGTAAAAGTAAGTTCATAGAATGGTCACAAGACAATTATCATCCGGACTAGGCTATCATTGGTTGGTGGATAACATGATCCAACTTTCGAAAAAGAATGGGAAGTGATCCATGAGTTAAATTACCATAGTTCAAAAATTTTACGAGAGTGAGATTTAGATAGAATTCTAACGATAGTAGAATGAAAGTATTTGAACAAGGATTGTCACAGGGATTAGCCGACTGTCAATGTCCTTGATATTTAAGATGTAATAAGTTCGGGAAAAATTGACCTTGGAGTAGGTCTTACATCATATCCGAAGTAGAAAAGTTTTGACAGAACAAAGGCCCACGAAAAAGTACATCCAGTACAGGGGTAGTTACATAGGAAAGTGCTACTTATAGCATAGATAGGAAGGCTATTCCTTACCCCAAAAAGGAAGGAAGGTAGAGCATCTCTTACTGGTGACGGGTATCCCTTGGATGAACCCTTAGTTCAGCCAGCTGACGCTCCACATCAAGTAGGTGTCTTTCGTACACCCTCTGGCGTACTCGGAGTTCTATGACTTCGGCCCGAGTTTCAGCTAGTGCTTGCAGCAGGGTTTCATTGTCTCTCCTAAGAGTAAGTTCAAGATTATGAATACTATCCGCATTGGAATTTGTGTCTGCCTCGAGTTCTACGGTTTGTTAAATAGCTGCTACATTTAGTTCAACATTTCGAGCCACTCTGCGAACTAGGATGGGAAGAATCCTGTCTGTGGATCCTCCTTCGCTCACGTTGTAGAAGCTTCGGTCTCTGTTGTATGGTAAGGGTTGGCCCAGCTCATGGCTCCACCTTTCCAAGTACTCAGCCCACAAAGGTGTCGGGCCTTGAAAAGCTGGACGAGGGTTAGGATTTGGGATTGGAGCCACTGGGGGTAGATTCTCAACTTCTGGCTCAGGATCAAGATCCTCTGGAAAATATTCCGCTAGATCATTATCTAGGGGAAGTTCAGGTTCTGCTTCTGGTTCTGCATTCAGCCCTCCTCCATTCTCTTGGCCGGGAAAGTAAGGGTCGCCGGGGAGGTGGAATCCAACCATTTATCTAGACGAGAAATAAGGGCAAGGAATTTATTTAACGATTCTAAAATAAAGCGATAAACAAATAAAAAATTTCTATAAGAGAAACTTACTGCTAATCCTAATAATTTTGTTCTTTGAACGAATAGTGCCTAAAACACTCCTATGGTATTTTACTTTATGTTTTGTTCTCACGTTCTTCTGTATATGAAGATGTATAATTTGGTAAGTTTTAGGTTTGTTGCAACACCCCAATCGCTCCCCGACACCCGTTCACCGTATCTCAAATAAATATAGTTGATCAGGTTATATTTATCCCAGATACGATTACATAACTGTCAAGGTTTGACTGCTGTGTCCAACAATTAAATACTTTTGCTATGTTCTAGTATGACACTGTTCTATAGTAAGTATGTAGGTATGTAATTATGTATACTTTTAGTTAAGTATTTTAGTACTTAAAAGTATAAACTCTTGGTCAGAGTATTTTAATCCCTATGTGTTTATAGTTTGTATATCTTTTATGGGTTGATATACTCGATTCACTATAAACAATGCTCTGATACGAATCTGTCACACCCCAAAACTGGAACGGTGGAAACGTTCGGGGGTGGAGAACGTCATGTACAGTATCATAACAATGAAAAATAGTACACAAGCAACAACATCACCCATTGCATTAATAGTATAATTTAATACAAGTGTGTTCTTTCATAGTAAAAAGACATCAAAACAAGTAATCAAAATAAAAGACGAGTCTTGAACACGCTCCATCTTCTCAAAAACTTGGTCGACTGTACCTGTCTACTGGTGACCTGAGAATACAAGTTATTTTGAAAGAGTTTATCAGCATTAAAGCTGGTGAGTTCATAAATTTTTATGTATGTAAGAATATCTTCTGTTTCTTGAATATGTAAACTGTTTCCAGAAAATCCTATATTTTCTGTTGTATATGAAAAGTAGTTGTATTTGTATAAAACTGTTCTATTTGTAAACCAATTATCTGTATTTGTAATCTTTATGTAAACTTGTATCTTGTTAACAGTATCTTGTAAACTGTATCTTGTAAACTGTACTTTGAAAATGTACTTAAAGTTGATAGTTGATGAGTTATTATAACCATACTGACTAGATGGCCTGACCCAACGCTATGAATGCGCTGAAAGTTAATGATAACAATTGTCACTTATAGGCGTGTATACCTGACTGTAGCTAGCAGTCCGAGTGCGGGATTGTCAATCCCAATATAGATCTATACACCCATTGTTTCGATCCCCTGCTGGAGACTCTGGTTATAATATCAGGACTTTACTATATTGTTTAAAATGAATTAAACAAACTGTACTACTTGTCTCATAAAAGCATATAACGTTACATGTATAATAGTTATGAAAACCCAATCATTCTGAAGTAAATGATTGATAGTATGGTCTTGAATTAGTACTCTTAACATGTATTTGAATAAATGTATACTCTTGAATAGTTTTGAATTAAACCTTTGTTTTTGTAAAACCATGTACTCTAGTATACTTGAATCGTGAATTAATGTACTGTGAATCATAAATTATACCTATTATAATTTATATGTACTTTCTGATTTGATAACGAGTATTCATGAATGGGATCCTTTGCTCAACATGTTACAAAGGGTAATTGAATCTAACTGAATAAAGTTTTATACTTGTATACATATACAATTATACGGTCCAAAGAGGTATGACCTAGGGAGTTCACGGTCCAAGTGTTCACGGTCTAATGACCTTACGGTCATGGAGTTCACGGTCTAATGACCTTACGGTCCAATGGGTTCACGGTCCCATGTGTTTACGGTCCTATGACCTTACGGTCATAAGGTTTACGGTCTAGTGAGTTTACCACCGTAAACTCACATCCTTTTGTGCATAGGATGATTTCCAAGCATTTCGAAGGGTTCTAAGTTCCATTCTAGGCTTTAGGAGGGTTTAATGTCTCATTTGCACCCTTAATTAGGGTTTACGGTCTAAGGAGATACACTTAGACCGTAAACACCTTGTTCTTGGCTAAAAATGATGTTTTCAAGGTGATTAACTAGTGATTCAAGCATATATCAAGCTAAGGGTAGTGTACTTACTTATTAGAAGCTTGTAAGGGTGATTAGGATCCAAGAACACTAGTGTGTGTTCTTGGTGTTCTTGGTGAAATGAAGAACACTTGAAGATCTATCAAAATGAAGAGATTTCATGGATGAAATCATGCATAATCACTAGATAAAGAGATGTAACAACAAATCAAAGGAAAGAATTCTTACATTTTTGGAAGATCAAAATTAGGATCTTATGATACTTGAGAGAGAATTCGGTTTACTAGGCTTGTAAAGGAGAGAAATGATCAAAATGATCATGTATTATACATATATAGGGAGATTACGGTCACCATGACCGTAAGCTCTAAGCTTCCTGACCGTAAACTCCTTTTGAGGAGGTTTACAGTTTGCTAGATGGTTTGGAACATTAACTGATACATCCAAACACTGATTCTTT
Source organism: Lactuca virosa (assembly GCF_052849685.1). NCBI lineage: Eukaryota > Viridiplantae > Streptophyta > Magnoliopsida > Asterales > Asteraceae > Lactuca > Lactuca virosa. The sequence goes on from NC_136429.1 coordinate 211,663,292, forward strand.
TGATGCACTAGTCTCAGAATACTCAGAATAGATCCTAAACAGTGCTAAAAGATAGCAACACCGATCTAACTTTGATAGATTTGAACGTTTATACAAGCTAGAAATTTCGGGTTGTCACAGTATTCATCTAACTTGTTTTATGTTGTAAATCCTATATTTGTATTCTAGTTAGGGATTATGCTTTGGATGAAATGAAAATGCATGTATTGTCGGATTAGGTGTCTAAGCCCATAACTATAATTGGTATGTACTTTTCCCGATAGTAGCATGGTCCATTTCGGGTTGCCTTCACCAGAACAATTTGATAGATGGATATTTTGAGAAAGAGGTTATTTGTGATTTATTGATATATTATAAGTATAATATGTTAATTGAGAAATCATATTATTTAATTAGTATTGGTCAAGAATTAATTTATTGATCAAAAGAGACTAATTAAATTGGTATATATTAATTGGGCTAATGATCCATGATTGATTTGTGATGGGTTAAGCTTATGGTTAGTCCATGAAGTAGTAGTCCAAATCAAATGCATGGATCATAAGCTTAACTGTAACAATTAGGGTTACACATGACTCTTGGAATTCTACACTATATATATGTAACCCTAAGCATTAAAATCGGCAACCACTTGCATTCCAAGAAGGAGAAACCGATTTTGAGTCTCCATAACCTCCCTCATATCCATCTAGTTGTTTATTGGTGTTTGTGACTTGTTTGAGGCACAACACTTGGGGTGCTAAGTTCTCTTAAGGCCAAAGTTCTACTAGCTACATCAAAAGGTAATCTTCTAAATAGCTTTATGATTCATATATCAAATTTTGTATGCTAGTTTAGGCTTCATGCTTTGGAAACCAATATTGCATGTATAATTAGAGAAAACTTAGATCCAAAGCATTAGGGTTGTATGTGCACCATAGGATTGTTAAAGTGTATAAAACCCATCAGTGGTATCAGAGCCATGAGTGTTTTCTATTATATTGATGCAATTGTGTAATTTTCAAAGCTGAAAAAACTGCATTTCTGGATTCTGCCAGGGCCTACTCAACGAGTCCATCATGGAACTCGACGAGTTGGTTCATATGATGATGAACTTGACGAGTCCATAATGGGACTCGATGAGTTGGATCCTCAGATGGTAGAATTTTTGAGTTTTTGGCCTGTTTTGGATTAGGATCATTACCACAAACTGTTTTGGTTCATAAAATTTGATTTTACTGATATGGTAATGTTTATCCCCATCCAATAACATAATCATTGTCAAATTTTAAGATAATTACATGAATTTATGAAAAACTAATTATTTGTAAATTTTGATATTATATGAATAACACTAGGTCAAATTGGTAAATGATAAATTATATGATAATTGGATTAGTTTAACAATTTGATCTAAATGTTCTTGAAGAGTTTCATAACTTGTCCTCAAGTTATGAAATATGAAAAGTCTTCATTCATGGAACATTAATTTTGTAAGTTATAGATATTCAAAGGTCTTGAAGAGTTGCATAACTTGTCCTCAAGTTATGGAACTTGGAATGTCTCGTTTATGGAACATAAGTTCTAAAACTCAAGAGGTTTTGAAGAATTTTAAAACTTGCCCTCAAGTTTTGGAATTTGAAAAGTCTCATTTATGAAACATTAATTCCAAACCCTAGTATTTTAAAAGCTTAAAATTCAACCCTTATACTATTATAATATTAAAGTTTAATACTTATATATCTATATATATATATATATATATATATATATATATAAGACAAGTCAGTCTTATCGTTAGTAGGCCTCGTTCACGATGTCGGTCTATAAGGGGGTATAAGGTTACTGCCTATAAAATGGTGGTTTAATAGGTGTCCACTCTCACACACCTCTTCCTTGATTGGTGTAGGGTCGTTAGTCGAACGGGTAGGATAGGACATTAATCCTCATTAATAAGTATAAAGATATTATAAAGTAACTAAACTTTTATAAATTTCCAATCTTAGTTACTTTAGGAAAATGTGAAAATGGTGTTATCCGATGGAAATTACACTTTGCACCTTGCTAAGTCGTTAGTGGAGCGTGTGTGGTTAACCGACACACTAATTTGGGACTAGCAAGGGTGGAAAAGGGTAGCTTGATGTTAATCATGGATCAATGGAGCGTGTGTGGTTAACCAGCACAATGATCAAGTGATTTGTAACATTAAGAGTACCAAGCACATTTGCATGGTTATTCACACCTTGTTTGTGATCCTCGGTATCCCAGTCACAAACTTGAAGGGCATAATCAAGATTTAAACATGACATTGGAAAGATTCAATGAATCTCAAAAGAATCTAGGAATTTCAATTCAATTAAAACTTAATAATCAATTTCGTTTTTCATGGTGGAAATTGATAAATCGTCATTTACCTACCTTCGAATATTTTACAATTGGATTACGGCATCCCTCTTCCGAATTGTAGAATATTGGGCTGGGTCCTAGCCTTAATATTTCATTTGGATGTTATATTAAGGATCCTTATCTAATCTTAACTTTGTCTTTCTTTTCAGATATCTACTTCAAACAATGCTTCAAACCCAATCCCTTCCGGCTCTTTCTCACTCATGAACCTATGTGGGAGAGTCATCTTTGATGGATCGAACTTCAATGATTGGATTCGAAACATCTGCATGGCTATTCGCTATGAGGACAAATAATATGTCCTTGATAAAGAGTTAAAGGATATTGATGAAAACACTGCTACTCCCTAACAGATTGCTGAGTTTAAGACCCATGAGAGGGACGCGACAAAGGTGTCATGAATTATGATTGCTACCATGACTGTTGAGCTTCAGAAGTCCTATAAGGACTTTTGGCCTTATGAAATGCACCAGTATTTGATGGAAAGGTACCATCAAAGTGCTCAGCAGGAGAGGTATGAAACCATTACCTCCATGATTACTACCAAAATGAAGGATGGAGAGTCTATCACGGCCCACTTGCAAAAGATGCAAAGGTTTGTGGACCGCTTGCTAAAGTTGAATGTCAATTTCGATGAAGAATTGGAAATTGACATTATCCTACACTCTTTACCTCATTTTTATGATCAGTTTCGTATGACTTATCATATAAAAAAGGAGGAGGTGACTCTAAGCATGCTTCAAGGTCTTTTGAGAACTACTGAAAGCAGTTTGAAAGGCAAATCTGTTGTACCTACTCCTATTACTATTGTCCCTGTCTTGGCAATTGGACATGGGAAGGGAAAAAAGAGGAAAGCCTCCTCAAATATCCACAAGGGAAAGTCTCATGTTGGATCCTCTTCTAGTGGGTCCAAAGGTGGTCCTGCCACCGCCTCCTCAAATCCAAAGGAAGCAGAGTGCTTCCATTGTCATGAAAAAGGGAACTGGAAACGAAGATGCCCCAAATTCTTGCAGGACATAAAGGATGGGAAGATCAAGCACTCCTTTGCAGGTATTTATACTATTCTGTCTAATAACTCATCACGTGCTAATTCTTGGGTCCTTGATACAGGATGTGGTTTTCACATTTATTCTGATTTGCAGGGTCTAAAAAGAAGTATGGATGTGGAGCATGGGAACATGAACCTGATCATGGGGAATAGGAAAAATTCGCATGTCACCAAGATTGGAGTTTATTCTTTATTGCTTAGTAGTGGGTTAAATTTAGATTTGAATAATTGTTGCTACTCGTCAGATATGGCGAGAAATATTATTTATTTTCATGGTTTGTATGAACAAGGTTTTACTTTTTCATTTAATAATGAAATTGGTTCAATAAATACTTATTATAATGGAATTTTTTATTTTGAATCATTACCTTGTAATGGTATATATGAAACTTTGATGGTTGTAAATAACTTAGGAAATAATGTGTTGCATATCGATTCGTCCATTGGTTTGGATAAAGCATGCTTATGGCATTGTCGTCTTGGACATGTCAACAAGAAGCGCATAGCCCAACTTCAAAAGGATGGAGTTTTGGAGTCATTTGAATTAAAGTCACATGACACATGTGAATCTTGTTTTCTTGGAAAGATGACCAAGTCACCCTTCAATGGTTATTGTGCAAGGGGTGAGGGTTTGTTGGATCTTATACACACAGATGTGTGTGGACCCTTCAGATCCGCCACAAGGGATGCTAACCGCTTCTATGTGACTTTTACTGATGATTATAGTAGATATGGGTATATTTACTTAATCAAGCATAAGTCAGAAACCTTTGAAAAGTTCAAAGAGTTTAAGTAAGAAGTGGAGAATCAATTGGGCAGGAAGATAAAGATGTTGCGATCTGATCAAGGTGGAGAGTATCTTAGTATCGAGTTCCACGACTATCTTAAGGAATGTGGAATTGTTTCACAATTGACGTCACCTAGGACACCACAGCTTAATAGTGTGGCTGAGAGGCACAATCGAACCTTGCTGGACATGGTTCGTTCCATAATGAGTCGAGTTTTGTTACCTATCTCATTTTGGGGATATGCCTTAGAGACTACCTCCCATATGCTTAATCTATACCCAACTAAAAAGGTTTCCAAAACACCGAAATATGGACAGGGAAGGTTCCCTCGTTAGCACATATCAAGGTTTGGGGTTGCGAGGCCTTCATAAGATGAGAGACTCAAGACAAGCTCGAACCTCGTAGTGAGCGATGTATTTTCATCGGCTACCCACAGAAATACTTTGGATATCTCTTCTATAGACCGAGTGACAATGTTGTCTTCAGTGCGAGGAGAGGGGTTTTCCGCGAAAGAGAACTCATATGCCAAGAGGACAGTGGGAGGAAAATTGACCTTGAAGAGCTTCAAGACTTAAGTGATGAAGGAACCTCAAACACTAGCGCTCAACCCGAGGAGGAAACTCCAGTTGAACCAGTTAATGAGTCCTTACCTATGAGACATTCCCACAGAGTTAGAATGGCACCTGAGTTTTATGGTTTCCATATTACTACTGAAGGTGATACATTTATCAGATAGTACACTGGTAAATTTGGATGAACCTAACAACTACAAGGAAGCCATGGCAGGCCCAGAGTCTGCAAAATGGAAAGAGGCGATGGACAGCGAGATTCAGTATATGTATGACAATCAAGTTTGGAACTTGGTTGACAATGTACCAGGTTGTAAGACGGTCGGGTGCAAATGGATCTTCAAGAAGAAGACCGACATGGATGGGAAAGTACACACTTATAAGGCACGATTGGTTGCAAAGGGATTTACTCAAACTCCTGGAGTTGAATATGATGAGACCTTCTCACCAGTGGCTAAGATTAAATCTATAAGGATTATGCTAGCCATAGCTGCATTTCATGATTATGAAATATGGCAAATGGATGTCAAAACCGCTTTTCTTAATGGAAAGTTGGTTGAAGATGTTTACATGAATCACCCAGAGGGTTTTTTCAATGCAAAGTATCCTAATTGAGTGTGTAAGCTTGAGAAATCCATTTATGGATTGAAACAAGCATCTCGCAGATGGAATCTTTGTTTCGATGAGAAAGTCAAAGAGTTTGGTTTTTCGAGAAGCGAGGATGAGTTATGTGTATATGTCAAAGCTAGTGGGAGTATAGTTAGCTTTCTGGTATTGTATGTGGATGACATACTGCTCATAGGAAATGACATCCCAACCTTGTAGGAGGTTAAGTCCTGGCTTGGGAACTGTTTCGCTATGAAGGACCATGGGGAAGCTGCTTATATTCTAGGGATAAGGATATTGAGAAATAGGAGTAAAAGACTAATAGGAATTAGTCAAAGTACCTACTTGGACAAAGTGTTGAAACGTTTCAGCATGGAGGAGTCCAATAAAGGAGATTTACCTATCCAGAGCGATACCAAACTAAGTAAGACTCAGAGTCCGAGTACAGATGCTGAAATAGCAGAAATGAGTCGAATACCATATGCTTCTGCAGTTGGCTCAATCATGTATGTTATGACTTGTACTCGTCCTGATGTAGCCTTTGCTTCGAGCATGGTTAGTAGATATCAAGGGAATCCTAGTAAAACTCACTGGACTACGGTAAAGAACATTCTTAAGTACCTACGAAGGACTAAGGACTGGGTCCTTATCCTCGGTGGGAGTGATTACTTGAGAGTGACAGGGTATAGTGACGCCAGCTTTCAGACTGGCAGAGATAATTTCTGCTCTCAATCAGGCTGGGTATTTACCTTAAATGGAGGAGCAGTAACTTGGAAAAGTTCCAAACAAGAAAATGTAGCTGATTCAACATGCGAATCAGAGTACATAGCAGCAAGGGAAGCATCGAAGGAGGCGATATGGCTAACGAACTTCATCTGAGACCTTGGAGTTGTACCAGCTATAAAGGAGCCTATGAAGATTTTCTGTGACAACGAAGGTGCAGCCGCCTTAGCCAAGGAACCAAGGGATCATGGAAGATCCAGACACAGTGACAGAAAATATCACTTTATAATACATCGGATAGAAGAAGGACTCCTCGTAATGAAAGGGGTATCGTCAGAGGAGAACCCAACAGATCCCCTTACGAAGGGACTGAGTAGGGTTAAGCACTTGTAGCATGCTAGGAGTATCGGGCTGAAGGATGATATTAGTTTTAATGATTAGATAGATATTTAGAAACTTGTAATAGTTAAAATTGTAATTGACATTTGATGATTGAATAAAAGGAGTTTTATTTATAAGTAAAGTTACTATCTTGTGTCAATTGTTTACTATTGTTTCGTTTTGCATGTTTTGACTTCTATAATAATAAGATTATTCAAACCATCCATAGTCGATCATACTTTGGAAGTAGGTTATGAAAGTAGACTGTCATCAATGGGTTTTTGTAAGATTTTCTAAGGTGTTAGACATAGCAAAGTTTGCTACAAACATTCATGAGTGCTCTTGAAATAAGATTTGAGTATTGGACAAAACCCACACTCACATGAATCACTTCATGGAATTTATCACAAGTGATTATGAGATGATAATATCATATAGTCTTAAAACCAAGATATATGAGTTGTTGATTATGAGTTGGTTGTACATTGACAGTGCGAAAACGCATCAGTAACTTGATGTTATAAAACGTGTTGTTGTGTATTATTTAAAGAGTAGTTAGTACAAGCATATAAGTCGAAGTTTATCTGTTCCTTTTATCCTAAGAGGATTAAAAGCGATATCTTGGGCCCCTCGATGATTTTGTTTTGACTTATGTGTCGGGCCCGGTAAGGACTCAATTGATGTGTTTAATTAAGTTCTATGTCAAAAAAATCAGAAATCGGGAAACAAATAGTTGGAAAATGAGTATGACTTTATTCCATGTCTTTGTCCACACGATATCTTGAAGAACAGAGGATTATATGACCACTTATCTAATGTACGCATCAAAATATGACAACGGATTTTTGAGAGCTACGATTGCTAATCGGATTTTAAGTTGCATTTGGCAATTATAGTTATTAGACTTATCCAAGTGGGAGACTGTTGGATTAGGTGTCTAAGCCCATAACTATACTTGGTATGTACTTGACCCGATAGTAGCATGGTCCATTTCGGGTTGCCTTCACCAGAACAATTTGATAGATGGATATTTGAGAAAGAGGTTATTTGTGATTTGTTGATATATTATAAGTATAATATATTAATTGAGAAATCATATTATTTAATTAGTATTGGTCAAGAATTAATTTAGAATTAATTTAGTGATTAAAAGAGACTAATTAAATTGGTACATATGGATTGGGCTAATGATCCATTCTCGATTTGTGATGGGTTAAGCTTATGGTTAGTCCATGAAGTATTAGTCCAAATCAAATGCATGGATCATAAGCTTAAGTGTAAGAATGAGGGTTACGCATGACTCTTGGAATTCTACTCTATATATATGTAACCCTAAGCACTAAAATCGGCAACCACTTGTATTCCAAGAAGGAGAAACCGATTTTGATTCTCCATAACCTCCCTCATATCCATCTAGTTGTTTATTGGTGTTTGTGACTTGTTTGAGGCACAACACTTGGGTTGCTAAGTTCTCTTAAGGCCAAAGTTCTACTAGCTACATCAAAAGGTAATCTTCTAACTAGCTTTATGATTCATATATCAAATTTTGTATGCTAGTTTAGGTTTCATGCTTTGGAAACCAATATTGCATGTATAATTAGAGAAAACTTAGATCCAACGCATTAGGGTTGTATGTGCACCATAGGATTGTTAGAGTACATAAAACCCATCATGTATAACTTGAGAAAACTTAGATCCAAACATTTAGGGTTGCATGTGCACCATAGGATTATTATAGTGCTCAAAACCCTTCAGTGGTATCAGAGACTAGGTTGTTTTTGTGTTATATTGATGCAATTGTTTGATTTTCAAAGCTGAAAAATGTCATTTTTGGCCACTGACTGTTGAACTCGTCGAGTCCCATAAGGGAACTCGACGAGTTGGATCATATGTGATGAACTCGTCGAGTCCATGCCGTGAACTCGACGAGTAGGATCCTCTGTTGGCATGATTTTTGGTTTTTTGGCCAGAATTGGATTAGGATCATTACCACAAACTGTTTTGACTGATAAAATTCGATTTTTATGATAAGGTAATTATTATCCTCATCCAATTGAATGATGATTGTCAAATTTTAAGATAATTACTTGATTTTGCGAAATATAATTATTTGTAGAATTTGATTTGAATCATCTTACTATATGAAATTATATTAGGTCAATTTTGTGATATAGTTAATTATATTATTAATTTAATTGTTTTCAAATTGATCCAAGAGGTTTTGAAAAGTTTCAAAATTCGCCCTCAAGTTTTGGAATTGAAAATTTGATTAAAAGTTTCAATTGTGAAATATTAAATTCTAAATTCCTAGTATTTTAAATGTTTAAAATACATCCTTTTGGTTTCATAATTTGAATTTAGAATTAAAAGTTTTTAATTTTGGAAATTCAAATGGACACAACTAAAAGGAATAATGTTGGCTTTTTGATAATGATTATTTAAAAGAGTATTAATAAATCCATAATAGAATGGTTTAAAGTTTTAATTGAATTAACAGTCTAATTTATTTAAAAGATTAAACCTCCTAGTATTTTAAAGGTTTAAAATACACCCTTATACTATATTAAATTAAAAGTCTAATATATATATATATATATATATATATATATATATATATATATATATATATATATATATACAAGTTAAAAGTCAGTTTTACCATTAGTAGGCCTCATTCATGAAGCTCGTTTATAAAGGGGGGGGGGGGGGTATAAGGAAATTGCCTATAAAATGGCGATTAAATGGCTGTCCACTCTCACCCACCGCTTCCTTGACTAGTGGAGGGTCGTTAGACGAACGGGTAGGATAGGACATTCTCATTAATAAGTATAATGAAAATACAAGTAACTAAACTTTTTATAAATTCCCAATCTTAGTTACTTAAAAAAAATGTGAATTTGATGCTAACCCATGAAATTTTACGTTGCACCTTGTTGGTCGTTAATGGAACATGTGTGGTTAACTGGCACACTAATATGGGACTAATGAAGGATGGCAATGGGTAGCTCGTAGGTTATCATATATCAGTGGAGCATGTATGGCTAATCGGCACATTGATTAGGTGATAAATGACTTCGAGAGTACCAAGCTAATTTGCATGATTGTTCACACCTTGTTTGTGATCCTTGGTATCCCAGTCACAAACTTGAAGGGCATAATCGAGATTAAACATGCCATTGAAAAGTTCAATGAATCTCAAAAGATCTAGGAATTTCATTTAAAACCTAATTCGTCTAAAATTTTGTTTCCGTGGTGGAATTGGTAAATCGTCATTTACCTACCGACAAATAATTTACAATTAGATTACGGCATCCCTCTTCCGAATTGTGAATTATTGTGTTGGGTCCTAGACTTAATATTTCATTAGGGTGTTATATTAAGGATTGAATCAGCTAACTTGAATTTCTCCCTTGCAGATGTCTAGTTCTGACAACTATGGTCTTCCTGAATCTTTTGGAAAATGCTTTCCTCATGAAGATGATATTCCACGTGATGATCAAGGTGAAAGATCAATCCCTTCCTCATGTATTGGTGGAACTTCTCTTCCTCCACCTCCTCCAATAATTCTCCCTGACCCACATGTTTGTCGACTTGAAAAGTTCAAGATTACTCAAGCCCTATTAGTAAGTAAACACGAAGATGGAAAGTCTGTATGTGCTCACGTCTTGGAGATGAAGTTGCATATTGATAGGCTAGGAATGTTGGGTGTCATTGTCTCAAGGAAGCTAGCTGTTGACTTAGTTCTTCGATCACTTCCTAAGTCATATAGCGGGTTCATTAAGGACTACTATATCGGCGACCACGACGTGACCCTTATTGATCTAACCTATTTGCTTATTGCTGCTGAATCAATAATGATTTGGAGCACTACTCAAGCAAATTTGATTGGAAGATTTGCATCCCAAATTTCCATGGACCCTAACAACGGAAAAGGTGATAGTCCATAAATGATTTCTTCTCCTAAGGGAGAGAAATTGGCCATGGTCGAAAAGTTTAACCATAAGAGAAAGGCCAAGTATGAGATTGTTCCATGTGTCATTCCCAAGGAGTCCATATGTTTCTATTGCCAAGAGAAGGGGCATTGGATCTGAAGCTGCCGTATCTACCTAAAGGATCGCAAGGATGGTAAATTCAAAATGTATGACTCTACTTCAGGTAAGTCCATTATCTAACTCTATTAAGTTCCTATTTACAAATTCTTAATACATGATTTGATAAGATTGTATTTTGATGTTTTGTAGGATCGAAGAAAAGAAAAGAAGCTTAAAAGAAAAATGAGCTGAGTCTGGTCGTGAAGAGATGGATTTCGATCGCATGGTTCAATGATCAGATTTTGAGATGTTGCTTAGGAGTTATGATAGATTGCTTAGGAATATTTAGTAACATAGTTTTCATATAAATTTGCATTGTAAGGACAAGTTTTCCGTGTTTTTATAAATAAAGAAAAAAATTGTTTTTGTTTTATTTATATTTCCTTGCAATGGCACTTGTGAAAATTGTTGTTTATATATTTTTAGCAATATTGAAAATGGATTTGATTCTTAGTAATATCGTTTGTGGTAGTGCCAGAAATTTACCAAATAAGGAAAGATTCTCATCATCCAAGTTTCAATTGGACAGAAATTTGGAATCATACGACTTGTATTATGTGATAAATGAGAATTTTCATCTTTGGAAAATTAAGACTAATTCCTTGTTCACATATGTATGTGAGTCAAGTGAAAGACTTAAGGATCTAGTGCACATTTATGTGTACTGGTCAGATCCAGCACAAAGAATGATAAACACTATTCATCATGATTTACTAATGGTTCAGTAAATATGGTTATGCTTACAAGATTAAGTATAATTCTAATACCTTGAAAAGTTTCAAAGTATAGCATAACGAATAAGAAGAATCAATTAGGCAGAAAGATAAAAGTTTCTCCAATCTGAAAGGAAAGGAGAGTACTTTAGTATCATGATTTATGATCATCCTAATGATTATGGAACCATGTCACAATTGATCCTCTAAGGACACCTTAGTGCATTTGTATGGCTAAGGAGAGGAATCAGGAATTGTTGAAATGGTTAAATCAAGAAAGATGAGTCATACTTCGTTCCAAAATCAAGTCTTAGAGTCATACTCAAAGATTATGTCTTGAGTGACATATTCTAAGTAGGTTTCTAACACCTCATGAAATGTGGAAAAGAAAAGTTTTCTAACTCTTGCACAATTAAAATTGGTAGTTGTGATGTTTTGGTTAAAAAAAAAGATCAACTAAGACCAATTACATGAAGTGTTGTCTTGATAAGGTCTCACACTAACTCTTGAATATATGGCTGTCAAGAAATGTTCCTTGACAGAGAATCTTATATGTCAAGATGTCAGTGAGAGTCTTAAAAGATCTTGAAAAGGTTCAAGAACTAATCAAGAATAAACCTATTGTTTATCACTAGCACACGACTTGAGGTTTGCAACCTATCGTGTTGACATATTCTTGTTTCTGTGCCCATTCCAATTAAGTTAACTATGCACGTGAGTTCTATAAGTTCTCATTTGATTGCATAAGGCAAAGCACCGTGGTCAATGAAAGTACATTGATCGATAGGGGTGAGCTGCACAGCAACTTGGAAGCAATGATAGGCCCTTGTGCTACTAGATGGCAAGAAATTAAGATTGGACAAGCTCGGTCCATATGAGTTTGGATTTGTCACGAAAATGATTGTGAGGAAATGCTTTCGCTGGTAGATTTTAAGGAGATAGGAACACATACACTATAAAATCTAAGTGGCAAAAGGTTTCTCTCCTTCATGAAAATGATTGTGAGGAAATGCTTTCATTGGTAGATTTTAAGGAGATAGCAGTTGTATAATTGCGTTCTCAAATTCGATTATGATTACGGCATCCCTCTTCATAGTTCGAATTGTGAGAAATGGAAAATTCGGGACTTACTGATGTAAGTTCTAAAATAGTTTAGACACACATATGAGCTATCTAAGGAAAGGTGTATGAGTTTGAGAAGCCTAGATAAAGTCTTATCAAAAGCACCACGTATCATAAATCTGAACTTTGGTAAGAAAGTCAATGAGTATTGATTTCTAGAAGTCCAGTTGATTTCTGGGTAAATGTCAAAGCTAGTGGGAGCCCAAGTGTTAATGCTAGTAAGAATGTAATTATTATGCTAGTGGGGGCACAATTATTACGTTGAGTGTTGCGAGTTAGCAATGTTGTTTATGGGAAACAAAGTTTTAATTTGCAAAGTTGTAAAGTTTGAAAAGTTATTTCGCTATAGTAAGATTTAAGGGAGAGGATACTTGTACTTTATTTCTAATCTAAAAGTTTAGATTGAAGTGTTAATCGAACTTAGTCATGAGCATATATGAATATTAGGTTGGAATGTTTCAACATTGGAAATTCTATATATGGAAATAATATGGCAAGAGACTAGTAAAGTATCATGTCTTTATGTAACACATTGTGAATCGTATCCCATACACTTCGGGTACAGGATCGATTGCATATGCTATAATATTCACTCGCTCTGATTTTTCCAAATGTCTAGAGCAACAAGAGGGAAAAGGGACCAGAACCGGATATGACTAAAGTAGTTAAACAACTGTTAAGGACGATCTAAGGCTTACCAAGAATGGGTTGTTGAAGGACAATTGGAAGTATAGTAATGGATGGACCATATTGACATTATTATGAATAGATAGGATTCTATTAAGAATGAATGGTCATATGGCAAATATGGAAATGTTTCCATAATGGGAGATGGATATTAAGAATCTATGTGTAGAAACTTTTATGCAAGAAGGATGTTCAAAGGAATGTCCTTTGGATATGAGACTTCGTACCTATGGAATTGTCTTGTAACTATCTCGAATGAAATGTTTTGTAATTGGCAAAGTCTATGTGACTTTGGTGCCTAGACATTACAAAATGATCATTGCATGATAGCTTAGAATCTAACACATTCTAATAGTGGAAGAATTTGGTATTCTTACACTTATGATAAGGATTTGGAATTGTGAAATGAGCATCATTGGAAATGTGTTCAATTGATTTATTTCACAAAGGAAGGACCATAGATAAACATATTGTGCATGCTTGGAGCATGGGATGACTATTGTTTTAATTCAAGTATTAAGTTGATTACTCGAAACATTATACAATGAATAATGTGTAATCACTATGGTGATTAAATAATAAGTGTTTTATTTATATTCAAAAGTTTTGAAACCATATAGGATTAGATTATTCTTGTGTTTCACTTCGCATGTTTTACTTCCCGAATAATATGATTATTCAAACATCCACAGTCAATCATACTTTGGAAGTAAGTAATGAGGTAAGATTGTCATGAATCTGACTGTAGATTGTCTAAGTGTTTAGAGATAGCATGTCACACCTCCAAACTGGAATGGCAGAAACGTTCGGGGGCGGAGGACGTCATGTACAATATCACAACAATTGCACAATAGTAATCAAAGCAAACACAACCATTACATTGATAAAATATAGTATTTACATCTGTTCAATACATAGTTTGTATGACATCAAAAGTGTATAAAATGTATAAAAGACGCGACTCTAAAATCTTCGTCTTCTCAAAACCCGTGGGTGTACCTGTCTACCGGTTCCCTGAGAATACAAGTGGTTTTGAAAGTGTATCAACATTTAAGTTGGTGAGTACATAAGTATGTTTTTGCGATGTAAAAACTTGTTATTGTTCCTTGAAATGTGTTGACATGTTCCTCCAGAAAATCCAATATTTTCCCTAAACTATATGTATTACTAGAGTACTATATACTAAGAAAGTAGTGTATCGTAGTAGTGTTTGTTATGAAACCTTTGTATGCAAACCTGGATACCACCAGTAGAAATGTATAGTAGTATACTATTTGTATGAAAACCTTTGTATGTATGCCTGGATACCACCAGCTGTAATGTATAGTAGTGTACTGTTTGTATGAAAACCTTTGTATGAATGCCTGGATACCACCAGCTGTATGTATAGTAGTGTATTGTTTGTATGAAAACTTTTGTATGTATGCCTGGATACCGCCAGCTGTAATGTATAGTAGTGTACTGTTTGTATGAAAACCTTTGTATGAATGCCTAGATACCACCAGTTGTATGTATAGTAGTGTATTGTTTGTATGAAAACCTTTGTATGTATGCCTGGATACCGCCAGCTGTATGTATAGTAGTATACTGTAGTTTTATTTATTAAAATAAAACCATTGAAGTAGTGTCAATCCCGTAAACAAATGTTATAGTTATATTGTTGTGAGTTTCATATAACCATACTTGATATGAACTAGTGACCTCTACGACGTTCTTCAGGCATCGGAATGTTATGGCGTTTGTCACCCCAGGCCAGCCGGCCTAACTATAGCTAACAATTTAGGTGCGGGGTTGTCAATCTGGTATAGATATATACATAAACTCACGCTCTCTCTCCAGGAGACTCTGATTATACTGTAAATGATTTAGAACCGGTACCCTGATGGGTACCCTGAAGTAGCGCCTCACAACCTTGTATTAACTAGTTTACGTGTAGTGTTGTAGTGTTCTTTAGTACTTGAAAACTGTATGTATCACCTCGTAGTAGTGTACTTTGTAATGTAAATAATTATACTTAAATAATTATTTAGTAGTGTATCCTTGAATCGATGTAATAGAGTAGTGTTCTTGAACTTGTAAAATAGTGTAGTGTCTTCCAAACTATACCTATTATAGTTTAAATGTATGTTCTTGTTCGGTGTATTGTACTTAGCAAAATAGTGTAGTAGTTCACAAACTATACCAATTATAGTTTAAATGTAATGTTTTGTAATGAAAACCTTTGCAATTTAACTGTATGTAAATAGTAGTAGTCCGAAACTTGTGATAAACACCCTATTTGCTCGACATGTTACAAAAGGGTTAAAATATATATATAAACATATATTTTTATAAAATGTAGTGATAAATCGGTTTAAATCAATTGCAAATGGTTTTGAAATCGTTTATATATTAACACAAGAGTCCTTGTTTATTACTTGTGTTCCCCCCCCCCCCCCTAAAAACATTGAAAACAGTGAAAATATAGGGGTATGAACTCACCTCTAGTATGTGTTTGTGTAAGGATAGTGGTGCTGTAAAGATGATCCTCGGGTTAGAAAACACGTAATTGCATTTAAATTAGCAAAACCATTAATTAAAGTGTTAGAAAACACTTATTTTATGTAAGGAATAATTACCAAGAATTGTTTGAAGTATTAGAGTTGGTTTTCGGTCAATGCTCCACCGAAATCCCTTGACCGAAATCAATTTTCGATCTTGGAGTATTTTCGGCCGAAAACGAGTTCTCGGTCCATAGTTTTCGGCCACTTGAAGATTTGAAGGCTGTTCTTGGTGTTCTTGGTGAAAAATATGAAGATTCAAAGGATTGTTCTTGAAGGTATGAATGTTCTTTGATGATACTTGAGAGAGAAATGGGAGTGTTTTCGAGTGAAAAAGTGAGGAAATGACTAAGTTTTCGGGTGGAAATATATATCGAGGGGTGTTTTCAGTCGGAAAGGGGGTTCTCGGTTGCAATCACGTTTTCGGTCCGAGGGTTTGCGGTCCGAGGGTTCTCGGCCGGAAAGGGAGTTTTCGGTCTGAGGAGTTGGACCCTTTCGCATGTTCTCAGTTCTTATTTTGCCCCTTCTAAGTTGTGTTTTATTCCGAAAACTTATATAAACATTATTTATATAATTTAAACCATATTTAACCATTAATATCTTAATAGAATAAATAAAACATCAATTTTATGTAAAGGGGTTTTGACTTTTATTGACTCGAAAAATAACAGGTTGTTACATAGCAAAAGTTTGTTGCAGTGTTCATGAGTGCTTCTGAAATAAGATTTGAGTATTGGATTAAACCCACGCTCATTTGAATCACTTCATGGATTTTATCATGAGTGATTATGAGACGATAATATCATATATTCTTGAAACAGAGACATATGAGTTGTAGTTTACAAGTCGGTTGCACATTGATGATGCGTAAACGCACCAGTAACTTGGTGTTATAAAACGTATTGTTGTGTGTGATTTGATGAGTAAATTGAGCAAGCATATGATTCGAAGTTTATCCATTCCTTTTAACCTAAGAGGGATAAAACCGATATATGTGGCCCCTAGATGATTTAGTGATGACGCTCTAAGCGCTTGGCCAAGCCTGGACTGATTTGATTTGTTCAATTAGTCAGTCATCATAAATCGGAAATCGGGAAACAGGACTTGGAAAGAGACAATGATTATAATCTATGTCTCATGTCTATAGGATATCTTGTAGAACGGAGGAATATTTGATCCCTTATCTAAAGGACACGTTACTAATAAGATCAGAGCTCGACAGCGGCTTTTAAGAGCTACGATTACTAATTGGATTTGGAATTGCATTGGCAGTTATAGTTATTAGACTTATCCAAGTGGGATACTGTTGGATTAGGTGTCTAAGCCCATAACTATAATTGGTATGTACTTGACACGATAGTGGCATGGTCCTTTTGGGTTGCCTTCACCAGAGCAATTTGATAGGATGGATTTTTGAGAAAGAGGTTATTTGTGATTTATTAATATATTATATGAATAATATATTAATTAAGAAATCATATTATTTAATTGGTATTGATCAAGAATTAATTTGGAATTAATTTAGTGATCAAAAGAGACTGATTAAATTTATAGGGACTGATTAGGTAAATCAGTAATACTTATAGTTTGGGCTAATGATCCATGTTGACTAGGGATGGACTAAACCTATATGAGAGTCCATGAAGGTTTAACCCAAAGGGCCTATGAAATGTGAAGAGTCATGGTGAATTAGGGTTTACATGTATGAAACCCTAGGAATTCCACACTTTAAAAGTAACCCCTAGCATCCCTAAAATTGGCCAAGCTATTCCAAGGTGAAACCCTAGCCGATTTTTGGTGATTCCTAACCTCTCTCCTAATCCTCCATTTTCTTATGGTGTTTGTGACTTATTAGAGGTATCACATTTGAGGTACTAAGCTCTTGAAAGGCCAATATTCACAAGCTATAACAAGAGGTATTCATCTAACTTGTTTTATGTTGTAAATCCTATATTTGTATGCTGGTTAGGGCTTATGCTTTGGATGAAATGAAAATGCATGTGTAACTTGAGAAAACTTAGATCCAAAGCATTTAGGGTTGTATGTGCACCATAGGATTGTTATAGTGCTCAAAACCCTTCAGAGGTAAGAATGAGTTCCCCCATCATAAGGATTGTAGTATATGGCTTAGATTATTGTATGCAAACCTGCTAAGAATGAGTTCTACCATCATACCACATACCATAAAATACACATACTCCCTAGCATATCTGGGCGCTGGCCTACCCCTTCGGTCTCTTTCAACCGGATACTGTCGAGCATATCTGGGTGCTGGCCTACCCCTTCGGTCTCTTCCAACCGGTTACGTGTCTATTTCACCCCTACCACTAGTACATAATATCATAGCATATAAACATATAATTCACAACTAATAGTGTCATACCAGACAATTATCACAAAGACAATTATCACAAAGACAATCATCTCTATGCTATAAAACTACTAGTGGGTCGGCATTGGTGCCTTAGACCCACTTACACAGGAAGGTAACTCACCCCGAATACTGGAAAGTAGCTGAACGGTATCCAGCTCCGAATATCAACCTAACTTAATTCCCTAAACATAAAAGATTTCCTTAAGTACATTTCCATACTCATAACCCCTTAAGGGTCAACTTGGTCAAGGTCCAAGTCAAAGTCAACACCCTGGTCAAAGGCAAAGTCCATACTCAGGTCAAAGTCAAAGTCAACATTCCGACTTGACTCAACTCGCCGAGTTATCCTTCCAATCATCGAGTTTCCATAAATCACAGAATTATGATATCACGATCGAACTCGTCGAGTTTCCCTTACAACTCGTCAAGTCCCTCTTTTTCCAACAGAGTCAGGATATTTCCAGAACAACTCGTCGAGTTCTCTTATGAACTCGATGAGTTCATCAATCTGTCAACCTACTTAATGCATTAAGTCTTTATATTCTTCAAACTAAGGCCCCATCTTCTGGATCTAAGCTGGAAATACGTATAGAAGGGTAAAGTTTCCAACTTTACCCACTACGAACCTCTCCCACGGCATAAAGCTCAAATCCTAGTCCAAAATGGCTTAGATCTAAAAACAAAAGCCATTAAAACTTCAAGATATGTCTAAAGAACCCAGATCTAGACCTTAGAGGCTAGATGCTCACGTAAAGTTCCCATCTTTACTCGCATGCATGACCTAATAGGTCTTAAAAGACCAAAATGATAGTCTAAAGGTTACATGGGACTTCCATGGCCATAAAGTTGGCACCTTTATGCCCTGAAGTCCCCTCAAGGCCCTATATCTCAAGGGTTTGCCCAAATGGGATGTCCAAATCCCGACAACCAATATACTTGGACCAAAACATGAAGTAAAACATCCTAAGACTAGATCTAAACATGTCATGGACAAGGTGGAAGCTTTATACCTCAAATGAATTCGAAACGAAGCCCAACTTCTGGATCTAGAATCCTCCTACACGTTCTTGCTCCTTCTTCAAGCTCCTTCTTCTACAAAATCTCCAAGAATGCACAATATTAGCTCCAAAACTCTCAAAAATGCATTAGGGTTTCGAGGCTAGGGTTTAGGATAATGGAGGCTGGAAATGAGGCCGGCTTATGGGGTTAAGGTATTTAAGTAGGGTGCAAAACCCCGAAATTAGGGTTTCATTTCACCCAGCCAACTCGTCGAGTTGGGACCTCCCAACTCGTCGAGTTGGTCACCAAAAATGCGCGGTCCATGAATTCTCTACTCGATGAGTTTGGGGCCTCGAACTCGTCGAGTTTCTCCGTAAAATGAATAATTTATAAGTAGAATACATACCAGGAACTAGGCGTTACAAAACGCATGACTTTTTCGACATTGAGCTCCTTCCAAACCTTAAGCTCTTTTTCCATCATCTTTTCAATTGCAACTATCTCATCATAATCTTCTTCCATGGCATCCATTTTTGACACTTCATCTTTATGATCTTCATGATTTACTTTAGGACTCATCTCAAAGGTAATAGCATCATCTTCCACACGAAGTGTGAGCATT
Organism: Lactuca virosa; assembly: GCF_052849685.1. Taxonomy (NCBI): domain Eukaryota; kingdom Viridiplantae; phylum Streptophyta; class Magnoliopsida; order Asterales; family Asteraceae; genus Lactuca; species Lactuca virosa. Next base: position 211,682,940 of record NC_136429.1, read on the forward strand.
GAGTCATGAATGTCAACTAGTGTTCTTGCGGTACTCAAAATGGTCTTCCTAAAATAATTTGAAGTTCTGCATCCTCCTTCATGTCTAGAACAACAAAATTGACCGAAAAAACAAATTTTCCCACCTTAACCAGTAAGTATTTAGTTATTCCTCATGGGTATGTGGTCGAGTGATTCGCCATTCGAATGGATCCTTGTATCTTGGAGTTTTGGTATTCCGAGCTTTTGATAGAAAGAGGATGGCATGAGATTAATGCTTTCCCTCGAATCGGCTAGATCATTAATAGAAGTTGAATTTCCAAATTCACAAGGTAGTGTGAGTGGACCTAGATCTCCCATTTTTATTGGTAATCCCTTGATGATTGCGGCTGAACACAACTCTTTAAAAACTATAATTGGAGGCCTTTTCCAACTCTTTTCATTTACTTATTACATCTTTTGCAAACTTTGGAAGTTTCACCATCGATTTGAGGAATGCCGCATTGATTAAAAGTGAAAGCACTTGTTCCATTAAAAAAATTTGTACGGGATTCAGAGAATGTTTGATGGATAGAGATGTGAATGGTAGTGGTGGCTAAAATGATTAAGAAGAGAAAAAATTTCTTCTGCTCGAGACCACAACGTGGTGAAGCTTCAGAGAATACTTCACTTTTGGATCTTTTGGCTTCGGGCTAACGTCTTCTTCGGTGTAGATCGCCATGACCCGAACTTCCTTCAGTAGATGATTTTGGCTCGTATCCAACTCCCTTTTTATCAGGCGTCCTCTCGAAGCTTTCAAATCCTCTATCCGATTGAAAAGTGCTTGTTGACTCGTTGACTTTCTTGTCTATCTTCTTGTGGAAAGCGGAATTTGGGTCTTGAAGTGAAGGAAGAATAGGAGTTTAGATATGTGGGGTCATAAATCACTGAAACAAAACAAAACAAAACAAAAACGCGTAAAAGGAATAAAAATCAACAAACTAAACCTTATCTGAAGCGAGACCACGACGTGGTTGATATAACCACGACGTGGTTGCGTCTCAGAGAAAAGCTAAAATAATCAAACGCAACCAAAGTAACTTTTTGTGGTTTTTACCCCCACAAAAGGATCGAATAACGAACTGCAATTAAAATATAAATCAAATAAGAGGTTCCCCGGCAATGGCACCAAAAACTTTTATGTGCACAAAAGTACCTATTTAGTTTTAAATTTATAACCTAACAAACTTGTACTATCTATCCACATAAAGGTAGTGAACCTAGTCAAATTATAGAATAGCTTAGGTAAGTCGGGTGTCGATCATAGGGAACAGAATTCAATTAATAAAAATAACTACTTCTAATTAAACTATTAAACAAACTATGATTTGGGGGGGGGGGGTTTACTGATTTTTAAAGATCACAATAACTTACTATCAACTAAAAAATAAGCAAGCAACAAAAATAATTAAACTTCAAGAATTAAAAGAATACTTTGGTCTAGATCTGATTTCACTTTCTCCTATGGTTGATTTCAATTGGATAGATTATATTTATTACCAATTATCTATCTCTTATGGTCAAATTACTAGGCCTATCGATTTATGTATGACAAGGCAATGGTCATGCTCAAGTTAAACACTAAATTGATAATAGCATAATTGGACTATGAATGATATTAGTTACTCTTCTATGGTCAAGTTAAGCAACCAAGCACAAATTAATATAATTATGCTCTCTAACATAGTCAATATTATTTTAGTGTAACTTATATTTATGTTCATAGTCATTATTATGAACTTATAAATAAGACTTATCAGTGATTCCAAGTTAAAACACTGGTTGAACTTACGGGAATGATGTCTAGGCTAGATTTAGTGAGGTGTTTAAAGTGGTATTTCCAAGCAGTATACTTTGTATACCAAACGGACCATACCTCCAATATGATCCGACCTGGTCATTCCTTACTTGATAGATCTTGATGTAGTCTTGGGATTAGTGATGAATCTAGACTATCATTAGTCACCAAGAATATAAGACTAAGACTTGGTGATATGAATCTAGGTCACGTCAGTGGAAAAGACAAAATACCAAGGCGAAGTTCTGCCCAAATTTTTGAGACATCCACTTTTATCAAGTGAGTGCATAGTTACTTTCAACTTACACATAGATATGAAGTATTTAGACAATTGAATTATACATGTGCTTATGTGCAAAGATGATTTGTCAGATGAAATATTATAAAGAAAAATTTTATATATTATATACCATATATGTATTTTATAAATATAATACATCGGGTAATGAAGGGTAAAGATAAGATGTGATAGTATGATGAAGGATAAGATGTCATAGTATAATGAAAGATAATATCTCATAGTATGATGAAGGATGTTGGAAATGACAGGATGCCACGACTTTAGAAATGGTAATAGTGTACAAACAAGATAAGAATAGTACTAGCGTACCAATGATGTATTCACCTAACAGAGTATAGGTGACGACCACTAAACTATTTGATGACAGCGTTGTGGAACCCAGGCAGGTTTATAATATGTAGGTGATGGACTTTATGCCCATTTAATGTACTCTACCCTACTGACATGTATTACGGAGAAATCTGATGTGTGCTTATTTAGTTATATCTTTCATACATTATCTTTATATTTTATGCTACATTTTGTGTTAATTATAGAATGAAAGGTGTTGGATTAGGTGTCTAAGCCCATAACTACAATTGGTATGTACTTGACGCGATACAAGCATGGTCCATTTGGGTTGTAACACTTTGGAACTATTTGATAGGATGAATATTTGAGAAAGAGGTTAATGTGCTTTATTAATATATTATAAGTATAATATATTAATTGAGATTATTTATTTAGTATTGATCAAAAATTAATTTGGAATTAATTTAGTGATCAGAAGAGACTAATTAAATTAACGGGGACTGATTGTGTAAATCAGTGATATATATAGTTTGGGCTTATGATCTATATTGATTATTAATGGACTAAGTTCATGTAAGACTCCATGAAGAGTTAGTCCAAAGGCTTATCATATGGATTATTGGATTAAGGCCCAAGGAAGTGGATTAGGGTTTAACTCTTGGATTCTACACTATATAAATGTAACCCCTAAGCCAAAAATCGTGCACTAGTGATTCCAAGAAGCTCTAGATGATTTTTGTATCTCCAAACCTCTCTCTCAAGTTCCTCCTCTTGTTCTTGGTTAGTTATAAGAAATTTGAGGCATCACACTTGAGGTGTTAGGCTCTTGAAAGACCAATTCCCACAAGCTACAATTAAGAGGTATTCTTCTAACTTACTTTTATGTTTCAATTACCAATATTGTATGCTAGTTGTAGTTTTCAAGCTTTGGATAATTTTATTGTATGGACAACTAGAGAAAACCTAGATCCAAAACTATTAGGGTTGTATGTGCACCATAGGAGTGTTATAGTACATAAAACCCAACAGTGGTATCAGAGCCATGGGTAGTTTTCTGTTATAATCATGCATAGCTAATTGTTCAAAGTTGAAGCAAAATGACAGAATTGTTTTTGTTAGCATGAACTCGACGAGTCCACTATTGGACTCGACGAGTTGGTGGATTTTGGTCATGAACTCGACGAGTCCATAGCCTGGCTCGACGAGTTGGATCATCAGATGGCAGTTTTTTAGGTTTTTTGGCGTGAATTGGATTAGGATTGTTACCTCAAATTGTTTTGTTTCATAAAATTTAATTTTACTAATATGGTAATGACTATCCCCATCCAATAACATGATGTTTAGCACCCGATTCCTGGTACGTATTTAATTTCATGGAAATGTTACAATTTACTCTGGGACTCGGCGAGTTGGAGGCCCAACTCGTCGAGTAGACTCCACTGTTGGATCGGGGGTTTAAGTGACCTACTCGACGATTCGGAGGACCGAGTCGACGAGCAGGAGCTGTCTGGACAAAACCCTAATACTAAGGGTTTGTACCCTATTTAAACACTTTATCTCATCCCAAACCAGCCTCCATCACCCTCCCAACTCAGAGAAACCCTAAATTGAAACCCTAAACCCTTTTTGAGTGATTCTTGAGCTTGTTGTGCAATTTTGTACAAGTTAGAAGGTTGAAGAGAAGAAGAAGAAGGAGCTTGGGATTTCAGAAAGGAGCAAGGAGATCCAGAGATTTTGCTTCATTTCCTGTTTATAGAAGGTAAAAAGTCCAGACCTTGCTTCTTCTTTCATTAGATACTCTTTTGGAGTAACTTAGGGCTTTTGGAAGCCATTTTGGAGTCGTACTAGGATGCAACCTCGATTTTGGGATTAAGACTTCAGATATGGAGCCATTGAGGGTTCCCATGGCATAAAGGTGCCAACTTTATGGCCATGGGAGACCCATGCATCATATAAACCCCTTTTTATAGCTTTTTGAGCCAAAGTCCCCATGCATGTGCATCAAGTTTGAAGCTTTACGTATAAAATGAACCCTAGGAGGCCATATCTTTGGTTTTAACGCATTAAGACCCATTATAATCGACTGTATAGTGTTGGAAAAAGAGGGACTCGGCGAGTCACTTGGGTGACTCAGCGAGTCGGGACGCTTTTTCCTCAAAGTGTCTCCTAGAAATGGTTTTTGGTTTAGTGGAAGGAACACTCAGCCTGATAGGGGTTTGTTTTGGACCTGGAAATCATAGGACTCGACGAGTGTAAGAACAAACTCGGCGAGTCCAAGGCAATCTCCCAACTTATGAAGACGGACTCGGCGAGTTCAAGAGGAACTCGGTGAGTTATAGACTGAACATCTTCTTATGGATGAAGATGAACTCGGCGAGTTCAAGAACGAACTCGGCGAGCCGGTTGAAGATTGTCCGAGGTGTTGTTGAAGGCGAACTCGTCGAGCTCTTGCTAGACTCGACGGGTAAGGACGGGATTATGGCATTGTGTGGTCATGAGGACTCGGCGAGTTGGCGGGCCAACTCGGCGAGTCGAATCAACTAGATGTTAACTTTGACCCAAAAGTTGACTTGGACCATGGGTATGACTTTGACATTGACTAGGGCTGCGTGACCCTTGTAAGGGTTACGAGTATGAGAATGAGTTGATAACTTGGAAGAGTTGTCGTATAGGGATTGAGAAGTCGAGGAGAGTCAATTTCCACATCGAGATCAGTACAGACACTATGCGACATTGAGGTGAGTTACCTTCCAGTAGGGGTGGGTCTACGGCCACAATACCGGCCCACCAGTAGGAGTTATCAGATGATTGTCTTTGTGATAATTGTCTATGTTTGCTACTACCTGTTATGTTTATGTGCTAGTATGATATGATTTTATGTGATAGTGATAGTAGGGGGTGAAATAGTCCTCGGTTACCGGTCGATAGGACCGAAGGGGTAGATTAGTACCCAACTATGCTAGACAGATTATGATATATGCGATATGATATTATGTGGTAGTAGTAGGGGGTGAAATAGTCCCCGTCACCGGTTGAGATAAACCGGAGGGGTAGGTCGGACACCCCGGTATGTCTGACAGGGGTAGGTTAGGCACCCTGGTATGCCTAGCAGGGGTAGGTTAGGCACCCCGGTATGCCTAGCAGGGGTAGGTTGAGCACCCCGGTATACTCAGCAGGGTAGGTCGGGCACCCAGATATGCCTGGCATGGGGTAGGTCGGGCACCCCGGCATGCCTGACAGTATGTGTTACGTATGGTATGTGGTATGATGGGGGAACTTACTAAGCTTTGTGCTTACGGTTTACAGTTTTGGTTTCAGGTACCTCTTCAGCGAAGGGGAAGGAGTCGGCGCGGTAGCGGCACATCACACACACACTGGATTCCACACTATGAGACTCCTGGGATTGTACTCTGATTTTCATTACTTTTGGTGATTTGGTTTTGAGATACGATATTATGGTTTTGTGGATTGATGTAACAATGGCGATGTTTTGGTTAACTATTTTATAAATTACTTAATTAAAATGAAATTTTTGGCCTTGAAAATTGGGATGTTACAAGTTGGTATCAGAGCCTTGGTTTGAGGGATTCGGGCACGCTCTCGAGTGTGTCTGGACTCAAACTAAGGACTTGGTATGGAAATTTTCAAAAGTAAAATCATTTTATATAAAGGAATTTGAAAAGAATTTGAAAAGAGAAAAGAACTTTGAAAAAGAACAAGATGTGTGATGTGCGTGATCGGCTGAGCTCAAGTTAGTTTTCCCCCAAGATACCCATACATGTTATGATATGTTATGTTATGATATGGTTATGAGAATTTCATGCTAGATTAGGGCTGAGGATCTAGGAGGATGCCTTATATGCCTATTGTATGAGCTTATAGACTTGCATGCTAGTACTGATCAGTCAGTGATAGGATAGCCTGTTTAGGTTATGCCTGATTGTATGAGCCTTTGAATTGTATGAACAGATTCCTGATTAAGGGATAGGATGATTTGAATGGAATATGTTGGTTATATTCTTCATTGTCTGAATGTTGCTTGCTTTGTGCTTTGTGGGACTCTTAGTAATGTGATCTAGCTATTAAGTGAATATGCTAAGTCACATGTGGCACAGGCTGGATAATCTCAGAGTGATAGATTGATCATATTACGCAGCTCTTGTTTGAGTCCAACCGTTCTAGGGATGGGTCCTTTACTCGAAGGATTATCTTATCTCTGTTTCATGTGGATATAATCATGAGGTAGCTAGTTGACATTACTGGGAATCTTTCAGCAGCTGAGGACTGGGTGGGTTGGAGAGTTACCCTAGGGTAAGCCTAGGATGGGATTAGCAAGAGAGCAGTAGTAGTAAGAGGGACTTGGTGAAGTCGAAGTAATCCTTGAGGAAAGTACGGATAGATGTGGAAGGTAGTATGGGCTCGTACTACTGGAAACAGAGGATCCGTACTCGAGTCAAGGAGGGCTAAGATGGAATCAGGGAACTGTAGAGTGTATGAGACTTCCTGAGATTTGTGTCTGATTATGGCGATTATGTGTCCTGGTCCAGAATGGTGATGATCACACGTCATGGAGGGGGAGGTTCAGGAATAGGATCCGGTTCAGGATCAGGTTCGGGTGCAGGTTCCGAGCCAGTGGATGAGGGACTAAGCGATTTTATCGCGTCCGAGATCACTAGAGGTATCCTTGAGTCGACCCCTATCATCTTCGGGTTGATCAAGGAAGGGATCATAGAGCTGATGGAGGATCGCCTCAGGGCGTTCAGGAGTGACATGGCACAAAGCTAGTCAGGGTCACGCACACTGTCCTTCAAGGACTTTAGGGGCAGTGGTGCGCCGGATTTCCATGGGGCTAAGGACCCCATCGCAGCCAGGAGATGGATTACATACATTGAGTCTGCACAGTTGACGAGCTTCTGCCTTGAGGGGTCAAAGGTGCGATATGCCGCAGGTTGTTTGAGAGACCGGGCCAGGGACTGGTGGGAGTCGGTTGGTGACTCGTTGGGAGCCTCGACTATTAAGACTATGACTTGGTCGTACTTTGTGACCAGGTTCAGAGCTGAGTTTGCGCCGGCTGTGGAGCTTCAGTAGCTGGCCAGGGAGCTTCTCGATATGAGGTAGACGACTGAGTCAGTGGCGGAGATTACCGCCAAGTTCCGGGAGAGGGCATTGTTGGTGCCCCGGTATGCGGGAGACGAGGAGATGCGGAAAACCCGCTATCTTGATATGTTACGAGCTGATATCCGGGAGCATGTCAGCTACTCAGCTTGCCTGACCCTGGATTCTATGATCGTCAGGGCGAGGGAGAGGTAGATTGATTTGGAGCACATCCGGAAGAGGAAGGCGGCAGAGGGACAGACGACTGGGGTTTCGGGGAAGAAACCCAAGGGATCCGACGTTAGGTCGAAGGGCCATCAGGGCCAGAGCAGCTGCGGAAAGTGCGGCAAGTCGCACGAGGGGGTGTGTAGACTAGGGTCATCAGGCTGCTATAAGTGCGGCAAGACGGGGCACTTCAGCAGCGATTGTACCGCCCCTGCGCCCACGTTCCATACATCGGAGTTGCTGTGTTTTCACTGCAACCAACGAGTCCATAAAAAGGCCAATTGCCCCCAGTTGACAGCAGCAGCGCTAGTGAAGGCGCCAGCTCCAGCGACCCTGTGGATTACGGATGGCCGACAGGGTAAGACAAAGGCTCCAGCGGTGAGGAGTCGAGCCTTCCAGTTGACAACCGAGGAGGCACACGCCGCACCCGATGTGGTGATCGGTATGATTTCCTCTCCCTAGCTTTTATTATACGTTGGTTACGATATTTATGTGCTATGTTATCTGCCTTGTTTAGGATTGTTCCATGTGAACGGTATTCCAGTTCAGGTGTAGTTTGATTCGGGTGCTACTCGATCATTTGTTTCTCTTGCACTTAGCAAGAGGTTCCCTGAGTCTTCGGGCATGCTGAATTGCCCTCTAGAGGTGGAGATTGCTAACGACCGATCAGCTCGAGCCTCGCAGGTTTTCAGAGATTGTGTTTTGAGGCTATTTGAGGAGCGCTACCTGGTAGACTTGGTTCTCATTCCATTGCATGGGAACAAGGTGATTATAGGCATGGATTGGTTGAGCCCCAATGGGGCAGTGATCGACAGTGTGCAGCAGTTAGTTCGGATTAGGACCCCAAGTGGAGGAGAGTTGGTGATCCAGGGCGAGAGGCCACAGCACGGACCAGCTCTATGTTCGGCAGCGAGGGCTAGGCGCTATCTACAGCAGGGTTGCACTGGGTATGTCGCCTATGTCATAGATACCCGGGAGGCGGGTAAGGCGGCGGTGAGCGATGTTCCGGTGGTGCGAGATTACGCGGATGTATTCCCAGAGGAGTTGCCTGGGATACCTCCGGAGTGACAGGTGGAGTTCAGGATCGACCTAGTCCCTGGTGCGGCACCGATAGCCAAGGCACCATATCGGTTGGCTCCTCCCAAGATGCAGGAGTTGTCTACGCAGCTGCAGGAGCTGTTAGACAAAGGATTTATTAGGCCGAGTAGTTCGCCTTGGGGAGCCCCGATCCTGTTTGTCAAGAAGAAATACGGGTCGCATCGTATGTGCATAGATTATCGGGAGCTGAACAAGGTAACGCTGAAGAACCGTTACCCACTCCCGAGGATAGACGACTTGTTCGACCAGCTCCAGGGAGCATCTTGGTTTTCCAAGATTGACTTGCGGTCAGGCTACCATCAGATAAGGGTCAGGGATGAGGATATACAGAAGATTGCTTTCCGGCCTCGCTATGGTCACTACGAGTTCGTGGTGATGCCCTTCAGGCTCACCAATGCTCTTGTCGCGTTCATGGACCTCATGAACCGCGTGTGCAGACGGATGCTAGACCGGTCTGTGTTAGTTTTCATTGATGACATCTTGGTTTACTCCAAGACGCAGGAGCAGCATGAGGACCATCTGCGAGAGGTTTTGGACACCCTGAGGAGGGAGAGCTTGTATGCCAAGTTCTCCAAGTGCGAGTTCTGGTTGCGCGAGGTGCAGTTTCTGGGGCACCTTGTCAACCAGAACGGGATATTGGTTGACCCGGCCAAAGTGGAGGCCGTGATGAGATGGGAGGTTCCAAAGTCTCCATCTGAGATTCGGAGTTTCCTCGGATTGGCAGGCTATTATCGGAGATTCATTCAGGACTTCTCCAAGATAGTCGTACCTCTGACCCGGCTGACGAAGAAAGTCGTTGTATTTCGCTGGGGGCCTGAGCAGCAGGCAGTGTTTGATACGTTGAGACAAATACTGTGCGAGGCGCTGATCCTCGCCTTGCCCGAGGGTGTGGAGGATTTCGTGGTGTACTGTGATGCGTCCATTTCAGGTTTAGGCGCAGTCTTGATGCAGAGAGGGCATGTCATCGCCTACGCCTCGAGGCAGCTGAAGCCTCACGAGGCGAACTACCCGACGCATGATTTGGAGTTGGGGGCGGTCGTCTTCGCCCTCAAGATTTGGCGACACTACCTCTATGGGGTCCGTTGTACCATCTACACGGACCACAAGAGTTTGAGGTACCACATGGATCATCCGAATCTGAACATGAGGCATCGTCAGTGGTTAGATGTGGTGAAGGATTACGATTGCGAGATCCTTTACCAACCGGGGAAGGCCAATCTCGTGGCCGACGCGCTTAGCTGCAAGGCAGCGCCGATCAGAGACATCTGCATGAGGATGATCATGGTGACTCCGCTTTTGGAGCAGATCCGAGAGGCCCAGCTGGAGGCCATGAAGGAGGAACATCAGAAGAGTGAGCGTATTATGGGCCAGGTTTCCTCCTTCGACTACGACAGCCGAGGGTATTTGACTCTACATCGTAGGGTATGGGCTCCTTATCATGGGGGTGTGCGCCAGGTTCTGATGGAGGAGGCGCATAAATCCCGATTCTCGATTCATCCCGGGGCGACGAAGATGTACAGGGATCTTCGAACCGATTACTGGTGGCCCTGCATAAAGCGGGACGTCGCCTGGTACGTAGAGCGATGCTTGACCTGCAGGAAGGTCAAGGCCAAGCACCAGAGGCCACACGGCAAGATGCAGCCGCTGGACATTCCCATGTGGAAATGGGAAGATATTACTATGGACTTCATCACCAAGCTTCCCATGACAGCACGGGGAGTTGATTCGATTTGGGTTATCGTGGATCAGTTGACCAAGAGTGCCCATTTCATACCGATCCAGGAGAGCATTTCGGCCGAGAAGTTGGCCGACATCTACATCCGAGAGGTAGTAGCTCAGCACGGAGTGCCAGTTTCGGTGATTTCGGACCGAGACGTGCGGTTTACTTCCAGGTTCTGGAAGACGTTTCACGACGGGTTGGGTACTCGTCTGCATTTCAGCACAGCGTTCCACCCGCAGACGGATGGTCAGAGTGAGCGGACCATCCAGACTTTGGAGGATATGCTGCGGGCCTGCGTTTTAGACTTCGGTGGTAGCTGGGATACCTACCTTCCATTAGCTGAGTTCTCCTATAGCAACAACTATCACGCGAGTATCGACCGTCCTCCCTTCGAGTTGTTGTACGGAAGGAAGTGCAGGACCCCGATATGTTGGGGCGAAGTCGGATAGAAGGTCATGGGAAGCACCTAAGTGGTGCTCAAAACGACAGAGAGAATTCAGAACGTTAGGAGCAGGCTTCAGACTGCTCAGAGTCGGCATAAAAGTTACGCCAACAAGCGTCGATCAGACCTGGAGTTCCAGGTCGGGGATATGGTCCTCCTGAAGGTGTCGCCTTGGAAAGGCGCCATCCGATTCTGGAAGCGGGTCAAGTTGGGCCCCATATACATTGGACCTTTCCAGGTTGTAGCCCGGGTGGGCAAGGTGGCATATAGGCTGGACCTGCCAGCCAAACAAAGTCAGATTCAAAGTATGTTTCAGTCTCCCAGTTACGGAAGTGCATGGTGGACGACTCGATAGTGGTACCCTTGGAAGATATTCAGGTGGATGACAGCCTGGATTACATCGAGCGGCCAGTAGCGATCCTTGACAGGAAGTCAAAGGACCTGAGGAACAAGAGAGTGGAGCTGGTGAAGGTGCAATGGCAGCACCGCAAGGGATCGGAATGGACTTGGGAGCCGGAGGATGAGATGAGGGAGCACTACCCCGAGCTTTTTCCAGAATCAGCAGCAGACTTCGAGGACGAAGTCTAAAACAAGTGGGGGAGATTTGTTGCACCCGATTCCTGGTACGTATTTAATTTCATGGAAATGTTACAATTTACTCTAAGGCTCGGCGAGTTGGAGACCCAACTCGTCGAGTAGACTCGACTGTTGGATCGGGGGTTTAAGTGACCTACTCGACGAGTCGGAGGACCGACTCGACGAGAAGCAGTTGTCTGGACAAAACCCTAATATTTAGGGTTTGTACCCTATTTAAACACTTTATCTCGTCCCAAACCAGCCTCCATCACCCTCCCAACTCAAAGCAAACCCTAGATTGAAACCCTAAACCCTTTTTGAGTGATTCTTGAGCCTATTGTGCCATTTTTTGCAAGTTAGAAGGTTGAAGAGAAGAAGAAGAAGGAGCTTGGGGTTTCAGAAAGGAGCAAGGAGATCCAGAGATTTTGCTTCATTTCATGTTTATAGAAGGTAAAAAGTCCATACCTTGCTTCTTCTTTCATTAGATACTCTTTTGGAGTAACTTAGGGCTTTTGGAAGCCATTTTGGAGCCGTACTAGGATGCAACCTCGATTTTAGGATTAAGACTTCAGATCTGGAGCCATTGAGGGTTCCCATGGCATAAAGGTGCCAACTTTATGGCCATGGGAGACCCATGCATCATATAAACCCCTTTTTATGGCTTTTTAAGCCAAAGGCCCCATGCATGTGCATCAAGTTTGAAACTTTACGTATAAAATGAACCCTAGGAGGCCAGATCTATGGTTTTGACGCGTTAAGACCCATTATAATCGACTGTATAGTGTTGGACAAAGAGGGACTCGGCGAGTCGGGACGCTTTTTCCCCAAAGTGTCTCCTGGAAATGGTTTTTGGTTGAGAGGAAGGAACACTCAGCCTGATAGGGGTTTGTTTTGGACCTGGAAATCATGGGACTCTACTAGTGTAAGAACAGACTCGGCGAGTCCAAGGCAATCTCCCAACTTATGAAGACGGACTCGGCGAGTTCAAGAGGAACTCGGTGAGTCATAGACTGAACAACTTCTTATGGATGAAGATGAACTCGACGAGTTCAAGAACGAACTCGGCGAGTCGGTTGAAGATTGTCCGAGGTGTTGTTAAAGGCAAACTCGTCGAGCTCTTGCTAGACTCGACGGGTAAGGACGGGATTATGGCATTGTGTGGTCATGAGGACTCGGCGAGTTGGCGGGCCAACTCAGCGAGTCGAATCAACTAGATGTTGACTTTGACCTAAAAGTTCACTTGGACCATGGGTATGACTTTGACATTGACTAGGGTTGCGTGACCCTTGTAAGGGTTACGAGGATGAGAATGAGTTTATAACTTGGAAGAGTTGTCGTGTAGGGATTGAGGAGTCGAGGAGAGTCAATTTCCACATCGAGATCAGTACAGACACTACGCGACATTGAGGTGAGTTACCTTCCAGTAGGGGTGGGTCTACGGCCACAATGTCGGCCCACCAGTAGGAGTTATTAGATGATTGTCTTTGTGATAATTGTCTATGTTTTCTACTACCTGTTATGTTTATGTGCTAGTATGATATGATTTTATGTGATTGTGATAGTAGGGGGTGAAATAGTCCCCGGTTACCGGTCGATAGGACCGAAGGTGTAGATTAGTACCCAACTATGCTAGACAGATTATGATATATGTGATATGATATTATGTGGTAGTAGTAGGGGTGAAATAGTCCCCGTCACCGGTTGAGATAAACCGGAGGGGTGGTTCGGACACCCCGGTATGTCTGACAAGGGTAGGTTAGGCACCCTAGTATGCCTAGCAAGGGTAGGTTAGGCACCCCGGTATGCCTAGCAGGGGTAGGTTGAGCACCCCGGTATGCTCAGCAAGGTAGGTCGGGCACCCAGATATGCCTGGCATGGGGTAGGTCGGGCACCCGGTATGCCTGACAGTATGTGTTACGTATGGTATGTGGTATGATGGGGAAACTCACTAAGCTCTGTGCTTACGGTTTACAGTTTTGGTTTCAGGTACCTCTTCAGCGAAGGGGAAGGAGCCGGCGCGCTAGCGCACATCACACACGCACTGGATTCCGCACTATGAGACTCCTGGGATTGTACTCTGATTTTCATTACGTTTGGTGATTTGGTTTTGAGATACGATATTATGGCTTTTTGGATTGATGTAACAATGGCGATGTTTTGGTTAACTATTTTATAAATTACTTAATTAAAATGAAATTTTTTGCCTTGAAAATTGGGATGTTACATGATTATTGTCAAATTTTAAGATAATTACTTGATTTTATGAAAAACTAATTATTTGTAAAATTTGAATCATTTTGATATATGAACTTGAATTAGGTCAAATTAGTTAAAGATAAAATTATTTTATTATTTTATTAATTTAAAAGATTGATCTAAAGAGTTCATGAAACCTCCATAAGTTATGGATATGAAAAGTTTCATTTGTAAAACCCAACAGATTGAGTTATGAATTCCAAGAGTCTTGAAAGGTTACAAATCTAGCCATCAACTTTTGGAGTCCAAAGGTCTTGAAGAGTTTCATAACTTGTCCTCAAGTTATGGAACTTGGAAAGTCTCATTTATGTGACATAAAATTATAAGTTATAAAACTAAAGGGTTTTTAAAAAAAGGTTTCGAAACTTGCCCTCAAGTTTTGGAATTTAAAATTTGATCAAAAAGATTTTAATTGTGAAATATTAAATGTTAAACCTTTTTGGCTTCATAACTTAAGTTTAGAATTAAAAGTTTTAATTATGGTTTTGTTGATAATTAATTAAAAGATTAATTAAAAGAGTATTAATGAATCCATAATTATATGGTTTGGGTTTAATTAAATTAAAATTCTAGTTTAATTAATAGATTAAACCACCTAGTATTTTAAATGTTTAAAATACACTCTTATACTATATAAAATTAAAAGTTTAATATATTATATATGTATAAGTTAAAAGTCAGTCTTACCGTTAGTAGTCCTCATTCACGAAGCTGGTCTATAAGGGGTGTTTAAGGAAGTTGTCTATAATATGACCGTCATTGGGTATACACTTTTACCCACTGCACCCTTGACCAGTGGAGGGTCGTTTGCCGAACGGGTTTGATAGGACATTTAAATCGTCATTAAAAGTATAATGAAATAGAAAGTAACTAAACTTTTATAAATTACCAATCTTAGTTACTTTAGGAAAAATATGAATTTGATGCTAACCCATTAAATTGCACTTTGCACCTTGCTAAGTCGTTAATGGAGCGTGTGTGATTAACCGGTACACTAATTTGGGACTAACAAGGGTGGAAAAGGGTAGCTTGATGTTAATCATGGATCAATGGAGCGTGTGTGGCTAACCGGCACATTGATTAGGTGATTTGTAACATTGAGAGTACCAAGCACATTTGCATGGTTATTCACACCTTGTTTGTGATCCTTGGCATCCCTCTTCTGAATTGAAGAATATTGTGTTGGGTCCTAGCCTTAATATTTCATTTTGGGTGTTATGTTAAGGACTTAAATCAACTAACTTGAATTTCTCCCTGTAGATGTCTAGTTCTGACAACTATGGTCTACCTTATCCTTTTGGAAAAGGCTTTCCTTATAAAGATGATTTTCCACAAGACGATCGAGGTGAAAGATTAATCCCTTCTTCGTGCTGTAGTGGAACTTATCTTCCTCCACCTCCTCCAATTATACTTCCTGACCTATATGTTCGTCGACTTGAAAAGTTCAAGGTCACTCAAACCCTATTGGCAAGAAAACACCAAGATGGAAGGTATGTGTGTGTACATGTCTTGGAGATGAAGTCACACATTGACAGGCTGGGAATGTTAGGTGTCATTGTCTCGAGGAAGTTGGTTGTTGACTTGGTTCTTCAATCACTTCCTAAGTCATATAGTGAGTTTGTTAAAGACTACTATGTGAAAGACCACGACGTGACCCTTATCGATCTTACTTATTTGCTTATTGCTGCTGAATCAGCAATGATTTGGCACACTGGTCAAGCAAATTTGATTAGAAGATCTGCTTCCCAAACTTCCATTGACATTGACAATGGAAACATTGGAAGTCCAGAAAAGTATTCTCTTCCCAATGGAAAGGGATCGGCCATTGTCAAACCAATTGACCAAATGGTAAAGAGAAAGGCTAAGTCTGAGATTGTTCCATGTGCCAGTCCAAAAGAGTTTGTTTGTTACTACTGGAAAGAGAAGGGGCATTGGTAGCGAAGATGCCTTATTTACCTGAAGGATCACAAGGATGGTAAAGTCAAAATGGTTGACTCTGCTTCAGTTAAGTCTACTATCTAACTCTATTAAGTTCCTATTTGAAGATTCTTAATATATGATGTGATGAGATCACATTTTGATGTTTTGTAGGATCGAAGAAAAGAAAGGAAGCTTAAAGGAAAAGCATGTTGATTCTGATTGCGAAGAGATGGATTTCGATCACATGATTCGATGATCAGAATTGCGAGTTGCTACTTGGGAGTTATGATAGATTGCTTAGAAATATGTAGTGACATAGTTTTCATTAGTAATTGCATTGTAAGGACAACATTTTTCCGCAATTTTAATAGATAAAGAAAATTTTGATTTGATTTTATTTTATATTTCCTTGCAATGGCATTTGTGAAAATTGATGTTTGTATGTTTATATTTTTAGCAATATGGATTTGATTCTTTCGTTTGTGGTAGTGTCTAAATTTACCAAATAAGGAAAGATTCTCATCACCAAGTTTCAATTGGACAAAAAATTGGAATCATGCAACTTGTATTGTATGATGAATTAGAACCTTCGACTTTGGGAAATTATGACTAATTCCTTGTTCACATGTATATGTGAGTCAAGTGAAGGACTAGGGGATCGGGTACACTTGGTTGAGCACTAGTCAGGTCCACCACAAAGAACGATAAGACTATTCGTCATGATTTACTAAAATTTTAGTAAATATGGTTATGCTTACAAGATTAAGTGTAATTCTGAATCATTGAAAAAGTTTCAATATATGGCAGACCGAATAAGAAGAGTCAAATTAGGCAGAAAGATAAAAGTTTCTCCAATCTGAAAGGAAAGGAGGGTACTTTAGTATCGAGTTTTATGATCATCTTAATGATTATGAAAACCATACCACAATTGATCCTCTAAGGACACCTTAGTGCACTTGCATGGCTAAGAAGAGGAATCGAGAATTGTTGAAATGGTTAAATCGAGAAGATGAATCATACTTTATTCCAAAATCGAGTCTTAGAGTCATTCTCTAAGATTGTGACTTGAGTGACATGTCTTAAGTAGGTTTATAACACATTTGTAAATGGTAGTTATGATGTCTTGGATAAGACAAAGACCAACTAAGACCAATTGTATGAAGTGTTTTTCCTTGATAAGAATCCACACTAACTCTTGAATATTTGTTTGTCAATGAGTGTTTCTTGACAAGAGAATCTTATATGTCAAGAAGTCAGTGGGAGTCTTGAAGATCTTGAAAAGTTTCAGGAACTAATCAAGAATAAACCTATTGTGTATCACTAGCTCACGACTTCAGGTTTGTAACCTATCGTATTGACATATTCTTGTTTCTGTGCCCATTCCAGTTAAAAGTTGACTATGTATGTGGGTTCTATGAGTTCTCAATTGTTTGCATAAGGCGAAGGACCTTGTTGGGTTGAATAAGTGTTGCGTCATGGGCTCGGTCCTTAGCCCAGTTTTGCCATCCGGTTGGGCCTGTCCAACTGTGATTGTTTTTGTTTAGGGTTTAGTATTTAAGGTGCATGCATGCAGCCTTAGTCATAAGCACTTTAATAATTATTGTTTTGATTTGTACTACAAAACCCTAGCTCGCCTCTACAGTGGAAGTTCTTTGTCGAGCTCTGCTGAGGCGTGACTACGTTTGAATCATTCAGCATTATTTGATTCCATATTGTGTTTTCTGTCTTCGTTTGATTTTAGTGTTTAATCTGTTGAAGATCTAATCGATCTAAGAGTTTTTCAACTCAACAATTGGTATCAGAGCACGAGACTGTGTAATTCATACACATCTCTTCTGTTGAAGAAGATCTTAGGGTTTTCCGCTTAGATTGATATTACTAGAGCCGTCATCTGCTATTGACTTGGTTCTTTAAATATTCGATCTTACACTAACATTATTTACAAGTCTGATCTTAAGCAAGTATTAAAACAAACATCGACACATCCATGGACAATTCTCAGTCAAACCCAATCAACATCTCAAACAGCATAGGATCGACGACAAGGATTCCGATTTTATACACTCAAGATTATGAGGTCTGGGCGCATCACTTTGAAGATTACGTGATTGGCTCAGACGATAATGGATACTTGATCTGGGAGGCGATCACAGTCGGTCCATTTGTTCATGCAAGTACCTCAAGAGTTGTCAAAACTCAAAAGGAATATAATCAACTCATAAGTGACGTGAAAGATATACCTCAAGATGAGAAGGAAAAGTTTCAATGCAATATCAAAGCTTTAAGGATGATAAGGTTTGCATTACAGTCAGACACGTTTCGGTTGGTAAGCTCTTGCACGACAGCAAAGGAAATATGGGTCAGGTTGAAGGAATTATACTCTACAGATGAAGATCTTGAGCATTCAATCCAAACACTGTTGCTCTCAGAATTTGGTGATTTCAAGTAGAAGCCTGAAGAGAAGCTTGTTCAAACCTTCAATCGCTTCAATCATCTCTTAAGTAAGATGATCAAGCATGGGATCGAAAGGAAGGTCATTGAACAAAAGGTAACATTCATGAATGGTCTTAGATCGGAATGGATGGCTGTAGTGTCAACAGTAAAGGCTCATGAACAGTTCAAAAGTTATTCTCTTGCAAAACTGGTGGGGATATTGAAGTCGCATGAGAATACCTTGACTAAAGAAACGAATGTGGTTTCTAGCATGGGATCCTTAGCTCTAATCTCAAAAGCTAAGAACACCGCTGAGGAAGAAGAAGATTTAGATCTATCCGAATATGATCTAACAAGCGAAGACTATGATTTGATGGTGTCAAATCCCAAGAAATTCATCAAGAGAAGGTTCTCAACAAACAAGAACCGAAACTGGCAAGGCAGTTACAACGCGGAGAAAGCAAAGGAGGAACCGAAAAGTGTTTCTCAGACGGAAGAACCAAAGAAGGAAGCGAAACTTGGAGGTGACTCTGGCTTCACCTGTCACTACTGTGGAGGTAAAAATCACTTCGCTAAAGATTGCATGCTGAGAAAGATGACTGAGAAGAACGAGGATGAGGACGAGGAAGCGAACCTCACAAGGCGTTTGGAGGAAATCAGGAAGAAGAAAGCAGGATCTAACAACACTATGAATGCTCTCATTGTGCAGGGAAATGTTGTTGATGATGAATTTGGAGGTGTTGAAGTTTGGTCGACTGATTCAGAGGACGAAGAAGTGAGGAAGCCGACTCATGGCAGGGCTCTATTGGTGAAGGAAGAGAATACTGCAGGAAGGTGTTTGATGGTGACTTTTAGAATGTCACACATGCAAGGCTATACCACTGAAGGGGGACATGATGAAGATAAGGAGAGAGAAGACCGATGTTTTGCAGCGAAACCTGTCAGTCAGCAGATCAACGAATGCGACGAGTTGATCCAGAAGGTACAATCTATTCTTATCTCTCTAAAAATCCCTATCACCAACTATGAAAAGGAACTCAATGGATTAAAATCCAAATTTTCTAGTCTAAGTGGAAGTTTAACTCAAACTCGCTTCACAAACTCTAACCTAACTGATCAAATCAGCAGGGTGTCATCGAAGAGTGAGGAGAGGCGAATGTGGATTGAGCAGAAGGAGAAGGAGTTGATTAGATCTAGGGACGAAACAATTTATTTGCAAAGAGATCATTTGAAGCTTTTAAAACAACGAAATGTTTTTTACTTAATTGCTAAGCGTTTATATACCAATATTACTCAATTACATCTCGATTGTGAAATAGGGAAGAAGATACATCGTATGATTTTACCCTTCCTTGAGTTAAAGGAGGATGAAATCGATGCTGATGCATATGATTGCGAAAATGTTGTTTCTTCTGAGGATATTTCTCCTGCTTACAGAATTGGTCTTGACAAAATAGAGTCCTTCATAAAGTCCAACGACCATAAGGACATGCTCAAAAATTTGTTGGATGAAAATGACAAATTGAAAATCCAAACCGAAAATGTACAGAAATTTGTCTCATTGAATGCTAAGTTGAGTTCAGAAAATAAGAATGATGTTGAAAATACTTCTGAATTTGATGAGGATGATGATATGAGCGTCATTTCTGTGGAAGATGAGGTTGACTGTTCAGAATTTGTCAAAAGCGAACCCGAAACTAACAAAAATCTTATTTCTGAAAATTCGGTTGAGTTCGCTCGTTTGTCCAAAGACAAGACCAAAGTCCTTAAAGAAAAGGTCGTAGTGTATCAAAAGGTCCAAACGACTCCAAATCAGGTGTACAAAGTTAATGGAGTTACTCAGCAACAAACAGCCGAACTAACGGCAATAGTAGCAGAAGATAATGTTGAAGGATGTGATGAGTATTTCTGGTCAGCACCTATTGATAAAGCCGATGAAACAGTAGGTCTGTCGCAGAAAACATCGTGGAGAGTAAAAGGAAGGTATGTGGCAGAACCACTTAATGATCATTCTCGTTTTGATGAGCCTAGCACAAGTGGTACCAAAACGCCTTCAGATGAACAAGTCGTAGTGTCAAGCGAAACCTCCTCACTCAAGAGCGAAGCCTGTGTTCAAAAATCTGAGAAAAAGTCCAACATCCACAGAAATCCTAAACAGGTGAAAGAACAAAAGCATCAAAGGAATGTGAGGTACAAGAAAAACCTCACTGAAAGGAAGCAGTTCTGGCGATCTCAAAATCCCAACTACGTTCGCTATGAAAAACCTTCTAAGCAAAAGGTGGAAGGAAAAGAAAACTCCAGCATTCACACTCAGCATGGAGCAAACAACCGAAGACAGAGTTTCGGTTCTCAAAATCAATCTAACCGAAAGAAGAGTTTCGGTCCATCAAAGAATATCTATCGAACTCAAGGTTTCGGTTCTCGAGAGGAGAAAAACCAAAAGAGTGGTTTCAGTTCTAGACTAATCAGCGAGAAGAACCGAAGGGAAAGTAATTATGGCTCTCATCCACAAAAGAGCTACATCTGAAAAGCTAACTCCGTTTCCAAATCTCATTTCCCTAGTTCTAACCATCACTCACAGAATGATCAAAAGGGAAAAGAAAAACTTTGTTCAGAAAATGAAAAGAATTCGTCAATCAAGCCTGATGTTGATCGAAAGTACGCTAATGTAAAATACACATATTTGTCAACACCACCTAAAGTGCTTAAATCAGATAAAATCAAAGTTTTCACCTTAAAAAGAAAAGATGAGACAACGTTAACAAAAAGAACCTTTTTAGTTGATGTTTCGCTTACAATTCCCTAATCTGTAAAAGTCTCACGAGGACCCAGAAACTTTGGGTTCCTAAATCTGCTTAAATTTTGCAGGTTATACGTGACGAGCAGTTTGACGATGAATGGTACATAGACAGTGGCTGCTCGCGTCACATGACAGGAAGAAGGGAAGAACTGAGGGAGTTTCGGTCCCTTACAAATGGTGGAAGTGTCAAGTATGGTAACAACTCTTATGGCACGATCAAAGGTTATGGTATGATTACCAATGGCGAGTTCTCAATAAGAAAAGTGGCGTATGTTGAGGGTTTGAAACACAACCTTATCAGTGTTTCTCAACTGGTAGTTGGTACTGGGCTAAAGGTGTCATTCGACGACGAGGGATCAGAGATTATTGAAAAGAAGTCAAACAATATTCTGCTTAAATCAAAGCGAAAAGGAGAGATGTACCCTCTGAATCTCAATCCCATACGGGAAAACTGGCAATCTGCTTGCTGTCAACGGCTCATTCAAATGAAAGCTGGCTATGGCACCGAAGACTTTCCCATCTGAATTTTAAAGACATCAACAAACTGGTACTTGTAGTGGATGACTTCTCTCGATTTGCCTGGGTATTCTTTTTGAAGCAGAAATCGGAGGCCACTCCTCAACTTAAACTCTTTATCAAGCAAATTGAAGTCCAGCTAAGAAAGGTCGTTCGTAACATAAGAAGTGACAATGGATTGGAGTTTAAGAATAAAGAATTTGAAGAGTTTCTTGCAGAGAAAGGAACCACTCATAACTTCTCGGCTCCGTATACTCCACAACAGAATGGTATTGTCGAAAGGCGAAACCGATCTCTGTGTGAAGCAGCCCGAACTATGTTGAGCTTCGCTTCATTACCTCTGTATTTCTGGGCTGATGTCATTGCTGCTGCATGCTTTACGCAGAACAGATCCTATCTCAACAAACGCTTTTCAATCACTCCATATGAGATCTTAAACAACCGAAAGCCAAATGTCAAGTTTTTCCATGTGTTCGGTTCAAGATGCTTCATCTTTAATTCAAAGGAGCACCGAAATAAATTTGATGTGAAAGCAGATGAAGGAATCTTTCTGGGTTATTCCTTAACCTCAAAAGCATATAGGGTTCTCAACAAATGTTCAAAGAAAATCGAGGAGACCTATTATGTTACCTTCGACGACAACTACGTCAGGAGACTCAAAACCACCGAAGGTTTTGTGGGGGATATATTTCCAAGTTCTGGTCAAGTTACAATACCTATTTCGAACCTTTTTGAACAATACATGCTGCTGTTTGATGAGCCCGAAAAGGCCATTCTCTCTGAATCCAAAGCTGCAGACAACAAGGTAGACAACTTGAAGAAAATAATCGATGAAGCTGCAGCGAATATGGAAGAAGAACAGCCTGTGAAATCCAACAAGTCGGACACAGGTGAACCTCAAAAAGATTGCTCTCAAGCTCAGGGGGAGGGTTCATCTGATCTTCCCAACCAAGATCCAACATTCCAGGGGGAGTGCTCTGCAACCGACAGCCAACTTCAAGGGGAAAATTCTGAGCCTGAAACTGAGGAAGAATCATCGTTCAAAGTGAAAGATTCTAATCCTGCAACTAAGGAAGTATCATCGTTCGAAGTGAAAGATTCTAATCCTGAAACTGAGGAAGTATCATCGTTCGAAGTGAAAGATTCTAATCCTGCAACAGAGGAAGTATCATTGCTCGAGGGGGAGAACGCAAACATAAACGATGATGATACTCAGTCGGAGTTTGAAGAAGAAGTAAACTCTGAACTGGATCCTTCATTCGATCCAAATTATCCTCCGCTCATTAAATGGACAAAAGATCATCCCCAATCGCAAGTTATTGGTGATTCCACGGAAAAAGTTCTCACACGATCTCAGCTAAAAGAGAAACGAACAGCACTTTTCTCAAAAGTAGAATTTTGTATGTTTAACTCTTTTGTCTCAAAAGTCGAACCGAAGACAGTCAAGACTGCACTTGATCATTCTGATTGGGTACAGGCAATGTAGGACGAACTACATGAATTCGAACGAAATACAGTGTGGAGACTGATTCCAACACCAAGGGATGCCTCTGTTGTTGGTTTAAAATAGGTATTCAGGAATAAAATGGATAAGGAAGGGAATGTGATACGCAACAAGGCGAGGTTGGTCATGAAAGGATACTGTCAAGAAGAGGGCATAGACTATGAAGAGACCTTCGCTCCAGTAGCACGGTTAGAATCGGTTCGCATTTTTCTTGCCTACGCTGCACACAAAAACTTTGAATTCTTCCAAATGGACGTAAAGTGTGCCTTCTTAAATGGTGAACTGGAAGAAACTGTGTATGTAGAACAACCACCGGGCTTTGTGAACAAAAAATATCCAGATCACTGCTACATCTTGGACAAGGCTGTCTATGGTCTCAAACAAGCTCCACGGGACTGGTATGAAACTCTTACCAGATTTTTGAAAATGTCTAAATTTAGACAAGGTTCGGTTGACCCAACCTTCTTTCGCAAGAAAGAGGGTAACCACCTTATGATCGTTCAAATTTACGTTGATGACATCATCTTCGGCTCCACAAATCCTAGCTTAACTGCTGAGTTTAGGAAGCTGATGGAAACTAAATTTGAAATGAGCTCAATGGGTCCTATTAACTTTTTCCTTGGTCTAAATATAAGACAGGGACCCGAAGGCATTTTCATTAATCAAGAGGCCTACACGAAGACATTGCTTGCCAAGTTTGGAATGTTGGGAGATTTAAAAGTGAAGGTTCCTATGGCGTTTGGAACGAAGTTAACACCTTCTCTGGACAAACCGGCTGTTGACGTGACTCTTTATCGTCAGATGATAGGATCTCTAATGTATCTCACTGCTAGTCGGCCAGATATAATGTTCTCTATTTGTTATTGTGCCAGGTTTCAAGCAAATCCTCGTGAACCACATCTGTCGGCAGTAAAGAACATATTTCGGTATCTAAAACGAACTACTTCTCTCGGGTTGTGGTACCCGGCCAACTCAGGATTCTTTGTCCAAGCATTCTCAGATGCTGATCTTGGGGGATGTGGTCTAGACTGGAAAAGTACCACTGCAGGGTGTCAATTTTTGGACGGCAAACTCGTAAGCTGGCAATCTAAGAAACAAACATGTGTTTCTCTCTCCACTGTCGAAGCAGAATACATTGCCGCAACATCATGTACATATCAGATCATCTGGATACAAAGTTAACTTCGTGACTTTGGCCTGAATATGAAGAAAATCCCATTATATTGCGATTCCGAAAGTGCAATTAGGATTTGTCACAACCCAGTGCAACACTCAAAGACGAAACACATAGCACTGAGGTATCATTTCATCAAAGATCATGTGGAAGACGGTAATGTTGAAATTCATTTTGTAAGAACCACTGATCAACTAGCAGACATCTTCACTAAGGCCTTGCCTGAAGAAAGCTTTAATAAAATATTGCATGGCCTAGGAATGATGGAAGCTGAATCCGTACCGAAATCTCCTGTGTTTCAATAAAAGTTAGAAGCGAAATAAAGCGAACGCTCGGTCCATTTCGGGTTCGGTTCTTCTGGAACCGAAATACACCGAACGCTCTTCACCGGTCTCGCTTCGCCTCTAATTTCTGTCATATGGTTTCGGTTGTATAGTATGTATACTATTTTCTTAGAACTTTCTTCACATATTTCTTTACGTATTTCTTTTATATTCTTCTAAAATCCAAAAATATTTTTATTTCTGTTTTTAATTCTTTTTCAGAAAATCTCATAAAATCCAAAAATATTTTTATTTCTGTTTTTTATTCTTTTTCAGAAAATTTCCTAAAATACAAAAATATTTTTTTTATCACTTCAAAAATTTTCTCTGTTTACTTTCTGTACACTACTTTCTCTCACTGATGGAGCTGGAGCAGGTATCAATCTTACTCTATGTACTAGCTAAGTGTCCCTAGAAGCATGCTGTTGTATGTTGACCAAAGCCTCGATCGATTTTGAGTAAAGCCTTAATGACTTGATATATACAAATCTTGTCTCCCCAATCGGGCTGTCAAATTTACTCTAATCATGAGCTGCCTTACTCTTCTCACATTGAGTTAAGAGTTTTTCTGCTTTGTCAATCCTTTATGGCAGAGGCACTTTCGGTTCTTTTAACCATCTTATTTTTCTCCATCACGGTTCGTTTCATATCTGGTAACCCTTGAGACTCTCAGCAATAACCACTGAGGTTTATGGTTACACAATTTCTGTGTTGATGATCTTACTTTCGTCCACCACGAATTAAGTGAAACCCAAAATCCAACTCCTATAATGAATTAACGGTGAACACTTCAACTTTCTAGCTATTACATGTCACCTCATGAAATCTCAATTTTCTTTTTGCGCGATCCTTATGAAATTGTTTTTCACCAAGACGTTTTCTTCCCAAACGGATCCAGTTTTTATTTTTTTGAGATTTCCTGTTCTCATTTATCACCAAGTCACTGAATATGTTTCCTACCTACTTGTTTAAACAGGCCACATTGGTCTCACAAGTACTTCGTTCTGTTTCGGTCTTACATCAAGTATCGAAATCAAGAATTGAAGCAAAAGCCACCCTTAAAAGCCTTAATTAAAAAGATGCCTTTCAATGCTTCTTAACAAGTACTTGATCGTAATTCAACAGGAATCCAAACAAGCACTTTGAAGTCTCTCTTGACTTTGAAGGAAGAGATTCGTGCCCGGGATCCACTGCTTTATGTATTAATAGACATCACAACTTCCCACAAAGACTCTGCTTTATTTCTTTCTCATTTACACCCTTATTCACACACATTCTATATTCTCAAAGAGGTCTTGTTCAGTTCTTAACAAGTTAATGCCAACGGTTTCGAAATTAAAAGCGATGGTTTGGTGTAACGTCTTTGAAGTTTTATGGTACTAGCAATTTTATTGGAGATTCACCCGCTGACTCAGCAGGAAGTTTAAACGTCTGATTTTATTTATGGATAAGGTTGGAAGGCGCCAGAATTTGAATCGGTCATCATCCTGCGTCATCACTACTTTATCGGGGTTGCAAGCTGTCAAATCACGCCTATTCAGGAGTCGTTTCCAAGATTCAAGCAATAATAACTTCTGATTTTTCTCTCTCCAAGATCGTATATAAGGGTTGATTTCAGTGTGACTGTTCTTTACCACACTTCAATCTTCTAGAGCAAAGGCAGGCGATCAATTTCTTACTGTTCATCTTCTTCCTTGACAAGCTTCATCAATGGCAGAGCCATCCTCAGTTCAAGAAACAACTGCACGCTCCACTCTTCTTGCCATCAAGCCCAATCAGAACTTGCTGATTGATATCTCCCCTTTTCTTTACGATACCTACATGTATCAAGTGGTGGAATGC
Organism: Lactuca virosa; assembly: GCF_052849685.1. Lineage (NCBI taxonomy): Eukaryota > Viridiplantae > Streptophyta > Magnoliopsida > Asterales > Asteraceae > Lactuca > Lactuca virosa. Next base: position 211,709,270 of record NC_136429.1, read on the forward strand.
CTGAAATATTCCCCACTCGTTAAAGCCCTTACCACCGTCAAAGTCGTGCCGATGTCTTGTCTCTCACAAATCTACTCCTCTGCAACGTATGACAAGGGAGCAGACAAAATCTTCTTCGATATTCTTAATCAGAAGGCCTTAATCTCCAGGAATCGTTTATGTTCTCTTCTAGGGCTTGCGTATGGAGATTCCATGGTTAATCCCGACTCCGTTGCCACAGGTCAGCTCTTCTCTATGTTCTACAACATGGGGTATACTGAAACCCTAACCACTGTCACTAAGTTCAAAAAGTCCTGCCTTCCTCCTCAATGGAATGGCCTCTTCACTCTATTGTTCAAAGGGCTTTCTGAACGGAGTGCCGGCTCTGATGGTGCAAGCAAGTCATTAATGACTTTGCTTTACGGTGTGTACCACGGTCTTAATCTGGATTATGGAATGGTTTTATGGCTTCAACTCATTCAGAGTTTATCATCTTCATCTCGCCACACCGAAATCTCTTGTGCTCGCTTCTGGACCATTGTTACTCAGTGGGCAATAGATCGTTTCCATGTTCCTATCATGGCGGACTCGATGCTTTCTTCCATTGCTACGTTTCATACTACCAACATCATCGTTACTCATCCTTCAAAATTTGCTTTTGTTGGGTCCATTCCTGAGTCGATGTTCGCCTTTGTGCCTCCTTCAAGCAAGATTATTCAGGAATACAAGAAGCTTCCCTCCTCTGGTCCAAGGGAACTCACTGCTGACATGGTGAAATCAATCGAAGACGCAGACAAACCTGCCAAAAGAGGCAAAAAGCCAGAAGTCAAAAAGGGAGATAAGGGGGGCCAAGTCTCAAAAGTTCAAACCCCTAGGAAGCGAAAGTCAGAGAAAGCAGCGACGGCACAGCCTAAGGCGAAGAAAGGCTAAGAAACCTGCCCGCCGGCTAATTCTCCAATCCTCAAGTGATTCTGATTTAGAGTACGTGCCTCCTAATCAACCACTAATTCCTTCCAGTGAATCTGACAGCGAAAGCTCAGAGGATGTAGGTTCGGTTCGTGGTGATACACCATCTCGCTCGCCTACACCCGAGGAACCTGTTCGTTACAAAGCACCTTCGCCTCCACCTGTTTCTATTCATGTCTCCATCCCTCCGTTTTTTCCTATCATTTCATCTCAACCATCCTCTACTATTCCCATTCCTGCACCCATCTTCACTGAGTCTACTACTACCACCACTACTGGAGTTCGAACCAACGTATCTGATACGGGGGGCTCGTTCTTCAGCACCCGAACCCCTGGTCACTACCGAACCCCCTGTCACTACCGAACCTCCAGTAACTACCGAACCACCATCACCTACCCCATCTACCGAAACCAACACTGTTCTTGGCGGAGAGGACTTGGAGTTTGATTCCACTTACTTCAGTCCCTACCTTGTTCAAAGTGATGACGATGACGATGCTCCTGTTACTAAGCGCCATCTAAAGACGGTTACTGACAAACTCGATCAACTACTTTCTTCCACATCAACTGGTGCTTACTCCGAAGTTGCTCTAAAGGCATTATTTTCTTCTGTTGTAAAAGAGCATGATGCATCTCTCTCTGCCGCAGCAAAGGCCACTGATGCCTCCACTTCCCAATGTCAGAAGGCCTCGCTTGCTGTTGAGGCCTCAACGAAAGAATGCAAAGATGCGACCGCAAAAGTCGAAAAACTAATTTATGAGGCTCAGTTATTCCTCGATTCGTTGCAAGCTGCCGCTCAAAAGAACTCTCAGACAGTGAATGCTTCGGTTGATAATCTCAAGCGTTCTCTTGAAACCGAAAGCACTAATCTTGAAGTCGCTCGACAGGCCATTGAAGGTGCCAATGAAAATCTTCATGATAATGTCAAGGAGCGTCTGACTCAGCTGGAAGCCGAACTGGCTGTTGAAAATCGAATTATGGATGAGCTTGACAAACGTACTTCTCAGCTCAAAATTCAAAATCTTAAGCTTCGTTCTGCCACAACTGAGCTTAATGATTTAAAGTCTGAAAGAGAAGTAATTAGAAGCTCCGTGGGTGACGTTCATTCCATTTTGTTACATCTTCTTGACGCCCATGACTCTATTCTGACTATATCCATCAGACGCCATTTAGCTAAAAAACTCAGACCTGCGTTGGATATCCTTAGTCGGATAGAGGGTGTTTCGGTGACTTCTGTCCAGCCGAAACAAGGGGGAGAAAAGGAAAAGGAAAAGGTTACTCAAACTGGCAGGGATAATACTCAAGCTCCTCCTGAACCCAAATCAACAGCTGCACCGAAGGTTAATGTAGCTTCGGTCAGCAAAAGGGATAAGAAGAAGAAGAAGATTGGAGAAGATGATGTGGATGATGATGATGATGATGATTTTGAAGATATCTTGGGTGAAAATCCCTCTAAGCCTTTTCAGAAAACTAAGCCTACTGATAAGGAGCTTGAGAAAAAGATTGAGAAGGAAACGGTTAAGTTCGAGAAGAAGCAAAAAGAAAAGGAGCTCTTGGAGAAAAAGAAGTCCATATTTCCATAATGGACAATTGAATCGCTCCAGAGAGAAGCTATAGATGAACCGAGTACTCATTGGCTCAAACCTGTTATGTCGTTCGGTCTTGAGAACTCGAAGGACGCTTAATTCGATATGCCAATCACTCGAAAGGCATTTATCTTTCATTGCTTCAACTCAACTGTTGTCATTCCCTCTCCGGACCTGAAGGTAGATCGGGATTTGTTGGAATTTTATCTGGAGTTTGCTCAGCCTCAGTACTTGACCTGGAACTCACAGAAGATTACTACGGTTAAGGTGCTGAAGCCTTATTCAGTAGGAAAATTTGTCAACGTTAAGTTTAAAGTGACCCGAGGCTCTGATAGCTCGGTTCATAATTTCTCCCTGGCTGATCTACCGAATCTTAACCCTCACGACTGGATACTCCTCAACAATATTCTGCTGTCAAATCCTCAGGAGTATCAGCCGATAATTGAGCACATCAAGCGAATGCTTGTTTGCTACATTCATGAAGTAGCGAAGATGGATCAAGAAATCGCATCTGCCATTCACAAGCGACCAACGATCAAACCTATTGGAAGAACTGGCAATGTGAACGCAATGGTCAAGGGTAAAATCGACCCAAAATTTCACACAGTGATGTTCGTTAGAGGTGAAAGTCAAAAATGTCTCTTTGCTCGCATTGATAAGAACCTGTTCTCAACAGCTTGCTTGGAGCATATTTTGGAGATCATTCACCGTTGTGATCAGAATTCTGCAGCCGACAAGAAGTTGTTTACTGATATGCTACGATGGTACATTCAATTTCGGCAGACGCTTCTTGCTATCATTCCTCGGCTGTTCAAGGTTGTGAAGAAAGTGAAGGCTACACAACAGAAATAATCTCTCGCCTCATTTGACGCAAAGGGGGAGATTGTTGGGTTGAATAAGTGTTGCGTCATGGGCTCGGTCCTTAGCCCAGTTTTGCCATCCGGTTGGGCCTGTCCAACTGTGATTGTTTTTGTTTAGGGTTTAGTATTTAAGGTGCATGCATGCAGCCTTAGTCATAAGCGCTTTAATAATTATTGTTTTGATTTGTACTACAAAACCCTAGCTCGCCTCTACAGTGGAAGTTCTTTGTCGAGCTCTGCTGAGGTGTGCCTACGTTTGAATCATTCAGCATTATTTGATTCCATATTGTGTTTTCTGTGTTCTTTTGATTTTATTGTTTAATCTGTTGAAGATCTAATCGATCTAAGAGTTTTTCAACTCAACAGACCTTGATCAGTGAAAGTTCATTGATCTGTATAGGTGAGCTGCTTAACAACTTGGAAGACATGGTAGGCCCTTGTGCTACTAAATGGCAAGAAGTTCAGTCCATATGAGGTTGAGTTTGTCAGATACCTTATGGTAATGGTTGGCAATGACAGATTCACATGGATAGGAACACATACACCATAAAATCTAAGTGTCATAAGGTTTCTCTCCGCTTCATGAAAATGATTGTGAAGAAACGCTTTCACTAAGTAGATTTTAGGAGATAGCAATTGTGATATCTGTATTCTCAAATTCGATTATGATTATAGCATCCCTCTTCATAGTTCGAATTGTTAGAAATGGCAAAAGGTCTAAACATTTTAGACTTATTGCAGTAAGTTCTGAAATTGTTTAGACACACATGTGAGCGATCTAAGGAAATGTGTATGAGTTTGAGAAGCCTAGATAAAGTCTTATCGAAGCATCTTGTATCAGAATTTTGAACTATGGTAAGAAAGTTAACAAGTATTGATTTCTAGAAGTCCAGCTTATTTTTGGGTAAATGTCAAAGCTAGTGGGAGCATAAGTGTTATGCTATTAAAGAAATAATTGTTATGTTAGTGGGAGCATAATCATTATGGTAAGTGTGCAAGTTAGCAATGTTAATTATAGATAACAAAAGTTTCAATTCGCAAAGTTGCAGAGTTTGAAAAGTTGTTTTGCTATAATTAAGGGAGAGGATACTTATACTTTATTTCGAATCTAAAAGCTTAGATTGAACTATTAATCAAACTTAGTCTTGAGTGAATATGATTGCCATATTGTAATGTTTCAACATTGGAAATTCTATATATGGAAATGTTATAGCAAAAGACTAGTCGAGTATCATGTCTTTATTTAAGACATTATGAATCGTATCCTATATGCTTCGGGTATAGGATCGATTACATATGCTATAATATTCTCGTGTTCTAATTTTCCAAATTCCTAGGGCATTAAGAGGGAAAAAGGACTACAACTGGATATGAGTAAAGTGGTTAAACAACTGTCAAGGACACTCTAAGGTTCGCTAAGCATTGGTTGCTTAAGGACAGTTGGAAGTATAGTAATGAATAGACTGTATTGACATTATTATGAATAGACAGGATTCCATTAATAATGAGTTGTCATATGGCAAATATGGAAATGTTTCCATAATGGGAGTTGGATATTAAGAATCTATGTGTAGGTTAGAAACTTTTATGCAAGAAAGATGTTCAAAGGAATGTACTTTGAAATTGAGACTTCACTTCCATGGAATTGTTCTTGTAACAATCTTTAAAGGAATACTTTGTAATATCGTTGGCAAAGTGTTTGTGACTTATGTACCTCGACATTGCGAGAGGAATCATTTCATAATAGTTTAGAATCTGACACATTCTAATAGTGGCAAGAATTCGGCATTCTTACACTTGTGATAAAGATTTGGAGTTGTGAAATGAGTTTCATTGAAGATGTATTCGATTGATCTATTTCACAAAGAAAGGACCATAGGTAAACATAGTGTGCATGCTTGGAGCATGGGATAACTATTGTTTTAATTCAAGTATAAAATTGATAAATCGAAACATTATACAATGAATAATGTGTAATCAATATGGTGATTAAATAAAAGGTGTTTTATTTATATTCAAAATGTTGAGACCATATTGGATTCGATTATTCTTGTGTTTCACTTTGCATGTTTTGACTTCCCAAATAATAAAATTATTCAAACTATCCACAGTCGATCATACTTTGGAAGTAGGTATTGAAGCTAGACTGTCATGAATAGGTCTGTAGATTGTACTAAACCCACGCTCATTTGAATCACTTCATGGATTTTATCACGAGTGATCATGAGACGATAATATCTTATATTCTTCAAACGGAGAAATATGAGCTGCAGTTTACAAGTCGGTTGCACATTGATGATATGTAAACGCACCAGTAACTCGGTGTTATAAAACGTATCATCGTGTGTGATTTGATGAGTAAATAGAGAAAGAATATGAGTCAAAGTTTATCCGTTCCTTTTACCCAATGTGGGATAATAGCGATATATGTGGGCCCCTCGATGATTTAGTGATGACAACCCTAAGCGCTTGGCCAAGCCTGGACTGATTTGATTTGTTCAATTAGTCGGTCGTCATAAATCGGAAATCGGGAAACAACACACGGATAGAGAGAATGATTATAATCCATGTCTCATGTCCATACGATATCTAGAATGGATAAATATATGATCTCTTATCTAATGGACGCCTTACTAATAAGATCAGAGTTCGACGACGGTCTTTTTGAAAGCTAAGATTGCTAATCGGATTTTGAAGTCGTACTTGCAATAATAGTTATTAGACTTATCCAAGTGGGAGACTGTTGGATTAGGTGTCTAAGCCCATAACTATAATTGGTATGTACTTGACCCGATACAAGCATGGTCCATTTGGGTTGTAACACTCTGGAACAATTTGATAGGATGGATATTTGAGAAAGAGGTTAAAGTTCTTTATTAATATATTATAAGTATAATATATTAATTGAGAAATCATATTATTTAATTAGTATTGATCAAGAATTAATTTGGAATTAATTTAGTTATCAGAAGAGACTAATTAAATTAACGGGGACTGATTATGTAAATCAATGATATATATAGTTTGGGCTAATGATCCATATTTGATTATTAATGGACTAAGTTCATGTAAGACTCCATGAAGAGTTAGTCCAAAGGGCGTATCGTATGGATTATTGGATTAAGGCCTAAGGAAGTGGATTAGGGTTTAACTCTTGGATTCTACACTATATAAATGTAACCCCTAAGCCAAAAGTCGTGCACTAGTGATTCCAAGAAGCTCTAGACGATTTTTGTATCTCCAAACCTCTCTCTCAAGTTCCTCCTCTTGTTCTTGGTTTGATATAAGACATTTAAGGCATCACACTTGAGGTGCTAGGCTCCTGAAAGACCAATTCCCACAAGCTACAATTAAGAGGTATTCTTCTAACTTACTTTTATGTTTCAATTACCAATATTGTATGGTAGTTGTAGCTTTTAAGCTTTGGATAATTTTATTGTATGGACAACTAGAGAAAACTTAGATCCAAAAGCTATTAGGGTTGTATGTGCACCATAGGAGTGTTATAGTACATAAAACCCAAAAAAGGTACTTATTATGTTTAATATATGTTTTGTAGTAGCAAAAACATGCTCGAGACAAAAAGGAAGCATACGAGAAGCTGGAAGCAGGAAAACGGGAGATAAGGAAAAAAGAAGACAAAGAAGGATGTTGTTGGACAGCTTGACCCATTATCAGTGTTTTGGCCAGATCTAATGACTCGTAACTCCGATTGACGAGATTCAAAATTTTTTGAAAACTAGACACAATTTCAAACGATTTTTGTGTTTTGAGAAAATGTTGATTCCAAACGAACACGCTGTGTTGAATAGAAGCTTCGCGTTTCTTGACGCTGACTTGGAAAATACGGGATTTATATGACAAACACGTCGTGTTGGGCATTTAACATGCCGTGTTGACGCTGAAACCTATAAATAGAGCTGAAAATTAGCCCTAAAGAGATATCTGAAACCCTAGATTGATTCCTGCGATAATAACCCCCCCCCCCAAGAAGCCGTTTTGAGGGTCTAGAAGGTGGCTGAAAGGCCGTTAAGCTGACAGGAGCGAAGATCTGAAGGATTGGAGAGAATATTTATGTCAGTAATCATGTAGTTCGTTGTTCCAACCAATATTAGCGTTCAAACATGATTCTATGTGCATTTACTTTTTGATTTGGTGGTCAAAACCCTTTGCTTTGTGTTTATGATTGAATAAAACCTTGATTTTGTAGAATAATTGCTATTTGGATTGTTTATTCGTGTTTAATTTATTTTGTCAAGTTTGATTGAAAAATCCATATGTGTTAGAGATTGTTACTTATTCCTTATTGATGAATTGATAGAGTTTAGATGACCATCTGACTGTGTTGATTTGAATTAAAGTTGTCCACTAGAGTTTTGACCAAAACCTAGTGTTTGGAATTAAGTAATGAACTTTAATGTATGTGCATGACTAGAATGACGATTCTCTGTGTGATTTAATTCCTATGACCATTAGGGTTAAATAAGATCAAATCTTGCTTAATACGAACTAAATACTGATTTGCATGATTATTTGTTCACCTGATCAATGAATTAATAGTTGTGTTGAAATCAAAGGATTAGTATTAGTGAACATGAACCTAATCATATTAGAAATCGGTGAACAATAATAAATAAGTCTTTGTTCGCAATTATCTATGATTTTAAGATGTAATTTGTCTAAACCAACGTACCTAAAGAGATTTGTCTTCGGTCAGTGTAACGCCCTTAAATTCGGGCTAGTCAATTTAGAGACAATAAGCGTCAAAAATTACTTTTTGATAGAATATTATTTAGAATAAATAATCTTAACTAAGTTATAGTATATGTCACAAGAGTTTCGTACATATAAAGAACGCCGAAATCCGAGTTATAACGAAAAAGTTATGACCCGTCGAAGTTTTACGGCAAAACCGGCACGACACCGGGAATCGTAAAAAGTGAATTTTTGATAAATTAGTTTTTATCCTTAGAGATATAAATGAAAGTTGTAGTATACGTTAAACCGAGAGCATTCATAAAAAGAACGTCAAAATCTGACTTCGTATGAGGAAGTTATGATTTTTCTAAGATTCCGCATACCAGTATACAGCCCAGAAATCGAATTTTAGATTGAGCGATTTTTAGCAGACGCAACCCAAATGAGGATTGAAGACCTCATTAATATGAGTTCAACGAAAAAAAGACAGTAGAAAACGGAGTCTGTATGTAGAAGTTATGAATTCTACACGGTCGTTAACAGTGTAATCTTCTCATATTATTAAATTTAAAATTGGTCGAGAATTAGCCAATGGAGTCAAAAGGAGAGTTGTATATGATGTCAATACCTACACGTGGATATAAAGAACGTCGAAAACGGAGCAGGTATGCAAAAGTTACGAAATTTAGAAGTTGGAAGGGTGTTGTTGCGAAGTGTGTGACGTTAGCACGATCTGAGCCATTACTTTCTCCCCACGCCTTGCCACCAGATGGTGACATGTGACACCAACTCGACGAGTTGTAGGACAAAACTCGACGAGTTTTACCCAATTCCATCCTATAAATACCACGCGAGAGTGCCTTCATTTTTCACACCAAAACCCTTTCACTTCTCTCTCTAACTTCTCTCTAAGCCTCCCAAAACCCTCCCAAAGACCTAGTAACCTCAAAGTGCTAGAGGAAAATCCGTGGAGTGTCAGAAGGCTCCAAGAAGAAAAGCTTTTGTCTTGGAAGTTCTGCCCCCGCAGAGCCCGGTTCCTAGTCAAACGTCCCGGTAAATAAGTTGTGCTTACCCTACTTCAAGTATAGCTTATGTTTAAGTTCAATATCGTTATTAGGAACTTATAAACAATAAATATATTATAAAATATAATATACAAAGGGTTATTATAATATCTTTTAACTACTCGCGGTACGGGGAATCTGGTTTGAAGGGTCGCATAGGGTTGTTGGATTTCAGAAATGCTATAATGCCAAAATGGTCCTGCCCTCCGGTGTTTCATGTTTGGCCCCTGTCTGTACATAGTAGTTGAAAAGTATTGTTTAACACTTATAAAACAATATTTCTTGTAAATAGTCGCAATAAATATTAGACTAAAATGTAGCGGTAATGATACTAGGTTTCGTCGAAGGAAAATAGAATCGTTAGAAGCGAAGCGTTGCCCGAGTTTGGAATCATAACTTTAACAAGTGAGTGCATAGTTACTTTCATATTACACATAGATATGAAGTATTTAATATAAATTAAGTGTTATGTGTGCATATTATCTGTGTTCCTGATATCTATGCTAGATGAACGATTTATACATGTTTACGTGATTTAAACTGTATATGTATTTTTATACTTATAAATAGTAGCGACGGGTGATGAGAGATAAGTGATGATAGAAAGGTGATGATAATTAGGTGATGATAGATATGTGATGTGAGATGAGAGGATATACCATAACCTTGACCGATGATGTGGCGATGTGACGATGAAGTCATCAACCAGAGTATAGATGGCGACCACGGACATGTGGAAACACCAGCAGGCTCATAACCTGTAGGTGATGAATTACAAGTTCAGGCGATGTTGTAACTACGTCTTCATGTGATGATACTCTAACCCTTACTATGAATTACGAGTTCAGGCGTGTTGTAACTACGTATTCATGCGATGATATTCTAACCCTTACTATGAATTACGAGTTCAGACGATGTTGTAACTACGTATTCATGTGATGATACTCTAACCCTTACTATGAATTACAAGTTCAGGCGATTTTGTAACTATGTATTCATGCGATGATCCTTAGGAAAAGTCCTTATGAACAAATATATAATAAAATGCGATGTAAGGAGATGAGAGGTAAATACGATAAAGGAGATGACCCTTAGGATAAATCTTTAGGGAAGATTAAATGAAGAAAATGGGGATGGGTAATCGGGTTAATTGTTTGACATGAAATATATGAAGAAACAAATTAACTATATTATTGTGGGTTGAAAACCCTATGTACTCACCAGGTTTCCCAACCTGACCCACTCAGTTTATTTGTATCACATGTGTCTATAAGAAGCTACATTACACTGAGAGATTAAAGGAGATGTAAATCATTAGTGTAAATGAATGTAAGGTATATTTATGCTAATGTTTCTGTATTGACGATGACATCCCAAGGTTTTAATATAAACAAAATACATTTCTTCAGAAATGCTTTGATAATATATTTATCATGTTTTCTGGGAACAAATTCCGCAATATTATTCTTTAAAAATGAATACTCTGATTTTCAAATAAGCATAAATAAAATTTTTAAAATGACCGTGAATTTGGGGATGTCACAGTCAGCTTATCGAGATTTGCTATTTATACGTTTGTTGAGATTTAATTCCATAAAACCTTTCTTTATTGCTTTCGTGTGTAACTTATAATCAAACACTCCAAATTAATTCACTATCGTTCCCCTTATGTTCGACACCTGTTCTTATCACAACTATACTATTACACAATTAGGTTCACTGCCTAGTGTGTGTGTGTGTTCGTCCAGTTGCAATAAATTCAGTGTTATAATTTAAAACTTGAGCATTTAAAATATATATAAATCACACATCAAAATCCCTGTAACAGTACTGTCAGCAACAATGATTAAGATGATCCTTAGGACAAATCCTTAGGAATGAAGATAGAAAGAAACCTACTGACATGTATTACGGAGAAATCCCTGTAATAGTAATGTCAGCAACGATGATGATGACCCTTAAGGTAGAATAAAGAAGAAAGCATGGATGTGTAATCGGGTTAATTGCTTGATAATTAAACATATTAACTACATTGTTGTGGGTTGAAAACCTTATATACTCGCTAGGTTTCCTAACCTGGCCCATTCAACTTCTTTGTATCACAGGTAGCAGTACAAAGATACATGAATGGTGAGAGATTCAAGGAGATGTAGACTGGTAGTCTAAAATACTATAAGGCATGTTTCTTATGTTTTGTATCAGTTATGACATCCTAAGTTTTTATAAATCAATGACAAACATTTATTTAGAAATACTTTTACGAGACCAAATTCTGCATTTATAAATAAACTATGTCTTAAATAAGCATAAATAAAAAGTATTAAAACGGCCGTAAAAATGGGGATGTCACAGTTGGTATTAGAGCATTAGTTTAAGTGAACTAGGAATATTTGAGGATTTCTAGACTTAAACTTAGAATGCGAAGCGATGATCGTGAGATGTGTGTCTATTTTATTTTAGGTAGTATACCTGAATTGACACAAGCACTAGCCTACTTTAGGACAAGATGCCTAATTTTCTTTTATGTGCTAAATGATTTGTAGTACAACATGCCTTAGGTTGCCTACCTATATTACTAATATTTGAATAGATGAAAGGTCTGTTGCAAACCTAGAAATAGGAAATTTTATGTGTTCAGGTTTCTAAACGTTTAATTACAGTATTACAACTAGCATATAACTTTTCAGAGTGATAAGGAGAATCACACGTCTAAACCTTCCCTATATATTCTCGTCTCGTTACACTAAATGCCACTTCGGTATACAGAACATCATGGTGAGAACTCATAGCGGATTAGGAAACAATAATAGGAATTAGTAGCCTGAGACCCCTGTAATCGAGCGTGCACCTGAAGCAATGTCGGTAGCTGAACCACTGTGCCTATCATGCAGCCTTAGCTCAATGAGGAGCAATCTGAGGAAGGAAATTATAGTAGGACAATGATTCATATGGAAACCTAAGTGGTTAGGAGGAATAACCCTGCAGTGGAGATTGAAGGGGATAGATGCAAGTACGAGGACTTTATGGCTACCAAACCACCAAGTCTTTCTGGTAGCCCGACACCAGTAGAAGTTATAGATTGGATCTCCAAGATGGAGATGGTGTTTGAAAGTTGCGACTGCTACAACCGACAGAAGACCATCTTAGCAGAACGTCAGACAATTGAAGACTGGAGTGTTAAGCTGGTGGAAGTTATTGGCTAACTCCATTCTGAAGGTAGAAGTAGGGTAGATGTCTTGGGAAAACTTTCTGGAAGAACTAAAGAAGCAATACTGTTGTGAACAAGATATTTTGGAGATCCATAATGAATTCCAGAACCTGAAGAAGGGGAGGTTGAGTGTCAACGAGTATGTTGTAGCCTTTACATAGAAGATGAAGTTGGTTCCTTACCTGGTTCCTACCGAGCTTTCCAAGGTGAATAAGTAAGCTAGTGGACTACCAACGGTAAAACTAGCAACTACTCTGAATGCATCCATCTGGGCGGCTAGGAATGTAGAGACCCAGATAAGGGAGAAGGGTCTGGAAAAAGTTTCGCAGGGAGAGAAGAGGAAGCTTGAGTGGTCTTCAAGATCCGATAAGAAGGGTATACTCACGAAGTCTGGCCCCAACTATTAGAAGTCAGGGGGTGACAACGAAGCCAAATGGTGTGAGAAGTGTAAGGAGAAGCACTTCGGAAGATGCGACGAAGAAGTGACATGCTATAAGTATGGAAGGACCAGTCATTATTCTAAGTATTATACGTACAATGATAGGGTATGTTATGGATGTGGAGAAAAATGACATATTTCGAAATATTCCCGAAAAAAAAACGAAGCAGCAAGGCCGAATATGCCACCGAAGGCAAAGGCCAGAGCATGCCATACGATACTTGATGAGGAAGCAAGAGGGTGAGAATTCGGAGGTGCTTGTTGGGAGTAATTGAATGTAGGAACCATATAAGTAGTATTATCACATGTAGTCTATGTAAAAGGCGTGATGTATGATAAGTTGAAATAACAATGTAATCACCTAAAAAGCAATATAATCTCCTAACTTACGTTATTCGATGTGTTAATTTATGTGTGGCTTTCTTTTATGGTAACTTAGTGAACTGCAAGACATTATTTGGTAAAGGTTATGAGTAAGTCTAAAAGGTAGTATAGGCCTAAACTACTGAAAGCACAGGACTCGCACTTGGATTAGGGAAAGTCATAAGGTTACGAAGTCTCTACATATTTGAGCTGTTTTGTTCATTTACATCATTACCTTTGTTTCAGTAATGACTACGAAGATGAATATTATTTCGACCCAAGTGATCATATCGAATCAAGTCCGACTAATCTACGAAGTAAATTCGACGTATCCTCTGACTTTAGATTTAAGGAAAAGATAATCGAAACGATCAATAAAAGTATTGTTATCGCTTTTAAATTCAAGTAGTCTGTAGCTAGAAGTGCTACATGCTAGAATGTGATTATATCACATTAAAACATGAAGGAATGTATATTTAATGCTAGAGTCTGATTCAAAGAGACCTTAGTCTAGCCATTGCATCATAAGATGAAGAACTTAGTAGATAATGACCCATCGTTCCATTACGATAGTCAAAGTAAAGATCTTATTATTAGGTTAAGTCTGCTTAATAAGGAGCAAGAATCTCCTATGTAGATCAAATTTAGAATGGAGAAAGGGTGCAAGATTGAACATCGTCAACAGTCAATAAGTCCAAGAGTTAGACACTCATTTGAAGACGACATAAGAATTATGATTATTACTTAGGATAGAAAGGTAACGTGTGGAGTCATTATACAAGCCGTCTTTTGCTGATGATTCCAGGATGTCTAAGGGGGGATAATTGTAACGTCCGCGGATTCGAGTAAACGATTAATATATATTAAGTAATAAAACGACTTTTTGATATAATATTATTTAGGATAAATAATCTTAACCAAATTTATAGTATATGTGACAAGGATATTGTATATATAGAGAAAACTGAAACCTGACTTCGTATCAAGAAGTTATGCTTCTTCAAAGTTTTGTGATTAAATCAGCACGACCCTACATATCGTAAAAAGTGAATTTTAGATAGCTTGCTTCTTAGCCTAAGCAATCTAAACGAAAGTCATAGTAGTCGTAAAACTGAGAACATGCATGAAGAGAACGTCCAAATCTGAATTCATATAAGGAAGTTACGATTTTTCGAAGTCTCAGCGCAGCAATACAGACACAGAAATCAAAATTCAAATAGGTTGATTGTTAGCCAAAAAAATCTAAACGAGAATTGAAGATATCGTAAATATGAACTCGTAGATATAAAAACAATCGGGAATGGAGTACATATGAAGGAGCTACGAATTTTGCACGGATTTTAACAGTCTAAGCCGGTCTAAATATGAATTTCTGTTAGAGCAATAATTAGATGTTGATACCTTAATGAAAGTTGTAGAGCTAGTCGAGAGGATTCCGGGGATATAAAGAACATCGAAAATGGATCTCGTATGCAAAAGTTATGGTCATCTAAAGATCTGTGAGAAACTACCTAGGTTAATGACGTGGCAAACCGGAGTGCACCACATGGCATGGTCGGCCGACCCTCCTCCAAGAGAAAAAAGACGATGTGGCACCATGATATTTGGACACGTGGCACCACAAAATTGTGACACGTGGCAGTCTTCTAGAAGCTTGGATGTGGTTGAACCTGCATGTGACATGTGGCAGCTAAGGAATGGAGACACGTCACCCTGAGGCGTGATGCGCCTCCTGTCTAGTCGCGGGGTCCCTGCCCCAGATTATCCCTATAAATTCATATCTCAACTCATTCTTTCCTCCACACCATTCTCAAACTCTCTATAGAGTTTCTCTCAATAATAGCCCAACTTTTCTTTAGGTTTAGGGTATTTTGGCGAAGCCATGAGGTCCCTAAGAGCCCAACATCTAGTAGTTAGCAAGCCGGAGTTCTGCTAGTACAATTTCTAGATTTTTGTCAGGAAAATCTCTATAACTTAAGCTACACTCAATATTATTTTAATGTAACTTATATTTATGTTCATATTCGTTATTATGAACTTATAAATAAGATTTATCAGTGATTCCAAGTCAAAACACTAATTGATCTACTTACGGGAATGATGTCCAGGCTGGATTTAGTGAGGTGTTTAAAGTGGTATTTCCAAGCAGTTTATTTTGTATACCAAACAGACCCTACCTCCAATATGAACCTACCTGGTTATTCCTTACTTGATAGATCTTAATGTGGTCTTGGGATTAGTGGGGAATCTAGACTATCATTAGTCACCAAGAATATAAGACTAAGACTTAATGATACGAATCTAGGTCACGTCAGAGGAAATGATAAAGTACCAAGGCGAAGTTCTGCCCAAATTTCCAAAACATTCACTTTTATCAAGTGAGTGCATAGTTACTTTCATCTTACACATAGATATGAAGTATTTAGATAATTGAATGTTATATGTAGTTATATACAAAGATGATTTATGTTATATGATATTTTATATATTATATATCATATATGTATTTTATAAATATAATACATTGGGTAACGAAGGGTAAAGATAAGATGTGATAGTATGATGAAGGATAAGATGCCACAATATAATGAAATATAACTAGATAAGATGCCATATTATGATGAAAGATGTAGGAAATGATAGGATGCCATGACTTTAGAAATGGTACTAGTGTACTAACGAGGAAGGAATGGTACTAGCGTACCAATGATGTAGTTGATGGGTTTTAGGAATAACAAACAAACTCAATACTTTTAAGTGTGCATGCAACCTAAAACAAGATCTAACTCTTAAGTGTGCATGCAACCTAAAACAAGATCTATGTTTTCTCTATTGAACCTATAACTAAGAACATCAAAAGAAACCATAAGAACACTAGGCTATTTTTTGAAATTGCCTAAGAAGTGTTTAGAATTGCATGCCTTTTAGTTGTTATAGCAAACAACTAGAAATTCTCTTTGTTGATCTCCTGGAAGCAATCACCATAAGTTTCGTGCCTCTAATAGAATCACACCCAATCTAGCAAGAAGACAAATTAAGAGAGAGGAGAGTGGAGAATAATTTTGTCCAAACCTTGACCAGAAGAGAGTGGGACGAAAATGGGATCCTTAGGGTCCTTTTTATAGTGGCATAAGGAAACCCTAGATAACCCTAATTTGAATTCAATAATATTAATTCAAATTTGGTGATTATCTACTTCCTCATTATCCACATGGGATATTCTAGAAACCCTAGAATATCCCCTCCAAAATCGTCCATAGCTATACCAGGGAGGTTTTGTAGCCTTTTGTTTAACTATTGAACAGTTGCACTTTAGACCCTGCACTTTTAATTAATTCTTTTAATCCCGAAATTAATTCCAATTAATTTCTGATAAATTATTGATTAAATATTACTACTTCTAATTAATATAATATTCTTAAAATATATTAATAAACTACTAATTTCAATTTATTAATCAAATAATAAATCAATTAACCTCTCTCTCTAAAAATCATCTTGTTCAATTGCTAAGTTTGAGGGCAACCCAAAAGGAATGTACTACTATCATTTCAAGTATATATGAATTATAGTTATGGGCTTAGACACCTAATCCAACAGTCTCCCACTTGGATAAGTCTGTAACTATGATTGTCAGTATAACTTCTGAATCGATCAGCAAATTGTGGCTTCCAAAAGTCATTGTCGAACTCTGACCCAATCAGTTACGTGTCCTAAGATAAGTGATCATATAATCTTCCCTTCTTCTAGATATCATTCGGACATGATACATGGAATAGAATCAATCTCATAGTCTAAGACTTTGTTTCCTGATTTCTGATTTGTGACGATATAGATATTCCAATTGAACACATCAATTTAGTCCTGGCCAGGCCCGAAACTATAAGTCAACACCAAATCACCGAGGGGCCCAAAGATATCGCTTTTCCTGTTAGGGAAAAAAGAACGGATAAACTTTGACTTATATGCTTGCACCATTTAATCATCAAATCATGTATGACAATACGTTTTATAACATCAATTTACTGATGCGTTTACGCATTACCAATGTACAACCGACTCAACGACTCTTAAATTACAACTCATATATCTCTGTTTCAAGATTATAAGATATTATTGTCTCATAATTACTCGTGATAGATTCCATGAAGTAATTCTCTGAGTGTGCGTTTATCCAATACTTAAATCTCTATTTCTAAGTACTCATGAACATTGCAGCAATACTATTGCTATGTATAATTCTCTAGACAATCTACAATTCAATTCATGACAATCTTAATTCGTTACTTACTTCCAAATGTACGACCGACTGTGGAATTTGAATAATCATATTATTCGGAAAGTAAAACATGCAAAATGATACACAAGAATAAACAATTGACAAAAGACAGTAAACAAACTCATAAATAATTATTCATTATTTAATCACCAAAAGTCAATTACATTTACTTTGTTACAAGTTTCAAACTAACTATCTAACTACTAAAACTAATATCATCTCTCATACTAATGCTCCTAGCATGGTGACTGTGCTTGACCCTACTCATAGCCTTCGTCAAAGGATCTGTAGGATTATCTTTTGATGATACCCTCTTCACTATAAGGTGACCTTCTTCTACTCTATGTCTGATGAAATGGTACTTTCTGTCGATATGTCTTGATCTACCATGATCTCTTGGTTCCTTAGTCAAGGCAACCGCTCCTTCATTATGGTAGAAAAGTTTCGTTGGCTCTTAAATGGTCAGGACAACTCCGAGGTCATCGATGAAGTTCTTCAGCCAAGATGCCTCATTTGATGCTTCACTTGTAGCCATGTACTCTGATTCACAGGTTAAATCAGCCACCGTATCCTGTTTGGGACTCTTACAAGTTATTGCTCCACCGTTTAGAGTGAATACCCAGACCGACTGAGAACGAAGTTGTCTCTATCTGTCTGAAATTTGGCGTCACTGTACCCACTCACTCTCAATGTATCACTGACACCAAAGACTAGAATCATGTCTTTTGTCCTCTGTAAATACTTGAGAATGTTCTTAACTGTTGTCCAATGAGCCTTATCAGGATTTCCCTGATAGAGACTGACCATGCTCAAAGCAAAGGACACATCAGGGCGAGTACATGTCATAGCGTACATAATCGACCCTATAGTCGAAGCGTAAGGTACCCGGATCATGTTAGCTATCTCTTCATCTGTACTAGGACTTTAAGTCTTACTCAATTTGGTATTACTCTGGATAGGTAGCTCTCTTTTCTTGTAATTCTTCATACTAAACCTCTTTAGTACTTTATCCAAATACATACTTTAACTAAGTCTAATTAGTCTCTTCTTTCTATCTCTCAAGATTCTTATCCTAAGAATATAGGTTGTTTCTCTAAGGTCTTTCATGGCAAAACACTTTCCAAGCCAAGACTTAACTTCTTGCAAAGTTGGAATGTCGTTTTCCATGAGTAGTATGTCATCGACATACAACACTAGAAAAGTCACTATACTACCACTAGCCTTGATATGCACATAGGATTCATCTTCACCCCTAGAGAAATCAAACTCTTTAACTTTCTCATGGAAACAAATATTCCAGTTGCGAGACCCTTGTTTCAATCCATAGATGGATTTTTCGAGCTTACACACTCTATTTGGAAACTTTACATCTACAAAACCCTCTGGATGACTCATGTAAACATCTTCAGCCAACTTCCTGTTAAGGAAAGCGGTTTTGACATCCATCTGCCAAATTTCATAGTCATGAAATGCATATATGGCTAGCATAATCTAAATAGATTTTATCTTGGCTACTGGTGAGAAGGTCTCATCATAGTCAACCCATGGGTTTTGAGTAAAGCCTTTCACAACTAGTCAAGCCTTGAAGGTGTGTACCTTTCCATCCATGTCGGTCTTCTTCTTGAAGATCCATTTGCACCCAACTGTCTTTCGACCTGGTACATCATCAACCAAATTCCAAACTTGGTTATCATACATAGACTTGATATCGTTATCTATTGCCTCTTTCCATTTAGCAGCCTCAGGGCCTGCCATTGCTTCCTTGTAGCTAGTCGGCTGATCCAAATTTATCAGTGTTTGATCACTGATAAACATATCACCTTTTATAGTTATAGGGAAACCATAAATCTGAGGTGGCAATCTAACTCTACTGGAATGCCTGAGAGGTAATGAATTGTCTATCGGTTTAACATGAATTTGTTCCTTTTGTTGAGTGCTAGTATCATCTAAGGTTCCATCACTAGTTGACTCTTGAATTTCTTCAAGGTCAATGGTACTCCCACTTTTCTCTTTGAAGATGAGCTCTCTCTCTCTCTCTCTCTCTCTCTCTCTCTCTCTCTCGAAAGACTCCTCTTCATGCTATAAATACCATGTTCTCACTAGTCCTGTAGAACAAATATCCAAATGACTACTTTGGGTAACCAATGAAAATACATCTCTCACTTCTAGGTGCTAGCTTGTCATGAGTCTCTCATCTTACACAAGCTTCACAACCCCAGACTTTGATATGTGCTAACAAGGGAAACATCCTGGTCCATATTTCGAGAGGTGTTTTAGCAACCTTCTTTGTAGGGACAATATTGAGGATGTTGGTGGTTGTCTCTAAGGCATACCCCCAGAAGTGAATTAGAAGTGAATAACGACTCATCATGGAACGAACCATGTCCAACAAGGTTCGATTACGCTTCTCACCCACACCAATTAATTGTGGTGTCCTAGGAGGAGTCAATTATGAAACTATTCCACATTCCTTTAGATAGTCGTTAAAGTCGATACTAAGATACTCTCCGCCTCTATCAGATCTAAGCATCTTTATCTTCCTGCCCAATTGATTATCGACTTCTTGTTTGAACTCTTTGAACTTTTCAAAGGTTTCTGACTTATGCTTAATTAAGCAGATATAACCATATTTGCTATAATCATCGGTAAAAGTCACATAGAATCGATTACCATCCCTTGTGGATGATCTGGAAGGTCCACATACATTTGTATGTATGAGATCTTATAACATCCAGATTTTTCAGGGATACTATTGTGTATGTTAATCTTGAGGTTGAAGGAGAGACTCGACGAGTTTAGGGTCCAACTCGCCGAGTCGAGTCGAGTTGCTCGCGTGGATTTAATGAGTGGACTCGACGAGTCAGAGGAGGGACTCGCTGAGTAGGTGCTGGGCAGAGAAACCCTAATTTCTCGGGTTTGGGACCTATTTAAAGGCACTTATAGCCTCATTTGCGGCTACCTTCCCCTGAGAGCAAACCCTAATTGCTATTGGAGCTAGAGAGTGAGAGAAAAGCTCATATTTTGGTTCTTATGCATCATTTGAGGAAGAGGAGGAGGTTATCAAGCAGGGAGTTGGAGGTGAGGCTGTTGGATCCAATGATTTCCTGTCCAGAGCTCCTGAGAAAGGTAAGAAGTCTTTACCTTTCTTCTTATTTTGTATAGATCTCATATCTATGGAGTTTTAGGGCTTTTTGCCATCTTTTGTTGGGTTTTTGAGTAGCATGAGTTATTAAGAAGTCTAGACCTCAGATCTGGACCTTGTGAGCTCCTTAGAGTCTAGGTGTCCCATCTTTATTCATCCTCATGAGGGTTTTTGGGCTTAATCATTCATGAAGGGCATGTATTAGCATTTTGGAGCAATAACATCATGCATGAACGTAAAGATTGAAGCTTTACGTGACTATTGAGCCTTGAGAGGACAGATCTAGTGTTTAGAGTGATAGATCTGTTTTAAATTGTCTGAATGAGCTTTGGGTATGAATGAACTCGTCGAGTCAATGAGCCGACTCGACGAGTTGATTAGGGTTTGTCTCGTAGAGCTGAATCATGCGATCACTCGGCGAGTTGGGTGTCAACTCGACGAGCTGAGTCAACCTTCGCGATACTTATGTGGAAAATGATGGGACTCCATGAGTCACAAGGGTGCACTCGGCGAGTCGGGTCAAACATGGAATGTTGACTCGAGTTTGAATTATATTGACTTTGGGGTTTTGGTCAACATGAGTAATAGAGACCATGGAGGTGTAAAATGGTCTTTTACCCACTTCAAAGAGTTAGAGAGAGAAAGAATAGCCTTCGGTTATCTGAGTCGTGAAAAGAGTATTAATTAGAAATATTCATCCTTTGTGTTAGGCGGAGGCTAGTTCGAGATCCGAGCGCGAGGTTATTTGCTCACCTGCTTGCGAGGTGAGTCTTCTCACTATACATTACCTAGAGTGGTACTTATGTGTGATCGGAGGGTCTTATGTGCTTATATTGAGTATTATGTTATCCTGCCTTATGTTTTATGTTGTGCATTATGTCTTTGTGATTTATGCTATGCGGAGCTTTACTGACCGGACCAAAGGGTCCAACGAGCAGTGAGACCAGAGGGTCCTCATAGAGACCGGACCAGAGGGTCCAACGAGCCGTGGGACTGGAGGTAACATGGTTTGGGTACCATGATTCGTAGTGGATTGAGAAGAGAGAACAATGTTCGAGTACCATGATTCGTAGTGGATTGAGAAGAGGTAACATGGTTTGGGTACCATGATTCATAGTAGGTCGAGAGGTGGCCACATGGTTTGAGTACCATGACTCGTGGCGGTTAGTGCTTCTGGTTTACCAGTTATTATGTTGTAATGGGTTAGATTGAGATCCAATGTGATAGAGTGTGGGGCCAGAGGGCCATGTTGAACGAGTTTCAGTGGGACCTACCTTGAGAAGGAACTTGAGTTAGTTTCGAGAGATTTTATTGGTGAGGCGCCAGTTGGAGTCGCAAGACTCAGGAATGAGTATGGATGAGGCTTTATGAGGGATTCCGGTCTGAGTTGAGCAATCGGCCGATAGTGGAGATGTTACTTTCTGTGACCAAGAGTTGTGCTATTTCGGTTTCCTGTGAGGGGCAGAAGAGATATTGAGCTTCCGGTTTCAGAGTTGGAGGTAAACCTTGTGGGGTAGCATATGGTTGTGATCTTTTCACCAGAGTATTTGAGCAACATATCTACTGCGAAGTATGTCCCATTCCATGAGAGAGTTATTAGTGGAGACTGAGATGTAAGAGAACAAGGAAGTACCTTCCTGGGTGAGGCATACTTTTTAGCAGCAGTTCCAGGAGATTTCGAGGAGTATACCGGGGCGGTGTCCCTCGTTGCTTATGTTGTGTATCGGTTGTGAGAGTGGAGTCTCCTGTTTCTATGATAATCCACACGATGGGACGTTGGAGGAAGGATTAGAGACGAGAGGTGTGATAGTGGATTATTTCCAGATTGAGACGGGACTAATTAGGGACAAATGGGATATCTGGCGGTGTGTTGGTCTGAGATTTCGAGATGGATGGAGGCAGTCACGTGAGCAGGTTTTTATGAGATGGGTGGATTTCAGGATAATTGGAGTTATGTGGTTATTATCCGGAAGATCATCGAGCGCGGTGTGGTATATCCCATGAGGCGGAATTGGTGCATCTGGCTAGCCAGTCTGTGGAGTAGACTGCGGTATACCAAATGGTGATGGTTCGAACCCTGAGTGGGGGAGAACTGGATTATTTACTGGGAGAATCAGATAATTGTTCTAGTGTGGTTAGAGAGCTGTATATGGAGACCTGCGGTGCGGATTCATGAGATCATGGTTATTGGTGATCAAGGCGAGGTGTAGGGCGAGATAATGTGTGTTGTATGTGCTCAGGGAAGGAGGAGTGTCTCCATAATGAGTAGTCGTTGGGCAGGCGCCTTAGGGTGATGAGAAACTCTTCGAGGTTGTAATGGTCGAATTCGAGGTGATTGGCTCGTAAGGATAGTTTCGACGGTGGAGAATTTCCAGTTCAATGTATGTGTTGTTATGTTCACTTTGGGAAGGGCAACAGTTGTTGGCAGTCAACTTCAGAGTCGGTATGAGTATTCTCGCATGGGTTTGAGCCATAGAGGATGGGGTTTCGGATGGTCGTCAACGTGTTCTTGACATTGACGATTCCTCCGTGTTTCAAGTTGTGAGTTGGAGTATTTCGAAGTTGCGAGCTGTGCTAGTGGAAGATCGGTGTATGAGTCAAGACATCGTGAGATTTGTGATGGTGTACCAAGTTATCCGAGTACAATGCCCTGAATTTCGGATTATTTTGAGACTTGAGTGATGAGATGGCAAGTGAAGTACCAAGTGGCTATGGTTTCAACGGGAGTATCCCAGAATGTGAATTACAGCAAAAAAAGGGTGTCGGTCACGATGGTTGTCGTCAGGAGTGGTGATGCTTAACCTGGGTGGGTGCGTGTACCTATCTATGTTGAGCCGTGGAGTATTCGATAGTGAACTCAGTGGGGTGATGACTCGAGGGGGAGATTATGGGGAATAAGAGGGTGAGTGGGTCCGAGTGGGAGTAATCACTTCTGATTATCAAGGGAAAACCATGGAATGAGCCCATGGCGAGTCAGTGCGAGAAAGTGTTGTGATACTGCGGGGAGCCGTAGTGTTCACCAGTCTGCGAGAAAGTGTTGTGATACTGCGGGGAGCCGTAGTGTTCACCAGTCAGCGAGAGAGTGTTGTAATACTGGGGGGATCTGTAGTGTTCACCAGTCTGCGAGAAAGTGTTGTGATACTGCGGGGATCCGTAGTGTTCACCAGTCAGCGAGAGAGTGTTGTGATACTGTAGGGAGCCGTAGTATTCATGAATCGGTGAGAGAGTGTCGTAGGCCTGCGGGGAACCGTAGCCTTCACAGGTTAGTGAGAGGGAATTTTATGATACTACGGGGAGCCATATTATTCGCTAGTCAGAGCATGACGCAGAAGAGTTTTTAGGCTTGGGTAGCCTTAATATTTGAGTTTCGGGAACCTGGTGGTCGGACCAGGGGCGAGACTGGGATCTCCATATGTGTCGAGAATCGTTATATTCTGAGTTAAGTTGTAGTTATCGCAATCGAAAGGGCTTGGAGAAATGATGTACGTGTGAGTTGCGGGTCATGGGTCATGACTTGGGTGCTCCATTGGGACGAGTGGTTCCAATTCTGTGTCGGACCAGACTCTCGAGTATGAGTTTGGCTTTGGTGGTGTATTGAGTAGG